>NC_055968.1:23095502-23443002 GCF_018492685.1 Alosa sapidissima | reverse complement strand
AGCAACATGAACAGCTTTTTGCTGCATATATTTTTCTACACATTAACTGGAGTAATTGATAAGCCATTGAAAACAAATGACCAATACAAAACTGTATAACTGTAATCTCTTATTCACCAAAGACCACAACAATGTTTACAATATTACTGTAATGCAGTTGTGTGGTGACATCATAGGAAATCCACTGAAATAAATAAAAAAAAAAGCCTGGTGTCCATCGGTCCTCATTATGGAAGAAAAAAAAGGCTTCTAGCTGTACATGTTTCCATGGAGACTTAATCAATTTGTTAGTGGTATGAATAGTTACGCCATTTTAGTGACGGGCAAATAGCAACATCAAAACAAGTTTGAGTAAGTGAGTGAGTGAGCGAGAGAGAGAGAGAGAGAAGAAATTGTATGAGAAAAATACATGTATGTGTATATGAGACTCTGTGTGTGTGTGTGTGTGTGTGTGTGTGTGTGTGTGTGTGTGTGTGTGTGTGTGTGTGTGTGTGTGTGTGTGTGTGTTTATGTGCGAGTGTGACTGAAAGATGACAGAAGATGGATTTTATTGTAAACCACATAGGATCCTTTATGATTGGCTTACAATTAAAATCTCTAAAATAAGAGATAAAAACACACGGTGGCATTTCAAGGCTCGGAGCCGGGGTTCTAAATGTTAGAATAGCTGCAGTTTAGAAATGTTAGAACTGCAGCAGGCCCGTTTATGGTGACACTTAAAGTAATTGTAGACAGTGGTTGTCTGAGACTGTTATATTTAAGCATTTGTAGGCCTTAAATTGTTTTGTCGTGCTTTGGTGCATTCAGATTGCAATGGCCCAGCACTGTTGCCAATGTGTGTAAAGCGCTGTGCATTGTGGCAATATTTTATGTATGAGAGGTGCCGAATGTATAATAAAAATGCATACTTAATTTCACGCTAGATTTACATAGCCTGTTCAGCGCATTTTTCAGCAACAGAAGCCTTTATCTGCATTGATAATGCTTTTAGTTTGAAGATTCATCTGGGCTTTTTTTCAGTGTAAAGGACACTGCTGGAAAAAGGGCCCATCTTTCTGAAGAAGGGCTTGATTAGAAAGGTTTACCTTCTTTGATAAATGCAATATGGTAATATTTCGTCTTGGATTTCAGAAAGTGACTTTGGTAATACCCTTGCTGCGGTTTTCAATAAATAATATAATTGTCCCTCGCCATTTGAATTATGCATTAAAGTAAAGAACCAAGACATGGGAAAGATGGAGACAGTGTTAATCATGCCTTACCAATGGAATACTTTTTAATGTCAAGATGCTCTGACAATCTCATCTCCTCACCTTTGCTCACATCAAGGATTTCATTTCATCCCCAGTGAAATAACATCCATTTTTCTGAGCAATAATTATTTAATTATTTGATATCTTACATATTTTTAGTGTCATTGCCCTGGTTTTGAAGTTGCTGATACACATTTGCCTTTAATTTAATAACTGGCTGTATTTTTCTGCTTCTCAGTGGTGCTCAAGGAGCATGGTCTAATATATTACCATGCAATTAACATAAACAACAGTGGAACCAGACGTAGGGCTGGGCATCATATTGACATAATTTGATGAATTCAAGTTTTTGTTTTTGAACTACGTTCAAAAAAAATCCCTAAAACATAAAATCAGTGCTTCTGCCGTCACATAAATGCCAGTGCCAGCAGTTTTCTGAAGTTACCATAGAGTTATGTCCGTAACATTGTTTTTAGACAAGCTTCTGCATGTTGGTCACGGGACAATTCTATTTGATCCTGAGTTCGACTGACTTAATGGTCAACATGAACAGTTGATCTCTGTCGGGGGAAAGACAGCAATAACAATGGACAGTTTCTCCATCCTGTTGTAGTTTGCAACTGACGTGACTTAATGGGAGATCTCAGGTAATATTGATTGGACGAGAGGCTTTCCATTAGTCTTCACAAGTGGCAATATCTCAGGATATCTCCACTTTGCCGTTTTGCAGCTAGCAATCATTCCGCATATTGCATTGAATTATCCAACACAAACATTCCATTCATTCACAGCGAGAGAGCGGCGATTTTGTAACGTCACATATGAGTGAGAAAATGGAGTAAATAAAGAGTAGGTAAATGCTCAATTTAATATGAGACGTATAGACAAGTAGGCTATACAAATAAGAAGCACATAGCCTCTCACTGAACTTGGTTCTTGAGGGGTGTTGCTTTGGTTGGCAACGAGAAATGTTGTATTTTTGTAGGCAGACGATGAACGAACAAAAATCAAAATAAACAATAGAAAACACAACTTTGTGTCTTTAAATTAAATTAGTTAGTAATAGAACTACAAAATGACACTCGTGGTCATGGTGTTGATAAAGTATATCGCCATGGCTGTAATTAGGCTGTAAATAATTACAGCTGTGGTGATATACTTTATCAACACTATTCTATCTCATGTCATATTGCATACAGCAATGTTTTGATTATAGGTTGTATGCTACCTCTTCCTTTAAACTTAAATAACTACAGATTAGATTGTTAATGATGTCCATATGTGTCCATACCACAAAACCTGAAATAACACATTGTTGTCGATGTGTCACAGTTGCTACATTACTGGAGTGAAATACATTTTTCATCGCTCTCCAGCCACAATAAATATAATCTGCTATTGGTAACAGTTTGAATTCTGCAGGGTCATGCCAAAAGGTAAAAGAATGATTTATCCTTGGTCAGGGAAAAAAACATATATGCATCACTGTCAGTGCCCTGTTGCAGATGGAACCACAAAAGCAGAGGTCACTGGTTTTGCAGTTTTGCCATCACTGCCTGAAAACATGCCACTGCAAATGGCTATAAATGTGGTCACGTCACATGTCTGTAAGTCAACAACAAATTAATGGAAATAAAATCCCACATGGCTTTCATTCTCTCCAGCAACTATGTAAAATGCCAGACCGGAGCACACAGTTCGACTGCACAGAATACTTCTTGAGGTAACACTATGTCCCCTTGGGGTCACTGGAATGGTCGAGAAGCGCAAGTGATTTATCTCTAGCCAGGGGAAATCTGTCTGCATCATTGTCACTGTCTTGTTGAGAGGGAGGTGTGGGCAGAACCACAAAAGCAGAGGCCACAAAGGACAGAAGCCCTCTGACTGACTCCATCTCCCACCCCCAGTCAAGTAACTTCCAAAGGCCGCAGGCCCAGGCCTTTGTCTCGGCTAGTTTTGACAAAGTGGATGATCCCGGAGAAAGACATGCATGCTGATCCACGTCTTGAAGGCTTTGAAACAACAGTCTCTGGGGGCTGCTGGGAGATGTTGAGGCGATGTAAGGCACCAACTTTGACGGACAACATGACTTGTTTACCAGTTGCTTTGTTTACATCTTTGAAAATAAAGAGACGAAAAAAGAGTGACATCCCTATTTCTAAGTTGTTATTTCTCAGTCTCCGTGTTTAAATAAACAAGGATTTCAAAGTGCTGCCTTGATTATATTTTGCCCTCTATGAATTACTTTACATGTGTGCAGACATAATAAAAAACACAAACAAGACCTCCTCTAGATGAACACCACATCTATCACTCACTCAGAGAGGATTCGCTAAAATAAATCGCAAGTGTGGCAACTCGCCCTTCCTCACCAACTCCTGATCTGTGACTGTGTGGGCCATGTGGGGTAGAAGTGGATGGACGGCTGGTAAGCCTCGGCCCCATCTCCTCACAGGGATAAGGGAGAGGATATTTATGAGTGTGCTGAGTCAGATTATCTCCATGGCTTCGCAGCCGCACACAAAAACTGTTTATGCTGACAAAAACTATTATCCACTCCAACCCTGAAATGGGCACGGTGGAGTCTATCATCCTGTCTTTTTGATCGCTGCCAGAGGAACTGACCTGTTAGCTGATGACACTGTCCGACTCTCTCTTAAACGCTCAAGTCACCACTGAAATGCCAGTTCGATGTGCACTTAAACCAATGAGCTGATGACACAAGAGTGGTAAGGTAGTATTTAATAAATGACCTGCCATGATCCCCGATGTTTGCCCCTTTTTGCGTTTGCTTAGCCATGGAGAAGTCTGACATCAGTTGGCATGACTCATTTGCATCCACGTGGATGGCGTCGCTGCTGCTCTGTGAGCTATTACTGAGTTAGAACAAATCCAAAGGGACATAAGTGCGGAAAGGGCCTTGAGCCTGTTGTACACCCTAACCTTTTACATCGCTGTGGTGTTCAGACGACCTTGTGAAACGCAACTGCCAGTCATGGTGAGGGCCACCAGAAGGGAACAATCTCTCTCTCTCTCTCTCTCTCTCCCTCTCTCTCTCTCTCTCTCTCTCTCTCTCTCTCTCGAGCATTCTCCCCTTCTTTCTCTCTCTCTCTCTCCCCCACTCCAGGGTGCCACTAAAGCCGGTTTCCATGCTGTCAAAAGGGATTGTGTGATCTTTTCTCTCGCCACCACAAGACAGCATGAAATGTTACATAAAGATATCAGGGGGCATTTTGATCCATTTCTGTTTGAGATTAATTAGCATCTTTTGAGACTTTTAGCAGTATAGTGATATAATCACGCTAGGAGACTGATGAGACTGTTATCTATATAGACTTTTGCAAATATTGCATCTACGTAATAGCACTGTTGTATTAATCCTGGTTGCATTTCCCCATAATGATCATTTTGTTCACAATGAGAGAGCTAAGAGGTTCCTAGCGTTGCTCATTAGTACCTGTCATGTATCTCATTAGATCTCCGACTTCGACTGCACATTTTGTTGGACGTACAGATAATCGATGGAGCTCATGCAGATTGCTCTAATTGCCCACAGAGCCCCAGCTACACTACGATGCCCACCACACTGGTATGATAGCAAAGTATACAGCATATCATTTGTTTTAAAGCACTGCCATATAAACTGCACTCAGATAGAAGTGCTATATCCAACATTTGCTTTTATGTGTGCCCCAGCTGAGACGACTGTCATGTTTGGTACAGTTAAATGAAGATAACTTTTTCAGAATAATAACTGTTAGAGAGTCCCTTAGGGTCCATTACTTTCTGGAATATCCAAATACTCCCAGACTATCACGCCACACTAGACGACACAGAATTAATTTTTGAAGGCATTCAGATCAGTCCTGTGATCCTTTAATTGATATTGTGGTGGTGCTGGCGAATGAGCATGTACTGTATATATAGCACAGAGTATGTGAGATTTGCGTGTAAAGTCAAAGTAAAAGCCAGTGGAATGTCAAAGAGAAAGGAGAACTGGAATGTAATCTTATCTTAGAGTACATCTTTTAAAAGCAAATTACTTCTTACACAACAGCTGTTGCCTTGTGTACAGTGCAAATATGTTATAATCTGAATGTAGGAAGTTTGCTGATAAGTGCAATGCAATTTAAGCAACACACCAGAAGTGTAATTTAAAGTACCATAGCCAACTATTTTGAAATCCAATAGGAAGTAAGGCATAATTTGGCATGGTTAGACACGATTTGGGTAATTACTGATATCAACTCACAACCTTCAATTGAAAGAAAGTGCTTATTTTATTTCAGATAAAGTTCCTCACATTAGCACAACTGAACTCAATATTAGTCTACTGTTTATTGCAACCTTTGAGCCTACCAACTAAATCCTAATGCAGTTACAGAGCATGGCATAACAGCTAGTTCCACTAGAATTCCCTTGACTTTTAATTTGCTGAGTGACAGGTACAACTATACATTACAGAGCTATACACTAATCATTTTCTATGAATACGAAATGCTACCTGTCCCCAGGTCATGTTGACAGTTGTGACTGACCTGAAATTGCTGTAAAATGCATTTTGGAAAGTCATATTCTTTTTTTGCGGCACATAATCATAATGACTAAATTCATGCCTCATTTGCTGTCTCAGTAAGCACAAATTGGCATCTCACAATTATGAATAAATAGCCGAGGCCTTGTTATACGTAGAGTTGGTCCAACCCTCCAACACTCAAGACTGATTTACTGTCCCATAGAATTAGCCTTTATTAGGTCTTAAAACCTGTGACAAATTGGGGGCATTGGGCCAATAGCTGGCCCTCTATCTAGCATCTACTATTTGAAGTGACCGTGGTTTGAACTGCATTCTTGCCCTCAGATGCCTCACTTAATCTCCACTGACACAGAGGTGCGCCCTGTTAAGAGGAAAGACAAGGTCTCGCCCGTACTGTCCCCTAACTCGTAAACTCCTTAGGGAGGCTGTTGATGCACTGTCCTTAGAGGCAAGTTTTACAACTTGGTGCTGCTAAATTGCCCAAGCTATTTCTCCACCTCGTTTGCAGTCCTGGCGGGATGAATGCTACAGTATGATAATTCGCCAAACTAAAATACGAGGAGGTATGTCAGCGAGCTTAATCATGCAGCATTTTTTCAAGTCTCACCGTCATTACAATGTGGCAGATGTATAACGATCCATTATAATGATACATTTGCCACAGCACCTCAACGCCATTACGAGAGCGCTGTCTGTTTTGTAGCATGTGCTCTGTAAAGCTGCTTATTAGGAATAAAAACAATGAAGCTAGATGAGATTTGGAATTTGAGTGATTGAGATGAGGGAGAGGGAAACCGGCTAATAAAGCCGAACAGCACCTGTGCTATGATTGACTGCTACTTTGAAATGCTATTCTACTCTGCATTTGTGGTGATATCATTGATCAACACTGCAGCAGACATAAGCTCCATACCATTCCTGCCCGCTAGCATTCTTCACTGCACACACGTGCAATTGTGATGTGAAGTTGTAACATTTCTTCACCTCTGACAATAACTCAACAAAAACTTCCAACAGCTTCTGTCTCGCCATTCTTTCTACACACATACGGTATATTGCATTAATTTCAATAGCTTCAGGTTTGTCGTCAACAATACATTATGATGCCGAAATTATCTTCTTTTTTTAGATAGTCTGTATGTACTGAAGTCAAAATATTCAGCTGTCAATCTTGAAACTTTCACCACTGAAACTTTCATGTTTCATTAGGAAGACCTGTGTAAACAACATTGAATGGACTCCTACTCTGAAAGAGATTTGATCATGTACACTTTCCTCCCCATGTCTCATATTGGACTATTGGACAGTGACTACTCCCATTATGGTTGTAGTTGTGAAAATAAGTGTATATACTATTCGTCCCAGTTTTTGGAGCCCTTCTGAGAGAAATGGCTTATCCCATGAACACGGGCCAAACACATGCATAATCCATATTAAGTGACAAAAATAAAATAAAAATGTATCATAAAACCAAAAGGACACTCAATCATTTGCCAAAGGAAGAGCTCCAGAAGCAGGCCTTTGGAGGTCACAAACACAAAGTCTGATCCTTCAGTTTATCCTCAGTGTCTTTCCCCTTAACATCACATACAAAAGGGAATGACATCAATGCTGTTTTAAGAGCATTTTTTAGACATTCCCGGTAGATTTTTATTTAAATTAATTTTGATTCAGATATGCTTGTAGACGAACATGTCTCAATTAAATCCGAGTGATGTTGTTATAATTCACTTTAAGGACTTGGCTTCAATCACCTTTTGAGATACTTAAAAAATTACCCCCCTTTGGCAGTATGACAGTTTTATTAAAAGAGTGCTTCTACTTTTTTATGACATCCATTATCTAACCTAATTTAATCACATTATTGGGACAAAATTGCATAAAATTACTCCCAAAAAATCCTACATCAGCTGCAATTCGCATACCTGTCACATTATGCATGCAGAAATCATTCACTAACATTTCAGTGAACACACAGAGGTTTTAGTGCATTTGTGTGATATTCAAGGGCATCTGTTTATCGTTTATAACACCATAAAATTTTGCACTAAGGCACAGCTACTAATAGCTTATCACTGTAATAGCAGCAAAATTAAACATTACTGCGTCAATAAATGCAGCATCATCAACCTGACAGTGGACCATAAATATGGCGCCTTACCTCCCCTTGTTGTTCCCTGCCAACAGCACTCTACCGCACTATACACACAGCATTTTCACCACTCATTCCCAACGTGACTGAATTACATAAATTAACATTTAATAATTTCAATTTCCTAAATTGACTTTCAAACATTTTAATTAGCAAGCACTTTGCGTACTACACACTTGCAGCAGATGTGTGCTCGTGTCAGCCAATTTGAGGAACTGGCAATTACCGACTCATTTGCATTCATATTCCAAGCGACCCCCCCCACAACCACACACACTCACACTCCAACTCATCACCCACACACAAAACCGTCTCACTTAAGGAACATTTTAGATCAATACCTCTGGGGTTTCAGGTTTGCAGGTCAAGTGCTAACAGGATAGCATGTTGTGTCTTTATGTGGAAAATTCTACTCCTTCACACTGTCCTTGTGTTTCCTTCAGTCCCAGGGCATTCATGCTTTCCTAAAAAGTGCCACTAATATAGCTTTGTTGACACCAGACCCTTCTTAATTAAGAGTGGCTCTAGAAAAGTTGAATTTCTTACGACTTCCAGCAGGGGCGTAACTAGCAGTGAAATTCAACTTAAATTGGTGCATTACACTCTTGCCAAAAAATTGTTTCAGAAGTGTAGCAATCTTGTAAACTAAGGTTTTTCCAGTTGTTTACTCAATTCCAAAGAAATACATATCCACGCCAAAGCTGCTTCAGGAGGAAAAGAAAACAACAATTTTATTTGCATGTCCGTGTTTTAGGGACATTGGAAATGGACTTCAATGGCCTCTTGGCCAGACGCACCTGCAGAGCAAATCCCAAATTTGCAGAAGGTTTGTATGGGTAATCCCAGGTTACCAATAATATGTTCATTGTTTTGAATGTCTTTAGATATATAAAGATGTTTTGAGAAATGTCTAACTTTTTAGCCCTCTGTGTGCGAGTCCTTCCTGGCTGTTGTGAACTCATACTTGACTGACGCACCAGAAAAAACAAAGGACTAAAAACATGGCACAGCTCAACCCTATACCTTTGAATCGCTTTGAATGTGCCAAAAATGCTTAGATAGACTTGGTGAGAGTCTCTGAGAGTATACTGTATAACACTTTAACATCATACAATAAGATGAACATCTCAATAACTATAAGTTATTAGTATTAGTATGATATTAGTGTGCCTTGGAAACATTTAAATGAAAGTTGCAGAGCATGAAAATATGCGCCCATTGCTTGCACTTGGGGTTTGTTCCACAGGAAGATGGTTTCACATGGTTCAGTTGACACTGACAGTATAGTTATACTGGACATAGCCTAAGTTGAAAATATGTGCTATCACCAAAGGGCTAATTGGGAACCTAAATCTAGGTAAGGTACATTATTGGCCCCTTCCTCAGGAGGTTGGGTAAGAGTAGCCTACTTTTGGACAGAATGCCCTATGTGGTTCAATAGGAATACCCACCTCGTCTGTTGATTTAGGCTATTTTCCTCCTGAAGCAGCTTTGTCCATCCTTTCCATATAGCCACTCCCTCTCCTGTTCATAAACACCACTCAAAATGTAACCAAGGAATAATGAAAAGTTTTAACCAAATAATAATAATAATAATAACGTTAATAATAATAATAATAATAATATCTATTTAGCTAAATAGACTATGAAAGATAATTCAACTCAGTGCTATTTCCCTGAGCTGGAGACTATTTTTTAGGTTCAAACATTAGCCAACTGGTTAGCATTTAGAGGGCTAGACATAGCCTAGGCTATCTCCTACAAACTATAGCTTACACTTAATTGCGAGAATAGCTGCAAAGATTAAAATGAAAACAAGATTTCAAAAAGGCTACAGAACACCAAACACCATTTTAATAGCCTTACCCAGTAAGTGAAAATTCATGACTGCACCTGCCTGCTCACTGCTCTCATCCTCATCTCAGCACCACGACAAGGACCAAGGAAGTCCTTATGCTACTAGTCGCCTACTTTTCCACCTGGGGAGCTTCAAATTCCACAATTTCTTTGTTGTCCACACCGCTATTTCATTTTATGTCTGTCCGAAACTGAAGGTAGCTGGTTGCTGCCTTAGCCCACTGTCTAGGCATCAAGGTAGCCTACTATCAACTTTGTAATGGAGCGACACAGCACGCCATTGCCAGGATTACCGACAGCTGACTACACAGTTCAAGTTGTGAATGCCGCAAGAAGGAGGATATGGTAGGCCTACTTATCAATTCATAGAAACCAAGGAAGACTAAGTTTATGTCTCAGTATTAAAATGAAAATGTATGTTGACAGATTTAACTAAGAAATGGAGGCAAGAAAGCAATCTATAACAAATAAATGCAAACTATTTAGTTAGACTCTGTAGATAGCACCGTTCCTCCTTAAATGCTGTACAATTGCTAGTATTTATCATGAAACCTATGAGATGCCCCCTAATCCATATATCAAGAATAGGTCACATATGCACTAAAAGCTTATGTAGGCTACTACTTTTTCTTGCATACTGTATGTACATGAAATGCTTGCGCACATACTTTTTTTACACATGCACTTGAAAAGTTTGCACATACATATGTTTCATTCCACATGCAAATGGAAAGCTTGCACAAAACCAATTTTGTCTTGCACATCCCTGTCAAAAGCTCACACACATACTACATTTACTTTGCACATACAGTACACCACTTTTGTCTATGTGTAATCTTTGATGAGATTAATTCGTACTCTTACAGGGAGGTTACACCGAAGCATTCCGTTGGCATAGCGTCTGTAACAATTAGCTTCCATAATCAATGGTACTGTACACCAGGCATGACAGCGGCTCGTATGTTCGAAAAAATTAGACCAGTCCTCTAAAACTATTTATATGCTACGCAAACAGACGCTACAGTTGCGCAATGCGAACAGTACCACGACAAGGGCCAAGGAAGGCTCAACGCAACGCGAACAGTTGTGGACCCAGTGTAGCCTGAGCCTTACTCCACAGCAGATTGGATGAGGGGCCCTCATTCAGGCCCTCAGTATACTGTAGGCCTACAAGTATCCAAATACTTTTTTTCAATATGCTATCAAAAGGTTGGCAACAGTGTGATTATTCTGTTAGCTTGACAGAGTTTGTGTTGGATTGTGCTCAGTGCTCAGTGAGAGCCCATGTTTAGTCCACTAGTCTTAAACTAACATCACCTCAAAATGATCTTCATGCCTAAAAGATTCACATCTATTGGAGAAGAGGAAAAACCCTTTGACTTTTTGCCTCAGATTCACCACAACACTGTCACATGGTATCCTATCATCCAGAGGTCCCTTTAAAAAACAAAACCCAAATTACAGTCAGATGAATCTTCCATGAACTTTCACAACTTCATAAAACACTGAAGAAGAAAAAAATCACATATTTCAGGTGATAGACAGGGAATGTTGGATCGCTTCAGCAGTCTTTGTAGCATGGCAATGCTTTCATCTGTCTCAGGTAAATGTGCCCATTTTTTATTTTTGTCAAATGTGTATTGTCAGAAAATAACTGGAAAGGGAACTACAGTGTAAATTGAAAATGGCAAAAGACTGCACTGAATTTGCATTTGAAGGGAAAACAAGCCCACACAGAAACCATCCTATGAGACTCTTGCACAGAGTTGCGCTGAACTGATAGCTTAAACTGCAGTTAATGCAGTGACCTCACCAGACAAGAGACCATGTTAATGTGTGAATGCAGGCACTATGATATAGTATTTGGAATATGTGATATACCACATTTTAGAATAATTTCATTAGGTTATAACAAGCTAAACTGTCAATAGGTCAGAGGTGGCTGGGACTATATTGTTTTTCTGCATAAACAATTGTGTCTGTGGTCTTGAGTTTGGCATTGTGCTTTTCAGAAAGTGTGCTTCAGACAGTAATACTCCATTCATCACTATTATGGCTTCCAGGTTTTATTGCCCGGTTTTATGAGGTTGTTCTTTGGCTTGTGACATCTCCACCGTGATGTATTCCTGTTTAAATAAAAATGGAGAGGCTCACTTTCACTGGGGTGAAAGATAAAGTTGCCTTTGCTTCATGGCAAAGGATAAAGCTGCCTTCTTTGGAGTGTCAGA
Organism: Alosa sapidissima; assembly: GCF_018492685.1. Classification (NCBI taxonomy): domain Eukaryota; kingdom Metazoa; phylum Chordata; class Actinopteri; order Clupeiformes; family Clupeidae; genus Alosa; species Alosa sapidissima. The sequence goes on along the minus strand of NC_055968.1, from coordinate 23,430,975 downwards.
GATGAGGGAGGGGGAGAGTCTGTCCCGCTGAAGGCAACCCACTTTGATTTCCTGGACTGTCATAATTCTACACAAGTGCAAACTTTCACATGAGTTTACACCTCCCATTCCTAAAATGGATGTACTTCTGTATTATATTGTCTGTATAATATTGTATAATAGTGTCGATGTTGAGTGCTGAGGGTCCAAATGTAAGAGATCTTGAAATGACATAGAACCTTATGAACCAAGGCCTAGATAAGCAGGGCACTAGTTTCTTTGCAATAGTCATGGTACATTTCCACTAATTTGGTGTACATGATAGAGCCACGGGCACTATCACACCAGTGGAACTAGATATGTTTTGACAACAGTTCCATGGATTGAGCACAAACTCTTTATCTTGCAATTTATTCAGTGGCTGTCATGACAGCAACAACAACATATCCCAAGTAAGTGTGTTAGCAGAACATATTTTATGCATGACTTTACATGGACTGTGTCTCATAGGTGCACTGAAAACACAATGACTTTTGACAATGTGGGTCGTGACTGTTAGCAAAAGCCTATTTCAAAGCATTTAAGCAGTGCTTGTTAGAATGGAACACAATCCAAGTCATTATAGTGGCTCCAATTTAAATGTTAGATTATCACTCAAATATAAAATGCATTGCAGTGGCTTTTGGTGCACTGACATATTTAATTGCACGTAAAATAGACATGAAGGTTTTTAGTCATTCCGCTTTGTACTTGATTTTGACCTTGTACCATTCCTTCCTCTCAAGCGGCAACTTCACATGGGCAAAGGCACCTGCAAACATGCACAAAGGAGTGCCATCTCAACTGTGCTAATGTGGGGGATGGCACCTCGCATGGGGAATCAAAGACACCTGAGTGATTGGCACAGTTTCCGTGCCGCTCCCTGTACCTGATTAAGTGCACGGCGTGGCGTGCCAACACACAGCGCAGCCCGACCGTGGCCTCGGCAAAAATAAGCAATCAACAGTCCCACTCTCCCGAGAGCCCCCGGGGTGAAGGTGGAGGGAGGGGAGCGGAGAGGGAGGGGAAGCGGGGGTTTCGACGCGGCACTGCCCTCATAATGAGAGACCACACAACATCGCGCGGGCCGCGTGTCCTTGCCTTTAACCTTTCCTCTAAATAGATTATCCGCCGACTCAAAGTGGGGTGTGAGCGGTGTGCGGTCCCCACCTGGACGCCAGTGGTGTCAAGTGCCCGAGGGCCAGCGCGTGGCTCGGACAGCAGGTCCGGCAGGTGCTCAGTGGTGCGTCGCCTAACTGAGGCTTGTAACACATGTGGACAGCTCGCGGACAGCTCTCCGCCCTCCACACTCTCTCTCTCTCTCTCTCTCCATTTCCCTCTCCCTCTCTCTTTCCCCCTCTCTCTCCACCCCAACCCTCTTGTACATGTTGATGTTTAGTATGTGCTCAGCTGAGCTGGATTCAGTTTAGAGTTCTAGCCATTCGTGAGGGAGTCACGTAAGTGTACAGTGCCACCTCTTGGTGGGAGCACTGGAATAGAGAAAAACAGTAACAAAATGTCAAAAGTTTAAGGTGTGTGTGTGTCTATGTGTGTCATGTCTGTGTGTGTGAGAGGGGTTAATTTCACTGTAAAGTTATTTTGAAGGATTCATAAACAGTACAATACAGGCTAACTCATAAGCACTGTGTTTAAGATAGTGTATTTAAACAGATGTGTTTGCACTTGCCACTATCGAGTTCAATTCCCTTCTGCAGAAACATAAGCACATTTGAAATATTTCTAAGTTCCTCTAATAACCTCTTGCACAGTTGGGTATAGCAATCTCCTTATGTCCTCCGTGAAGATGAAATGCAGGAGCCTACTGCAGGGGCCACAAGGGACACTTCAATGCATTAATGCCGACTGGATTGTTCTGCACTGGTATGTGAGCGGTCCGTCATTTCAGTTCTCATTTGAATAAAATTAAAGTGGATAAATTACTCCCATTTTAAGCGGTGGGGCCTAATAGCACATGACAATGAAATCGCAACATTGCAGGGACCACGTTGGCTTCTTCACAGGGAGCTCATTAAAGAGTTTTAAGCCGGGATCGCCTCCAACTTACTTGCTAACCTGCTAAGCTGGTCTACCATGCAAATCCCCCAAAACAAATGAAATCTTACTATGCCATATTGTGACCACAATTAGTGAACTCCAAACATAATATCCTTCCAACACCCTTGCGATAGAACATTAATAACAGCTTTTCCACTTGAAAACAACTTGAAGGATTTACTGTGTTCAGTGTCTGAAGAAGAGGCCATTTGATGCAATTGAGTACACCTGGGAATCAATTATTTAATCTGCACTCCAATTTTGGTGCAGAATTATGATGTTTTAAAAAGCTCTGACACCAAAACACTGTCAAGCAATTTTAGATAAATTAATGAATAGTATGTGAATTAATAAAATATTTGTTCGATAGTATTCTTTGAAACAAGTTCTGTTCATCAGTATGTGTTCTTTTTATTCAAACCTAATGTTTGAAACAGATACCAGAATGTAATGACAGGTCACTATGCAAAATGTTGACAAAGCGTTTGGTATTGAAACAGTACAGCATTAAAAATAAGATAGGTACACTGTCAGAGGACTTAGTGGTAGCATTTGTTTGGGATTCAAACATTGTCACCAATGAAGGCTATCAGATGCAGAAAATACGGTGGATTACATCAAGTAGATTTATAATGCTCCCTTCCCGCACACTTGAGATAGAGAAGGTGAGCACGAGATGTCATGAAGAGGCCTGTGTGCAGCTTCCTCCAGGCACATGTCATCTTCCAGCACGCTAAAACTGCCAGTTCAAACGCTGTGGAAGAGGTAGCAGGACGAGGGAGGGAGGGGAAAAAAAATCTCATTAAAATCCTGTCCTTCTCCCAACACTGAGAACAAGGAAGCGATGATTCACTGGGATATAAAAGTAAATAAGGCAGGGGAAACTGGCTTTGTCAAAAGATGGCTGCATGGCCTGCGAGAAATTGGTGTCAGTGCCTCAAATTAGCAGTTGTGCGCTGACTCTGAAAGGATTCATTTGGACCTGATCAGTCATGTCACCTGATTTGTCCTCTGCATAATGTCCCCCCAACCCCAACTACTCTAAGGCATCTAGAAAGTCATTTGACATTTCCAGGTCAAATCTCACGGCAAAAGACATTTCTTTTTTGGTTCACAGGCAAATTGAAAAGGGGTGCAATGTGTTTCTCGCACATCATAATTGCACTAAAACACCATGTGTGAAGGGGGGGCTGCTAGACTAGGTTCTATGTTCAATGTGAGAGGAAACAACGTACAGCCAGTCAGTCCAGGGTGAGTCCTCTGGTGCCTTGCCCAACCGCACCACCCCCATGTGTTTTCCTTCAAAAAAACTGAGACCGGATTTTATCCCTCTAAATCCTTCTATCCACAGCAAATCCTTCCCAGGGCCGAAATCCCAACTCAACCTTTGGAAGCACACATCTCCCCCAGTCCTGTTTGAAAGCGGTGAGCAGTGAACAGGCAGAGAGGTGGGAGGGTGGGGAGTGGGGCTGGGGGGGTTCAAGTCAATCTCCACAGGCCCCATGCAGCAGTATCAGGTAGTCACAAGAGCAGCTCAGGTGAAAAGAACACGATTCTAGGGCTCTCCTGAAGGAAGCCGAACTGCTGAAACTCTGTTTCTGCCGCAGTGCTGCTCAATCAGTGGGAGCAGCGCATGGTGAAGCAATGATAAAATACAGAGCCCCTCTGGATCAAACAGATTAGGCGGCAAAAATTAGGTGCAAACCTCTCAAGTCGGTGTTTGGTAAACAGTTTGAGACAGAAACAGGCAGAAAAACTTACTGACTTTTTGATAACATAATACAGTATGTTGAATCTCTGTATGATGTTCCACAAGCTTATAACAGTTCTCCTTGATGGTTCTCCTGGATTACTTAAGAAGACATGTAAAACAGCATACAACAAACTACTGCGTTCTGTCATAACAATGATTATTTCCCAAATGACAATGCTATACTACTAGGACTGTCACTATGCAAGTAATGGCTACCTTTTTCAGTTGCACTGAGCAGGGAGGCACTCTGGTATGACCACTGCCTCTGTTTGGGTGAGCTGCTTGATTCAGTGGCAAATAAAAGCAATCCGAGAGCGCCTTAAATCTGTCACCTTAGCATTCTTTTATCGCAGAAAGCAGCCTGAGCCTGTTATTCCTCACCAAGGGGGGCACAAGGGCATTAAGCAGTTCTTAGGCGTTAGCACTTCCCTATCTGCTCACATCTATAAAAAGTATCTCTTGACAAACTCAGGTCCCTCTTATCAGAAAATTGAGATTGTATAGCATTGCTGCAAGCAGATGCACGGCCATGAATAGACATGGCACATTAAAGGGCTGTGCCTGTGTATGATATTAGACAGGTTCATGCCTTGTGCTCTCGCTCTCAAAACACACATGAAAGAACAGAAAAATGTGGCAAAAAGTCATCATTGTTGCAATATTTCTGTGGTTAGAGCTGCTTCTATGGGATTTAGTGCTCTGCATTCTCTAGATAGCTATTCATACATGTATATAAATAATAAACACCAGGAGATGGTAGATGGAATATGAAAGCTTTTTTCCATTTCCTGCTATCAGCAATGTATAGGCTATGCTTATATGTTCAAGATAAACACAATCACTTACAGTATAGGTTCACTATGAACTAGTGCTGTCAGTTAAGCGCGTTATTAACGGTGTTGACGGAAACCTATTTTAACGGCGTCAATTTTTTTATCGCGAGATTAACGTTCATTTTGGTGTAACAAACTTTGTATTTTTTTCACATGCTGTTGCAACAACTAGTAACGTTAGAACAACTACAACACCACACCGATCTAGCCAGACCGGAAACTAAACAATAGGCGAGTTCGACTTGCGGCAGATCTGACTTGATGTGATGCATGCATAGACAGTAAAAGAAATGGACGAACAGACTCCGTCGTTTTCAATGGGAGGGCACTGAGTCAAATAGAACGATTTTTCAGTTGGTCCCCCCAGTACTGCGCAGACTCACACTTAACTTCGTGACGTTAGCCATCGACCTGAATATTGTAACTCATATGATAGATACACAGAAATTCTTCTCACACTTCCTTCGCCTTCAAAGTCATCAAAGTTAAACATTTATTTATGTATTATTATTAATATCATCCTCACCAAGTCGTGTTAATGTTGAAGCTACCATACATGATCATCTTCAAAAACAGTCATGCTAAAACAAAACAAAAAAGTTATAGCCTTGAAGCTAATCTTCTTTCCACTTTCCCGACCTACGGTCAATCCATCGAAAACCTCTGAAATGATTAGTGCCGTTTTTAAAAAAAATAGGTTTACTTTTTTTTAATTATTATTAGGTTGCCTCTGTGTAGCCTAATGCTTTACCTTAACATACGGTCGTGTATGCTAGGTTTTGCTTATGAGTTACCGTCATAGACAGTAAGGTGGACTGAGCTTCTTATCCAAACAATACGGTTATCTCCCTACGGCGCGAAAGAGAGATTACGTCAAAGCTAGCTTCCCTCCAACCGAACAAGGTAACCATTCTTCTTACGGGTAACCAACGTTACGGACGAGGTAGTGGAGTCTGTTTTGCCTTTGTAGTGTTTATGTGGATTACACAGAAGCTACAATATCGGCACAGGATATATGTTATATGAAGTTATGGTATTTCAAAAAAATCCTAGAATGAATGGACTTCTATGGGAGTTAGCAGAGAGGTGGTCCCTCCAGCCTACGTCGATTCTTCTACTTCCGGGAATTCGCCTGCCCCGGCTCAAACACGCCCTCATGACGTCAGTTCAAAGACGTGATAGGGCCATTTGGGAGGAATGTCCTCATGACGATTATGACGGGAGGCTCATGCTGCTTCCTTATGTTGGAATATGCGAAAATAAGCAGAAATCGAAGGGATACCTTCTTATACGTGATTTCTGCAACAATGGTAGGCTAGCCTACTGAAAACGTTTGGATATTCTGTTATTTTCTGCTGTTGGCTAAATAGATAGACACACATATAGGGGAAACACTTGATATTGAATTTATGTGCTACAATGCAGGCCTGTTAACTGTATGACAACAGTGGTTTATTTAAACTACATCATAAGAATTTATTTCGTCAGTCATCATGCTCATTTTAATGAGTAAGAATGAAAGTTCTGCTGTGTTTATTGCAAACAACATTCCGCGATGTCTCCCGCGAGTCACGTCAGGCAGACTGTAGCCTTTCTGTCCGGGATGAGCTGCCCTCTGTTGTAGCTCCTCCCGGCTAGCCTCTGAAGATCACGATTACGTAGTAAGCCAGACCAAGTCAGACTCGCGGGAGATATCGCGGAATGTTGTTTGCAATAAACACAGCAGAACTTTCAATGAGTAATGATAATGAATATAGTATGAATATAATATTTTCTGTTTGTTATGCCCTTTATAATGTGTGTAGGCCTACATTTTGTGCATGCACTTCTGCAGTATCATTTATTTCAGTTTATATCAGCTATATTTCTGAAGAATATATTGTGTTGCCTCAGGTCTGCTGCACATCTTTTGAAATTTGATTTGAAATAATCAAATAGACCTATGTCTTAAAGTTCAGTTAATAAAGTAACTTGCTTTGCTTTCATTTGAATCCCAATCAAGATAAACCATAATTGCTTTATTGTTAATGTGGACTCCTGGAAAGTTCAGAAATGCAAAATAATAGAATTTTAATCATATGATAAAATATGTGATTAATCGTGATTAACTATAGGAATTCAGCGATTAATCGTGATTAAAATGTTAATCGTTTGACAGCACTACTATGAACACGATATTGCACTCTACAAATTGCACCCAACATTCATTAAAAAGGTTAAGAGATGTAGCTGGTGTAAGATTTTTGGAGAAATGTTTGGAATACCTTTTGGTCTTACACAAAATTATCTTTTTGTTGTTCTGATAATTACTTTAATGTTTCTCTAAAGCCTTCACTAGCCATCTTGAAAAGATGAGATACCATAACAACAACAAATTAAAACACTTCAATAGGGTTTGTAACCCTCTACAATTGTCCATAAATGATGAGGACTAAACTCAGATTTGTGTGGGTTTTTTTTATTATTTCTTTTTAATGTCCTGTATTGTTGTACAAACATGATCATGTTGACTGTTACACACTATACAGTATATAATTTGAGAAATAATAGGTAGGAAACATACCCTATGTAATGCTTAACAATACTGGTGAAAATATTCACTCACACTTGGCCTACTCAAATGTTCTCTCCCATTTCTCTCTCTCTTTCTACTACCTCATAACTTCCTTGCATTCAGCAATGACTTTGTAAAGCTCTCCTTGAGTAGTCTGTCCTCAAAAGATAGGACCATATGCATAACTATCTTTTGTACTCTCAACCCAAAAAGATAAAAGCACACATGGGCCCCTGCTATCTCACAGTTGTCCTCTAATCACAGTGGACAGCAGCTTCAGCAGATGATACTGTATGCTAAAATCAAGGACCACATCTCTCTCTGTTGGATTGTGGTTGCCAAACCAGAACCTGCACAACAACATTCAGAATGAAATATCGGCAGACCAGAGTTCCTTGGCAAAGAAATAGAGAAAGAGAATGAAGGAAAAGAAGTTGTGTAAAGCTGGAACATTTGCAAAGTATTGGGTAGCATTGTGCCTTCATTGACATACAGTACACACATTGTCAAAAAGGGGTGACGATCAAAACATACGATAACATAGAAATCTGTATCCCTATATACATGCCAACATTCCCATGAAAATTCTCTATGCTGTTGATAAAATGTATCGCCAGCTGACTTCAGTTTTCACAATTATCAAGTGTTCTGTACGGTATGCAAGTTTTATTGTTTTAAACATCACATTCCTTATAGACTATTCTATTAGACAAAGTCTGATATTTACAGTGATACAGTGTTCACCCTGTACTATTGCATCATAGTTGGCGCCTCAATAACAGAGAACAAACAGTGCATTACCTTGTATTGCATTGTTGTTTTTAGAACAGAAAAATAAGCAAATTATCAGTAAACACGTGAATGTATATGAACAACACTATGATGTAGACAAACACAGATTTACACAATTTATTTATGTAAAATATCACATCAATTTTATTTCTGAAATATCCATGCAAATACAAAGTCTTTGAGGAATTGAGACATGGCCTACTGTGATCTCAAAAGAAAAGTTAACATCTTTAGCATGGTTGTAAGAATAACACTCTGGGAAATCTATAGTTCACTGCAACATCACTGCTCCTATTAAACCAGGTATAGGTGAAGTTATGTCATTACACTGGTCTTTGACATCAGCAGTCACCACATCCCCAGCAGGTAGTGTGCTGAAGTGGATTCAATTTAAAAGTGACATGTAAGGTGGCTGCCTGAGGGAAGCAGACTCATTTGCATAATTACCAATGTACTTCTCCATGCTCCTGTTATTGCACTGTACATACAAGACCTATAAAAATATACACTTGCTGTTATAAAGCAGCCTGAGACGTAGCTCAGGAAGAAAATCGTTTTGGCTCCAATGGTTAAGCGCCACTTTAACATTTTAGGACAGAACAGTGTATGAGTGGTAAGAGAAACTACAATTGATCTGACTCCATAAAGTGAATAAGCCCTCCAATGTTACAAAGTAGTTTAGTTTAGTAGGCCAAAAAGCGGAAGAGGCCTGCTTAGAGCAAAATCCAAGAAGCAAGAGAAAGAGAGTCTCCCAAGATGCAGATCCTGTACCCCAAAATGCATATGCCCCAAACCAATAATCCCCTCCTACCCAGCTGGCTGTAATTGGTCAGCTGATGTGAAAGGATAGGTGTGAGAAAGTGAATGCAGACTACAGTCTAGTTCCTGGTCTACAACTATGCACAGATAGCCTGCCGTTTTCTGGTAGTTTTTTTTTTTTTTTTTGCGCTGTCAATAACGTTATCTTGTACAACAGACGCGATAGCAAAATCTAAATGTCTAGCTTCTTGCAACAGCATTTTTGTTAGGGAGAACCGGGACAAATTGAACACTTTTAAACGTCACTTACAAAGACACCATACTGAAAGCTAACATTTTGTCACTAGCAACCTACATCTGCCCCTGCACAGTTGCATTTTCAGCTCTGAACAAAACTGTTCAGGAATTATTTAAGGCCGGGACGAATGAAACAATCATGGGGGATGAAAGAAGGCAGTTTAAAGCTTGAGTTTAAAGCATCAAACTGACTTTTGATGCTGTTTTTTGTCAGTTTGTAAAGTGTAGGCGAAGTAGGAAGTAATGTCAGGAATAACTGATCAATGTCATCCGTAAGGTCTACAGAATAAGCATGAAGTCGAGCCTTTATATGATAAACACTCAAAAATGTAACCGCTAATGAGGTTTACTTATGACCGTCAAAAATCGTTTATCACCTGTAACTCTGTGATAAAAGGACATAATAGGAAGATACTGTATTTGGCTGATAGATGGAGGTTAACATGCTCTATGTTTTGTTCAAATGATGTCTGTCTATCACCATTGCACTCAGAGAAAACTGGAATGTGTCATTCGTCCCCCGTTTAATCATTTCATTTACATCATTTACAAAATCTACCGAACTGTGCCGAGGTGACGATATACTGTAGGCACTGTTGCTCATCTGTCCATCATTGCACAAAGCCCGCCCAAACAATTTGATTGGTTTTAACGGCTCTTGTTCGGGAATAATTGCTTCACAACGGAACAAGTCTAGACCGAACCAAAGATTATACATGGCAGAGCAAGATAGTTTGTGGTATCTATGGGCACGAAATAGGTATCGAGTCCTGTCCTGCATAAAAAGGCATGTCGCTGACGTATTGATGATTGCACATAGCAACCAACCGGCCAACAGCAGCAGAATGAATAACAGGCACACAGCTGATATAAAGTAGATTTTCTCCAGACTGGAATGCTCAAAAATGTACCTGAAATGGTCAGAAGGGTTTGAGGATCATGAAAACGTCCCCAAAATTCACATTCCTAACTCTATAGAACCAAGATCTTAGCATGTATGGTGAAATTCTGAGCTATGGCCATAGACTTCAATGAAACAGTCTGCACTGCATAAAGGGGGATTTTGACCCCGCCTTGTGCGATCCAGTTTCCCGGAAGTGGCTCCAAAGGAAATATCTTGCTCCGCCATGTAGTATCTTTGCCCAAACTTCCCAGTCTTCCAATTTTGTGGGTGGAGTTAAGTTTGGACTGGCTTCCAGGCTAATGCACAGATACTTTAGATTGTAATGAAACCATGATCAGACTGCTACCATTACAAGGATAAATTCAAAACCTTACAATTCATTTATAGATAATTTGGGTATCACAACCAGAGGTTCTCTTTGTTACCACAGAGGTGACAAAAGCTGTATGTATTCTGTCAGTCCATCTGTGTTGAGGTCAAATGAGTCCTTTGTGGGTAGATCAGAGGGGCCATTTAGCCAGACGCTTTGGCGAAGATCATAGGTTTTTCCACCTTATTTTTCCGCCTGTGTGTGTGTGTGCAAACAAACTGGTGACAGTCATGAGAAATGTGTGTAAATGGAGAGAATGAATGGAACAATGGTCTGGGTACTTTCCCACTCTATTACAGCTGCGAAAGTACCCAGACCCACCAGTCACAGTCACCTTTCAGCATTCAGAAATGGTAATCCAATCAAGTTTTTTTTTTCTGTGATACACTGAAAAGAGAACACTCTTCTCAACATACTTAACTCATTGAGTGCCAAAAATGTAATATAACGTTTTTTCTTCCCATGCGTTGAGTGCCAAAAACGTAATATTACGTTTTTAGCTTTTTTTTTTATTTATTACGAAACTAGACACTCTAACACACCTTATATGTGATTTTGGGAACTCTGTGATGAATGGAAATGAAATATATGATGATCAAAAACTCATGAAAACGCACAATCTGGACATTTTATCTGGACATTTAATCTTAAAACTCTGCTTTTGATGGTTGCCGCTTTGGGTTGAATCAGTGACACATGCACGTCAGGTCAAAACCAGGCCATTTTCGTGGGTTTATCACTAGGTGGCAGTCTCGCCAGGTCTTGATAGGTCACTTCCCGGAAACTTTACAGGCAACACTTCATATTTCATCGAAGACGCTACATCTCCATTTCTAGAAATAAAACAGGGATTTTGATGAAAACTAGCCACTGTTTAGCTTGGGATTTCTTAGGAACAGAGGCATGTAGAAATAAACGGTTTGTACTCACTGACAGGGTTGGGTAGTAATGGATTACATGTAATCTGGATTACGTAATCAGATTACTAAAATCAAGTAACTATAATCAGCCCAGATTACAATAAAAAAAAATGTTTAATCAGATTACAGTTACATTGTTGGGGATTACCTGATTACATTTTATCATGCAAGCAATGCAACTTTTTAATGATAGCCTAGTTATCTTTTAATTCGACAAGCTTCGGGCTTGCTGGTTCAATCCCCGACCAATAGAAAAAATGTGGGCGGGGGAAGTGGTTGAGCACTGCTCTCCCATGCCCACATCCATGGCTGAAGTGCCCTTGAGTAAGGCACCTAACCCCTCATTGATCCCCGAGCACCGTTGTAGCAGACAGCTCACTGCTCTGGGTTGGTGTGTGCTTCACCTCACTGTGTGTTCACTGTGTGCTTCACTAATTCGCGGATTGGAAGACCAAATTTCCCTCACAGGATCAAAAGAGTATCTATACTTACTTACTATCTTATTTACTATTGGGGCAGGTCTCTCGGCACACTGCCAGATCTTTTCCTCCTCTTAATGTAGCCTCTTGTTTTGTCACCGTTTACTTTGAGAAAGTCACCAGGTCCCCCTGGTTGAAAAACATCCCAAAGGAATAATTTTCTCACCCCCACAATTGAAATGGACATGGTGTCATTCAATCTCAGGCCATGTCCCTGGGTCAAAAAAATCCAGCAAAAGCTAAATTGTCCAGGTGTGCCCTTATAAAGGTTAAGCTGAGTTGTGCATGTTGGGATGGGGAAAATTTCAACCACCAAAATACCACCCCCAAAGTGGAGAATAGCTATAGAAATGTATTAGTTTTGGGTGTTTTTCAGACAATGGGACCTGGTGACCTCAAAGTAAATGGTAACACTAAAACAAGGGGCTACATTAAGATTTTTGGAGGAAAAGATCAGTTAATTCACACAGGAATGCTTTACTCTAGCAAAAAGATTTCTTAGATGTAATGAAATAAACAGAAAAATAGAATGAGAATTCTTTCATCAATTCTGTGGTGGTGTCTTTTACTTAAGGGACATATTTATTGAAGTAATCTAAAAGTAATCCTAAAGTAATCAGATTACTTTACATGTTTTTGGTAATCCTGATTACATTACTGATTACAAAAATTGTCATGTAATTTGTAGTCAGTAATGGATTACATTTCAAAGTAATCTGACCCAACCCTGCCCACTGAGAGCTTAAAGTCTCACCTTTCAAACAAGCCATAGTATGTGTCCATAGCTATAACATAGAATAGGCTGTGGCTCTACAAAAATCGTCAACAATGATCAAGATTGCTGGCACTCTGGGCCAAAGTTTCCGAAAACAGCGCAGCATTCAATGAGTTAACAATGAACTTTTTACTGAGATTTGGAAACAATTATGTATTTCATGCAGAGACAAGGTTATGCGTGTATTTCCATGCTTTATGTTGCTTTGAATTCCTGCTTTAGATAGATAAAGATAGATAGATAAAAAAAACAAACTTTATTGTCCACTGAATTTACATACACTGGAAATTTATCTTTGGCACTCTGGCGACATAAAAACACAGCAAACAGACAATATAAGTTAAGTTGTAGCCTATAGTTACATAAGTGGTTAAAAAAAAGGGTATCGTGACTTATATGCTCCATGCTTTATGTTGCATTGGATTCCTGCTTTACATGTATTGTGACTTACATGTATGCTCAATGTGACGATAAGAACAGTCAGTCATAAAAGTCCTCAGAGATTTTTCTTCAGATAGTGTGTTATTGTATGTACTTTGTGCAAGGATTGCCAGTTCATCGATTCCCATTGTTACATTTTCCAAGGAGACCTCTTGCTTTTATGAAAAGGCCACTCTCCTCTCTTCTTCTCCAGTCATGGTCATTTTATGCCACCTTGAAGAAATAAATGCTTAAATACCTCGGACCCACACATTAGCTAACAGCTACAGAGTCATAAATGTGTGACCGTATTTATCATTGTTATGATGGGCTGTCAGACCAGGCTTTGCTGCCACTGAAAAGATCTCGTATAAAATCACCACTCCTGAACAGCCACCCGTTATAGAGCTTTAATTGGCTGATTGGCCATGGCGAGAATGCTCTGCTGTCTTGAGAATGGATGGCCAAAAATCCAAGCAGGCTCCCTGGAGGAGCAAATCCGACCACCATTAAAGGGACCTTTTTTTCTGCACGGTGCTACACCGTCACCCACAATCCTTGCAATTATTTTTTTTTCATTGCTCTGTCGCTCCCTCCCTCTTTCTCTCCTCCCCTCTCGTTTCCAACCATGCATAACCAAGAAAATCAAAGTTTGCTCATCATTCAATGCAAGTAAAAAGCCATACGCTGTTAATTAAATTTAGCACCATACTAATAAATCAATTCATTCTTCATATTTTTTGGCATTCACAGGAATAAGGCGGTCACAGACCTCCAAAACCTTCTTTCCCCAGCAAGCATTTTTTCAATCAATCTTCCCTGCCTTTGTAAACATCTCCCATTATTAAACGGAGAAAAATTACCATTTGGAGCCAGGCTCAATACCCACTTTGTCTTCAAATCCAGGTAATCTATGTGGCTTTTAGGCAGGACTGCAGTGCTTATTCTGTTTAATAAAATTGTGATTAATGGATTGAAAAATGCTTTGGCACGTCCTGTAAGTGTATGCTACCAAGAAATTGATGTCAGTAGGTCCAGCCTGATGCATCCTCAAGAGTGAGAGTGTGTGGTGGGGTTGTGTGTGTGTGTGATTGGCAGCTGTGAGTGCACAAATACTTCATCCCACAAGGCCAAAACATCTTTAGAGACATCAAATTAACCCAGCGGTCCGCAATTGACTCCACATTTTGAAAGGAGGCTTAAAGACACAACACAGCATTATTGTCATGCTCCAAGCCCAAACAAGGACTTGAAACAGGTTAGCAGTGCCCTGATTTTGGAAATGAATGGTCTCCTTTTCCTTGTCGCAGATTGCCTCAAGGGCATGAGAAATAAAACCAGTGGAATAGGATCCTGACTCCAAGAAACAGTAACTAAGTGGGGCAGAAGGGATCTAAAGGTTAAGAGCTCCCCACCTTCGGTAGAAATGATCTACCTAATTGCCTTAATGAGAAAATCAGTGAGAGGTTAACCCACTGCTCAGTGTGCCCACTCGCCAGGTCTGTCAGGGCGTATTTGTCAGGGGGAAACCCCAGTGAAGTCCACTCAGAAACTGCTGCTCTGCTCTTGTGTGGATAGTTGGTTAAATTAGTTCGGCAAATAAACCTTGCGTACCCTTCCAATGAAAACCGGCTCATCGTTGTATAAATGAGTCTACAGTGTGCCATCATCAGATATTAAATTAGTGGCTTTGTTATTCTCTGATATGATGAAACATTTGCACAGTATGTTTATTATCACCGAGCTATGGTAATTAAGACCATGGATTACCTCTAAGGAATGGCATATGCAATTCTGTGTAAAGGCCCCCCATTAGCAATGCATTTCTTATGGCTGAACACATTAATTTAACATATTATTAGTGGAAGTTTTTACTGCCTGCTCAAATGTCTAGGCAATGTGAATGTAATGAGCACCGTTTGAAGAGCTAGCATAAGTATTGGTGTACCAAGAGGTGTCAATGATGTTGAGGAACTGCCATAACAAGAGGCCTGGGTTATTTATCACTTCTCTCTAGAGGATAGAAATAAATCAATTAAGAGACTTAAGGCTGCAAAAAATATATTGCTGTTAGCCTCAGGGGGCTTTCAACATCTGCAAATGAGGGATTAAAGATTAACAGAACACAGTCAGCTGGCCTGGTACACTTGTTGGGTAGAAGCATGTCTCTGTAAGAGCATCTAACAGACTACAAGAGAGTATTTTGTGTGTTTATGTAACCTTTCCATCTAAGGTGCATGCAAGCAAATTAGCGAAGATGCACTGAAAGCACAAACTGATTTCACTACACATGCATTAGTCTAACCGAGCAATTAACATCATTTTAAACGCAGTCAGTCTGTGACAGGGTGCACCGAGCAAGGAGAAAAATTAACCGTGACACTCTGACGGACTTTCTATGATGTGCCTCTGTCGTCATTAGGCAGAACACGGTCTTCACTCTGCTCCGGCACCACACATAGTGTCTTCGCATCCTGACATGCACCAACGAGACGAGATTAAACATCCCCTCCATCTTAATTTCTAATGAAAGGATCGCAACTCGAGGCTCTGACGCCTGAGAGCTGCAAGAGAGCCGGGAACAAAGGAGCAGTCAAACGCTGCCACCGCATCAATCAGAATTAACCCCTAAAGGCACTGACGGGGTTCGGAACTCATAATTATCTCATTTGCAAATAGCCTATCTATCAGCAAACAGCTCATTAAATCATGACTAAAATGAGTGTGGCAATGTCCTTCAGACCAACAGATACTACTGGCAGGTGATTGACACAGACTTGTATGACAGTGTGAAAATGATCCAGTCTGCTGGGAAAGGAAGGAAACAGAGAATGCTTGAGAATATTTCTATTTTATAAACTCAGAATTTATGTTCTCCCTTCATAAGCTTGTGTTTTGTGAAATGTGTAAAATTAACATTAAATTAAATACATCTATTTCAAGACACATTGTGTAACATGTCTACTTTTCACACTTACATTTCACACCCAGTTGAGCCAATAAGAATATAATGAATTCACTGATACTGGAAATAGAGCTCTAAACATATTTTCAACACTAGGCCTATTCCCCAATGTTTCTTTTTTTTTTAAGAAAAAAAAAAAACTTTTTTTAAGAAAAAAAAAACTGTGTAGCCTATTTCAAATTTCAATTGGTATGTCACGTGGACATGGCCAAACCTTTGTGTCTAACTTTTCTTGATGATTACTAAAGGTATAATAGGCTATATACAGTATGCATTAAACTTTGCAAAAGCAACATTTATTAATAATTATATTAATGAGCCGTCTTGCTAATTGTGGTGGTTTTACTGAGCTGCCATGGCAACACTTCATGGGTTGGAAGTATGCCCTCATGAATGCTCCATGCAAGCACCTTGGGCAGTATCCATGGCAAAGTCCGAGCACATATCTAAACAAATGAATCAGTGAAATAGTTTGACACAAGATAACCCCCTCAAAAATGTGTTTTGATTGTTGGATGAAAGAGGAAAAGGAATTCAGCTCTTCAGGGAACACAACTGCATCAAAAAATTATCTAAAATTAGGTCACTTAACAGATCTAATTCACGATTAGTACAAGTCAAGAGACACAAGTCTGCTTGATTCCAGTTGATAATAGAATTATTTGTGCCAGCACACAAATGCATGTTGTGAAATATATGTGGGCTCTGCCATATGTATACTTGTCTTGTGAAATTGAGTTTTAACAGTGATCATGGCCTCAGGACTGTCCAATCCAAAAATGGCAACAGTCTTACACAAATAAAAGCAGACCAAGCAAACAAAAAAACAATGACAACAAAGTCTGTCATCAAGACAGCTTTTTTGGCACCAAGAGGATGATACCATCAGGCAGATGGGTCCTTCAGGCGAGTCAATGTCGAGTAGCATAATTATGGAAAACCCTGGATGCTACATGACTGTGTCCATCTGGGCTCATCCCTTTACTGACTGATGCCCACTATGGTTTGGGGTTTGAAAAGAGTGGCACAGAACTATACACTGTAAAGCAGGATAGTACAACAGTAGGGTAAAAGGGTAGAGTATAGACCACACTACAAAGGAGTGTTGTCAACTTGTCATGATAGCAAAATTACCACCTTGACGTCATCAGTAATATTGAATATAGTATGATCCTAGATGTTGCTTGACTCTCTCCACACACACACATGGAAAATGATGGCTTATATCATATGTTTCTATTTCATATTTTAAAGTGTATATATTTTGTTAATACTAGAGTCACCAGAATAGTAGTAGCCTTAAGGCTGCCCGTGACCAGACAGCAATATAGGTTAACCTTTAAGTAATTGAAGATAAACGGCAGTAGGCAGTGCAATTAATCAATGAGGCAAAGGGGCTCAAACTCGTATTACAAATGTATTAAACTAAATATAAATAAACAGTCAATCACATTGAATTCACAGTTAAAATGTACGTCAAATACAACACTGTAATAAAACAAGACCACAGCCAGTAATACCGCCGCCAGCCACCAGCAGCGCCAGACGCCCCACAGCAGGCCCCACAGCAGTCCCCACAATCAGCACAGCACAGCAGTAAACAAACGAGCAAGCAAGCAAGCAGCAGGCGAGTTAGTAGCTTCAGTGTTCTCCGGCCTAGCCTAGCCAAGCAGTCATCCGCATGGCAACCCACAAATGTTCCAATCGCTCGGTACCTTCCCTTAAGTCCTCCACAGATCGTAGGCTACTCAGCTCTCCACCCGATCACCAGCAGCGATGTAATCGCTCAGCTGAAACAAAAGAGACTTTTGGCAGTACTGAGCAAACTACCACTGCTAATACACGTTGTTGTTCGAGGCAAAAAGGAGCTACTCACATTGCTGGGTGCAGACCAAATCTGCCACCCGGAATATAGCTTTTGCGTGGATGCCGAAATCCTGGAACTGCTCTGCTGTGTGTCCGGTTGTGTGTCCGACTGGGTAGGCCACCTCTGGCTCGGCCGCTGTGTCTTCTGCAGTTCTTGATACCTGCTCTGTGCCTGTCGATCCTGCAAATATAGGGAGAACACTCCCACACGCCTGTTCCCCCTCATTAAATTAAGCAGCCCCCTTCCTATAGGTTCGATTGTGAGTCTTTGTAATTGTCAGTTTGATTTGGGACAGCCATGACGGGAATATCAAAAGTCCACACGTGAAGCAAAACAAAACACAGCACAAAGGACACAAATAAATGCATTAAAACACTACAAACGTGAAACATGATACTTTGCACACTGTGACACTAGTATTTAATAATCTGCATAATTACTAGTAGCTAAAAATATTCATATTGATTTTTAAACCATTACACTTAGGCACATCTTTAATGTGGTGTGTAGGGCTAACTGAGTGCACATTGTCAATACCGGAGAGTGATTAGCCTTCAGTCTCACGGTTTTAGGCTAGTGAATAATAGTTGTGCATATATAGTAAGAATATGTGGATGCAATTCATTATGTTTTATATGTTATTAGATAAAATAAATGTTCAAAAAACTAACAAGTCGATCTTTCTGGGATCATAGAAGAGATAAGTGTCTTGCAATGTTCATTAATGATTTTAGTGAGCGCTACACGAATGACAGACATGACCTGAGCTAGCGGGATAGCAAACGCTCTATCCAGATGTAAAAGTTTGCCAAGGTTGTGTAGCCTATTTCAAAATTACATCAACCCAATAGTAGGCCTAAATTACCTAAATCCCATAGCCTAGGTAGGTTAGTAACACAAACTTGAGAGATGCAAGTGAGCAAATCAACTTTATATTAGCCTATTATTATGTGTTACGATAGTCTAGCAGCCATCTCTCACTGTTTTTGGCACGACAGCTGCGCATAATGCGTGTAAGGAGAAAAGATGGACAGGAGGCAGAAGCATGCCTTGTGCACACGCATGTTAGGCCTACTTCAAAAGGACACGGTCATTCTTAAAAATATCGATACTAATAGGGAGGGAAAGTAATCTCATCGCCATCTAGTGGTTGCGTTCCTAGAGTTTAGCGGAGTGGATGTTTTTTTTTTTTTGAAAAAATATATCTCGGTGCACATTGGGATCTTAATTTAATGCCTTCCATATGTTAGGCACTGGGGTCACCTCTATTGCTTCAAGTGGTCATACCTTATTTTTAGGATCAGTTGAATTGTTTTGAGTTTTTGTCGTAACACGGTGATAAGGAACTACAGCTGCATGTGACGTCACATGTTTGGGCGCTTAAATCTCTAACTGATCAATACGCAATTTGCTTAACTGGCTTAACATATTTTTGTAATAACGGAATGTGATGTAAACCGCGTGGTGATAACCTTTATGTCAGGACAACTGGTGTTGTGCTTCTACTCACATGAAGAGCTAGCTGTAAGTGTTAAGTGTCAATGCTAACCAGGCTAATAAACAAGCCATGCTACCGTGAAGGGTAAAGTCACGTGACTTCTTTTGTAGTTCGTTTATGAAACAAAAGGAGCAATTTCGATTTTCTTAAATAAGGCAAAATAGGGTCTGACATTTTCACAGTTAGAATATTATTACTGTATAGACACTGAAAAATATTTTTGGTGGATAACATCGCTGATTTGGCTTCACAATATTTTTTTTAAAATAGGTCTATTGGACTTAACATTGGAGCTGCTCTTCGATAGGAACGCAACCACTTGGGGCGCTGGTTTTCACTTTCCCTCCCTATAAAAATAAGTATTGTGATATTTTTTATTTCAGGGTATTGCGCTATACTTTTGTAGTATTGGTGCACTGTGCAACAATACAAAGATGAAAGGAAACAACTATATATGATGTATTTGAGAAAAATAGATCTTAAAACAACTCAAAGAACCCCAATGAAGTGCAATGGCATCAAACATCAGTAAGCCCAAGTATAGATTCATGGCATCACTCCTGCATCACAGTGTCCAACGGGCTCAACTATAAACTCATTAATTTATCAGTAAAGCACAGGACCCTAAGGAATGTCCTTAGACTAGACTATCTAGGGACTCAAAATGGATTCAAATTGCAGCAGAGCTGTACTGTGTACATAAATAAGCTAAAGACATGGTCTTCAGCGTTAAATGTACAACTATTTCTCCTTATTAGATGAAACGTTCTGTACAATTTCACAGTTATGAATAAATGAGTATCTCTGCTGAAAACTATCTGTACATACCTATGTTTTCTGATAGGGTTGAGTGACAAATACAAGGTATGAATCAATATCACTGCAATAAAGACAAGGAGGCATTCAACCAATCGGGGCTTCAGTGGCAGCGTCTAGTGAGGGAGAGTCTGAGTAGAACACTGACACGAGTAAGTGGAGTTATTTGGTTGCTGTATCAAAACATTTAAGAAACATTTTGTTATTATTACGATTCCTCCTTTAATTGAGCATCCTCGTTGCAATAAACGAGCCATCCTCTTGTCTATGTACCTTATAGCAAGCACACAATGGTGGGTCTCTAACACAGAACATGACACTTTTACAGATCTAGCCTTACAGTAGTTCAGTTTCATGTCTGTTTTTGTATGACTGTGTGGATGCATGGCCGGATTATCATGACCACGGGCCCTGGGCACAAAATCGGAATGCCCCCCCCCCCTCCAACCCTGTGTGTATGCACGCACGCCGGCAAATAGTAGGCAACAAGCTCACTCTCGCAAAGGACACACAGTGTTTACAGCGCATACAGTATACCCTCAATTTAACAGGCTACAGATATGTATGTTTTGGTGTTGTTTTTTTTCTCATGGATTAGCCTGCCATTTTGAAAACGTTTGAAAACTGTTGAAAAATAGGCAAAACGTTGATCAACTAGCCTACAAGCTGAAATTTGGTAGCCTAATGGATGGAATTGTAGACTACACAAAATCGGGGGGTTCTTAAATTGTTTTAATTCTGGCAGCGTTTTTCACACAATTTTGGACAGAAACTTTAAGCTGAAGACAGGCACGCTGCCTGTCTGGCTCATCCAAACCACACACTGCATGCGTGAAACAAACACTAACAACTTGGACATCACAATAAATGAAGATACCCATAAATAAATCTGCACTGATAAGAGGTTTAATTGACAGAAATCATTTTTGTTTGTGTAGGCTACCATCTAGAAACTACAAGTCTTTCTAAGCAGCCCATCAGTGGTTCTCAAAACTGCTGTAAATGATTGTGCTTTAGGGTTAGTGAGTCTGGCCATGTGAGCTATGTGGAACTCTCACGTCCCGTCTTACCTGCTGATCCAGTAATATATTCACCTTTAGCTTCATCTCTGGTCAAAACATGTTATATTAATAGCATGTAAGCCTTATCTGCATTAGATTGCAATCTATACCTGGCATTAACAAACACGAATGCGCTCGCTCTATGCGTAAAGCCACTAAATTATGTAAAAGTATATAAGTATATATACTTTTTTGATCTCAGAAATTTGGTCTCTGCATTTAACCAAATCGGTGAATTAGTGAAACACAAACAGCACACAGTGAACACACAGTGAGGTGAAGCACACACTAATCCCTACAACGGCGGCGCTCGGGGAGCAGGGGTTAGGTGCCTTGCTCAAGGGCACTTCAGCTGCGGCCCACTGGTCGGGGCTCAAACCGGCAACCCTCCGGTTACAAGTCCAGAGTGCTAACCAGTGGGCCACGGCTGCCCACAATGTATGTGCTTACTGCGCCACACAAAGAAGACAGAAGTAGATTTCATGTTTGTAGGTTGTTAAAGTGTGGACTAACAGCTCAACTGTGTTCAAGAAACCGCTACATTAGCTAAAATGACATCTCCACACAACAAGTAGCCTAGTCTGGATGTTATGAACTGTTTCTACGTGATAGCTCGCCCTCACTCACTGGCCGTTTCAGTGTAAAGCTGACGGCAGGCGGCATTTGTGGAGGCAGCTGACACTGTTTCTGACGTGCCTTGTAACTTGATCGAACATAATAATTTTGACTGTGCCCAGGCCCCCTTACTGGTCCTGTGCCCCTGGGCAAGTGCCCTAATGGTTAATCCGGCCCTGTGTAGATGTATACTAATGGCTGTTAGTGGAGCCATTTAGTGGGATCTTTTGAAAGAATGACCACAGGTAATAATCAACTCTAAAGGTGTTTGTTGTGGGTTTTTTGGGTTACATCCAATAAGAGAGATGATGAGCTTGTCCTAGGTCCTCTATTCAAACTCCACACAGTGTAATGCAAATAGCAACAACAGAACGCTACATAACATGGTACCGCCTTGCAGAACACAAAACACAATAAAATAAAATAAAATAGAAATGGATGCAAATACACTTAAAGAAACAGAGGAGAGTCAAGAAGAGGAGACCTCATCCCAACCGAACAGATAACTGCTCACACACACTCAACACTGAAAGAGCAGTGCCAAGGTACTACTGGCAGAGTGGTGCAGGACAAATGTGCATTTTTGGCAAAAGCGAAACGGATGAAGAGAGTGTGCTTCTGCTGAAACCAGTGGCCGAGGTGAGGCCAAGTGCAGCGGATATGCGTGATCTATGACCGAGCTGTTAAAAATCTCAGACAAGGTGGAGAAGGGGAGCGCAGCGAGAGAAATGGAGCAAGCGAACAGATTCAAAGACGGAAGGAGAGATAAAGTGAAGAGTGTGGAGATAAACCAGGAGGCAGAGGGTAGGTTGGGTGAAGGGGGGGGGGGGGGGGGTGGGGGCTGGAGGAAGAGATAGAAACATAAAGAGAAATACGGCGAGAGAGAGACAGAGAGAGAGGAGGAGGAGGTGGAGGAGGAGGAGGAGAAACTGGCAAGGAGAAAGAACGGCTGGAGGTTGCACAGAGGAAGGCACTATCAGAAACCCTAAGAGGAGGCAGCAAATGGCTTTGGCTAAGAGGGATAGACATCAAAGGGGAGGAGAGCAGCCAAGGAGTAAAGTTAGTTAGCTTGTAGGTTGACATGATGGCAGAGATATGGGGGTTGGCAGCAACAGCGTGACGCTCGCCAACAGAGAGTCCACTGATTCTTGCAGGGCACAGGCACAGGAAAGCAGTCCTAGATCTAATCAGTAGACCATAAGATAAGTCCATTAAATTTTATGCTGGCCTCTCTATTTTATACCTGGGCAGCACTTATATTTTTTAAAACATTCACTAGAAAAATGGTGGAAGCAGCATAGATAAAATTAACAGCGAAAGCATTACATTTTATAAAATCTTCTTCCATCTGAAATCAGTGATTTATGTTTGAGGTTGTTACATCACCTTTCTCGGTATTAAGTCCTCTTAATCATGTGCAAGAAGTTTAGAATTGTGCAGCATTAAATGCAGGAGCACAGTCATTTACATTTCAAGATGCAGCTGCATCCAAAACGTCATCTTTCTCTCCAGTGACAGAGGCCTGCAGTGCAGTCTTGCCCTTTGTTGCAAAAATTATGTTTTCCACCTCAGTAATGAAGTATTGCAAAGCTATTATTGCCTGCAGAGTTAGCCTACGGGGGTATTTTGCCCATTGTCAATATTAGCATAATCAGATTTATCAGATTCATGGTTTGTATGATGACAATTATGTTAAATAATGAGAATGAGGGATTCCATCATGCTCTTTGGGGCACTGAAGACAAACGACTTCAGTTTCACTCTACCCAGAGCTGTCTTGCAGCCATGTCCAATCGACTCAGTGTGTATAAATAATCGGTATGGTAACACATCTGATCCAACAGTTTTTGGAACCAGGAAACATTTTGCAACACTCTGCAAGGAAAATTGAAATGATTACATATTCTTAGTCCTAAAAAAGTTGTTTCCTTATATGCCATTTCAGTGGATCTGGCACTATTGCTGTATGTTAAAAGTGATTTCATATGGTGGCACTGGAGTGCAAAACACAAACATACAAGGAACACGCATTGCACAAAAACCTGCAGCCTTGAAATGCAAAACATAAACAACAACAACAAAAAAAGAAAGCACAAAACAAACACTCGCAGCGCTAAAACACAAACCACAAAAAGAAACCGCAAAATAAATAAATAAATAAAATCATGTGGTCCTGAGGTGCAGATGCAACATAAAAAATAAAACCTGCAGTTATGAAGTGCAACTGATGACATGTTACTGATTTTTTGCAGCATTTGCACCTCAGGACTGCTCATTTTTGTTAGTCTATTTTCTTTTTGTTTTTGTGTTTTGCACTGCGGCAAGCAGTTTTTATATCAGCAATGCATATAACTAAAGCTGAGGATATTTCCTTCTATTTTAAATGGAAGACTCCAGAATGGCCACATCAAGTTGCATATAAATGGACTCCAGATCTAACACTCACATTTTTTAAAATGATTACCAGTATTTGTGACTTGAATAATGCAAACCAAAGTGTATGCTTACAAATGAAATTCAAGCAAAAAAGAATCCCAGTCTTATCTCTTATGGGGAGAGGGAAACTATCTGAGTTTGGCTCTCTTCACTATAATCCTGAAAAATAATACATCTGCATGGGGGGTGTATGCCACAGAATTAATTGCCATAACTCAAAGAGTGGAGTCTCTGATGAGCGCCTCAACTGAATGACTAATTCGAGTACAGTATCAACAACCAACCCAGCCATGAATTGAAATCTCCCCAAGACTTAAAATTCATTATATGACTACTCATATAGTTTAATTGAAACTGAAAATGTTATGTTCCACTCGAACAGGCAGCTAATAAGCACTCTTCAGTGACCAATGTTGTGGAGCAATTACATACTCCCTTTCCCTGGAATTCTCTGTCAGGAAGATAAGAGAGTGAAGGGAAGCTTTCATCCCAGCATGGCAGTTACAGATGAGCAGAGGAGGCTGAAACCCCAGCCCCTATTTACAGGTCTTTTACGCTCACCCCAAGAACAATGAATCAGCTTCTCAATATGTGTACACTAGCACCCATTACAGTGGATAGATTTCCGTGGTTTCCATGGTCACAAAATAAATAAATAAATAAATAACACACGGCAGAGCTCTGGAAAATCCAACAGTTATGATTATGTGGCTTTGCAGCAGTGGTATCAAGGAGAAGGTGTATATCCAGTACTGTATATAATTCTCTGATCATTTATATGGTGAGTTTCTGCTAGTGCTCTGGCCTTAGTCATGTAAAATGCATGAGGGCAACCCTTGGCATCCATTAGAATATAAATGTAAGAGGCCTGGAATAAAGAAAAAATGAATGGAAGAATATTGCCATTTAGTGGCTCCATCTAAATATCTATAACATCGTCCATCTGACCATTGATGGGACAGCAACTTTGTAGCTGAATGCTTTTAGCATCAAGATTATATAAGGGGGAAAATAGATGGGTCATATGCTGGCTTTCAGTGAGGGGGGGAGATGATTAATTAATGATTTTGAATTCACAATTTACCCCCCTTAAGCTCAGTTTGACCTTAATGATTCACAATGCAGTCCATTTTAATTATAATCATTAATGTTGAATATAAAAACCAATTGCCTTTTCGCTATCTTTGCACATATTCCCCATGAATGTTTCCACTGATTTGTTCTTTGACTGTAATGCCAGGCTGCATTGCCTCAAGATGACTTAAGCCATACATTGTTAGAATTGTAAAGGGCAGAGAAGGTGCTATTTTTGCAATGACATTCTGCTGGTAAAGTTTTTTTTTTTTTTAAATCTTGCATTTATTTTCGTCACAGTAAAAGGTACCTTGACAAAAGACCACCACATTCACTCATTTTAACATACTCACATTCTACAAGCTGCAAAAAGAGAACATATGATTCTAGCACTACTCTGACCATACAGTAGAGGCATTTCATAAAACACAGAGCAATGGCGCAAAGGCAAGTCATGAGTGGGCTAAACACTCCAGCCCTCTCTAGCTGTATGGAAACAAACAGCCCAGAGAGACTAAAACAAGTCCTTCACAAACCGACACTGATTAGAGGATTTCAAAGGCTGTTCTGAGGAAACAAGGCCCTTGATGCATGAACATATTGTACAACGTCAATGTGAAATAAGTCCATGATTTAGCACAAGCCTCCTTCAGCCTTTTGACCCACCTCTTTCTGTCCATGGAATCAAATTCCTGTCCAAATGCTGCCATATAAAGAACCACTGGTGCTGCTTAACCAAGGTCATGACCTTAATTGATTAGACTTGGCCATTCACTGCTACATTAATGAGTTCTAATTGTATTTAATGCTTCACTTCTAATTGATATGCTTTAATTGGCATGAATATCACTACATCAAATCCATTTTTCCGATTCATTTTCTTGATTAATAAACTCGTAATGTCAAGGACCTGTTGACAATCAGGGGCAGCCATTCAGTGATCAAGTCCAGAGCCAGAGCTGGAAGTTATCAAGAGCTAGGGCTCTTCAAAGATTTCTCACAACACATGTGATGCAAACAAGAAATATTGCTTTTTATTGGTGACTCACAATTTGAAAATATAATGATTAGAAAATTAAAGTATAAACATTTCTACAGTGAAATGAGGCAGACTGAAGGTCCCCCTGATTTGTACATAAAGCATGTGCATGACAACATGCAGCCCTCTACTGAACTAATGTCTCTGAGGGAAAAATACTATCACATGGTCTCCTCAGAAGCTCATGGATATCATTACTAAGAGTGGCAATGGCAAGGGGAATGTTATGATTGTTGCCAGAATCTCACATACTATGTAATACAATGTATTGACCTGTTAAGCTTCCAATTCACTTATTAAAACCTAAACTTCCTTAGCTATGAATCCTTTATGGATATTTATATGACATTAATCAGATGGTCCCAACACACACATGGTGCTTTGGACACTGACGATAGCAGTCTCTGGGGTTCTGGAAAAAAACTCATCCTTCACATGCCAGCTGGTAGTCAGCTTTACCTCCCCTAGAATTAGACAAATGTCTTGAGTAAACTAGAGCTTTCAGACATCCAGGTGTGTGTCAATAACAGCAGCTCACAGCAAATGTTAACTGACCCGGCAGTGCATCAAATAAAATGTCAAAAGAGCTTTACTGGATTCCCTTGTTGCTGTTGCTTATATTTGTTATTTGCTTGCCTGCCTTGCTCTGGAAGGTCGATATTCAACCCTCCTCTGATCTTTAAAGATTTTTGCCTCCTATTTGACAGGAAAGCATAACGAATGTCTTGTCAATCTACAACAGAATGTATGGTTTTAAGCCATAGGAGCACACAACAGTCCCTCCGTCTTGAAGTCAGCTGTAGCCAAATTTAATAGAGGTTCTTATTGATTAGTTAAGTAATGTTATTATTATTTTATTACTTGGTGTGCTCTCATGAAGAGAGACTCCCTAGCATCAGTGAGGGAATAGAGGTTTAAAATCCTCTTTCCCTACAATTCACGGCCAATAGTGTTTTCATAGAGCAATCATTGCAAAGCAAAGAGCAAGGGCACTAGCAGGAGAAATGTGTGCCAACAGCACCCCCCTGTGAAACAGAGGGAAGGGACTCTTGGTCATGTCCTTGTGTTAGATTGTTCTCTGTTAGCAATGCACGCCTGAAATATTTTCAAAGCACTGCAGTACACACTTCTGGCACACTGACACTTCACTCACTACTCGGTAAGCATTTTGAATCGTGTTTTTGCGTATAGCAGAAATGAAAGTACATTCAAACCAGAAGGGCACTCTGAGAGAGCAGAATGCCCTACTGTATCTTACTTTTCATCCATTTTGAAAATCATGGATCTGTAAATTGATCCAGACGCTCTCTAAATTGTATGGGTTCTTGCTTGGCCCATGCCTCAAACCCTGTCCACATTTCAGGAAAGTCAGGCAGTTCGTTTTTGGGAGACATGATGATAAACAGACAGACAAACAAACAATCCAACAAACTTCAAGTGTATGAGCTAAGATGAAAAGTAGTGTCACCCATAGCATTTCCAATATGTCCAGAATGTTAAGTTAGCTGGCATATTGCATTCATCTAAATTCAGTCTGCAGCATACAGCATGTTAACACCATGCTATCACCCCCAAATATAGGTCTACATTATTCATGTGAGTGCCTTGTGGTGTGCTCACAAATAATTTCTAGATAGTAAAGCCACTTTTAAGCCCCTCTTAAGCTCCACTTTTCAATTTCACCCCCAGCAAAGTCTATGGCCCAATCACAGTTATTTTGCCTGTCAAAAAAATGCAAATCTTCATTGAAAGTCATTGTGTGGAACAAAATAATAAAATAAAATGGCTGGATATGACCTTTGTCAAACCAAGAATACAATCAACAAACTATTTTTGAATTAATGCAAATTGCCCATTATTTGATGCCATACACTCAACTGCCCTGCCATCAAGCATAATTGCACGTTGATTATCCCAAGGAGAATTCTCACAACAATAACAAGCTTCTGCAGCAGGGGGGTCATAGGCATTTGGCCACGGATTTGTAGAGAGAGGTGGGAAGGTTTTCAAATGTGCCAGAGCACCAAAGGAATAGCATCCCTCACTGTGGGGCTAACCGGATTCTGTTAGTAGGCTTATTCAGGGACATGTCATCGGTTTAAAATGAGCTGCGAGCTCCATAAATGTGAGGAGCTTACATTGTGTATGTCCCTGTGTGTGTGTGTGTATTCGTATGTGTGTGTCAGGAGAAGAAGCGAGAGTGTGTGTGAGTAGGGGAAGAGGGTGGGGGGCGTGCATGTGCAAGTCGCTCTGTGTGTACCGTGAGAGAGACTCGGATGTGACAGATGTGGGGCCGGTTTTTGTCGCACCTGCCTCCCACAGCGTCACTCTGATTCTCACCCTCCTGTAACAACTTACCTCGGGGCAGCAGACAGGCAGCAGCCACACACGATGGCGGGGGAATGGCATATGTCGCCACTCAGGCACCGCCGTCAGGCCGGTTGGTGGAAGTGCGACAGGTCGCACATGGCACGGTGACAGCTCCCTGCCTCCTGAGCCTGTTAGTGTCGGGAGTGTGAGCCATCGCCGGAGGACTGTCTCTAGGAGCTTGACCCGAGGCACTGGGGCAAACACACACAGGGTGAACTGCATGCAACCAACCACAGCTCCTGCACATTTCACCAGCACTGTTGGTCACAGTGGTCTACCCACTAGCTCATGATTAAAATGAAGACAGTGGGTTAATATTGCTGGGAGCAGCTTAATCAATGCTTAATTTTGCTTACACAAAGCACAATGGAATTAAACATGTAGCGGCTAAATTATCTGACAATCATTTACGCTGCAGTAAACACGTTTCGTGTAGTGGAAGGAAACTGCAACAAGATCATCGACATGGAATGAGGTGGTCCTTAGTCAGATGTGTCAGGTTGTTTGTGCGAGGTCAGCGCTCCAATCATTTTTTTTCAACAGGGTGAGCTGTCATTTCTTCAACACCTTGGAAATAGTCGTCCAAGTCCATTTTGATTCCCTCCTCCCATCTCTCTCTACCTCTCTTTCTCTCCCACACACATACACACACCTCTTCATTCTAGCACTAAGTTCTACCCACAACAGCTGTTAAAACAAGGGTGTTATCTGTCACTCCCTGCTCCCTTGGCAGCCGTCATCAGAGTCTATTCTCATCCCTTCCCACTCCGAAGGTGTACAATGAACAAAAAATAGAACCATTTGGAGACTGCACTGAACTCTGACTCCAGATTTCTAGATTGTTAAAATGATAAAGGCGCACATAAGACTGCATTCATGTAATGCACCTGGTAGATGTTTTAACATCCACTTTTGCAAATACAGCAAATACAAATTAGGGTCATTTATATCATTAGATGTAGTCTCAAATAATATCCACTATAAACAATGCCACCCTTTTTATACTCTTACTTCTGTTCCACTCCGTAAAGATGACAAAAAAGCCTTGTAAATGTATAATTTAATTGCTATTATTTCAGAAATGTATGGGCCATAAAGCTTGGCTAGCCGCTGACTATTACGACTCTCAAAATATAATATTTCCTCATTATCAAGCCATATCCTTATCTTAAAATGGCTGTGTCCATAAAAGCTCCAATATCGCAACACAGGAAAGAACAAACTTCTGGTCATTTTTCATCAAGATCTTTATCCAAAGTGGCATTTCACCAAAGTCTCTGGCCTTTCTGAGGCTCCCCCAGTCCTCCTGTTTAACTTTGCCTCGCTGCAACACCCCTTTAAATTGGAGATATATTTGCTATGAGTAGGCAGCAGGATAGATGGGTATATATTCATTACCGGGCACTCATGGGGATCACGGAAGCTCATTCGTCATCTTAATTCATGGGGCACTCAGAACCCACCAGCTCCTTAGGAGGAGGGGGAAAAGGCGGGGGGGGGGGAGAGAGAGAGAGAAAAAAACTTGCAAGGCAAACAATGAGAGCAGGTGACTGGTCACCTTGAGCTTATCTGTGCCTGCATATCGGCCCCAGATCAAACAGGCAGGAATGAAAGGGAGTTCTAACCCATGCCAGCTGAGACCATTCCCGGGGTAGACGCACTTCAGAGGCCATGGCCTGTTGGAACATGAGGCAGGGCGATGGCTGGCTCTACCCGACGGCAGTCTTGTGCGTCTACGGATTTCTTTCCATGATGAGACCAGCGGAGCCTTTCCTCGTTCCCTTCCTCACTGGACCACAGAAAAATTTTACTGTTCAGCAGGTACAGTACAACCCCTTAAAGCAATAGGCTACACTAGCACAGGATACTGTGAGAATTGAGGTACATTCTTCATAATTTGTTCTAGGGTTCATCAGTCTGTCAATTGTCTGTAATTCTATTTGTAGACTCTAAAGGAATTTATTTACCACAGAGTATGGGTGACATCACAAGATACCTATTAACTATTGTGACCATGATACATGACAGTGATTGTACTGGGGGAAAAATACTTGGCGATCATTAAACAATCTGCATTTTCCATCTCCAGATTTCAAGAGATATCTATCCAATATGGGCATACTCCAGTTTATTCCTCCTAATCCCCATGTTTTTGCTGACAGACATGTTGAGGTACAAACCTATTGTTGTCTTGCAAGCGCTGGCCTATTTGGTGTGCTGGTTCCTGTTCTCCTTTGGACATGGCCTCTGGTCCATACAGCTCGCCCTCTTTGCGTACAGCGTGGCAATGGCATGTGATTTGGGCTACTTCTGCTACATCTACAGCATGGTCGGGCAGGAGCACTACCAGCGCGTGACCAGCTATGCCAGGGCAGCGGTTTTACTCGGCTACGCAATGGCCTCTCTGATTAGCCAGCTGCTGGTGTCCATTTGGAGAGTGTCCTTGTTCTGCCTGAATGTGATTACAATCACTTGCCTGTGTGGGGCACTGTTGACCTCCTTGTTTTTACCCATGCCCCAAAGAGGTGTTTTGCTAACGGAGTTCCATGATGAAACTGAATCAAAAACAGATTTGCCCACTCAAACAGCATGGCGGAAAAGGTTCCAAAGGACTTGGAGAGGGCTGAGACATATGCTGGTGGACTGTAAAGAACACTACTCCTCTGTAGCCTTCTTGTTCTTTTGCATTTGGTTTGTGATGGGAAAGTGTGGCTACTATCAGATCTCTGAGTATGTGCAGATTCTGTGGAACCTGAAGAAACCGGAGAACTTCACAGTTTACAACGGAGCTGTTGATGCAGTGGCGACTCTTTCAGGTAAAATAACTATTGCATCATGTGGAGTCTTCCATCTAAGCATTCAAAACAGTCCCCCTGTCTGTGTGTATGTGTGTGTGTTTGTGTTGGGCGGGGGGTGGGGTGTCACGATTCCTTACAACCCTTTGGTGCCAGAAGTTCCTGAAGCTCCATTGCGCTACTTTTTCATAGCATCACAGTGATGTCATCTACCAAGCACTAAAGCAAACAAAATATATGCATTTTAATGCATCATTCTAGTTTGTGTAAATTTAAATGTAAAATGGTAAGGCACAAAAATTTGTCTTTTAAACCGGTGCACAGCATTGGACTACACAGCATTAGAAATAAGCATTATGGCATTGCACATTGGTGTATTTCCAGCTCTTATAGACATTGACATTGGTAGGAAAAGATAAACATCCTCCCATAAACATATATGCAATAATGCGGAAAAGCCTACTGGATGAAAGTATTTCTGTTATAAGAGAAACAATGCATGCTGAGATTGTATCACAGCCCTAATATATTTAAAACAAGTTGAGTATTCAACAAAACCATATAGGTATGTTGCAAACCTATAACATGCACGCTATCTCTACACAACAGTTTCACAAGTCTCTCTCTCACAACAGTCTGTATTCTACTCAGATGTGACTGTCTCTCCTACAGCAGACTAAAATTTTCCACTCAATTCACTGAATGCTGAAGCAGTAAAATCCACCTTGAGAATTGAAAGTCCTCTCATATAGCATTTAGTTCCACTTCACAGACTTTCAAGTGTAGTCCGCAGAGAGAAAGACGGGAAAAGGGAGTAACTTGTTTCCTTTCAAATATCATTTCTGTTGCTTTGACACTTTGACACCCAAATGACTGTCTCAGTTCAACCTTGAGTCTCTGTGGAGTGTGTTTGAACACTCCTTCCTGGAGAGTGAGAAAACAACATCAAGACCAGGGTTCAATTACCACTGAGAATTTCACACAGTGATTCAAATAACGCACCAGCCATTTCAGTATGCTGAAAGCATGGGTTATTTCTCATTAAGCCGGCAATTTCTTCAGTGTAAATACTCTCTTCGACTCTCCCAAGAGGAACGAACTCAAAAATGCCTCACAGGGAACACAATCTCAGTCTAGTGTATAAGAGCACTCACCTGCATGCAGTCGGGTACAGTATGAAAACTCACTGCTCCATCAGTGGAGAGATGGCTACAGTGACATCCAATGATATGGCACAGAACACCTTGCACTTAACTAGTGTTCCTCTTAATTGAGTCAATAGTGAAATCTATGATATGAGCTTTAATGGCCTCCAGCAATGTCCACTCTCTTTTTTATTGTGAACTCAGTTCCATTAATCAACCTCTTGACGCCCAATACGGATTAAGGCATGTCTTGAATAATTACCAGGAATGTGGCCATACTCATTCGGTTTCAATTTATGTCATTATTGCCTTCTTCTTCAAAGATTAAGAGCAGCATAGAGATATTAGCAGCTCAATAACCTGACCCAATTTTTTGCATGGGACAATGGTGGCAGTGAATGACATAATTCCCATTAGGATTCCCTATCAGAATTGATTAAATACATTCCTAATACAGTGTGTGGTCATTAGGACTTACCATATGCAATTAGTATTGATCCAAAGAGGTGGCACGGGGTGATGAGCTATAATCTTTGTCAGGGACGGCTGACTATATTCCATTACCATCAAGAGGTTTGGAGATAATTTAATGCCCTTGTCTTGTTGGAGACGGGTGTTGCTCTCAGTTTTCACATTTTGTAGAAGGACTGATATTTCATCCTGTGGGGCAGGGACAGGCAAGGATATTCTGAATGTATAACCTTTGCAATTCATCACTGCTATCCCAAACAAAAATGTTTAACACAGCCTGACACCAGAAGTGGCAGAATATAAAAGCTAGTATAGAGTGACTCCTAGTGGTAGTGATTGGTATTGATAACAAAAGTCCATCATGTCTGAATGACTACCGCCCAGTAGCCCTGACGTTTACAGTGATGAAGTGTTTTGAGAAGCTTGTGAAAAACATTATCTGCTCATCCCTCCCTGCCTCCTTCGACCCCCTCCAATTTGCTTACAGAGCCAACAGGTCTACAGAGGATGCCATCTCAAACCTCATGCACACCACCTTAACTCACCTGGAGGAGGGGAATGGGAATTATGTGAGGATGCAGTTCATTGACTTTAGCTCAGCATTCAACACGATAGTACCTCTCACCTTGGTCACAAAGATGAAGGCCTTAGGACTGAACACCACCCTGTGTCACTGGATATTTGACTTCCTCCCCAACCGTTCACAAGTGGTTAGAGTGGGGGGTCTGACATCTGACTCATTAACCATCAGCACTGGTGCTCCCCAAGGCTGTGTTTTGAGTGCACTGCAGTTGACACAGTGATCTTGGGCCTGATTAGTAACAACAATGAACAGCACTACTTGGATCAGGTTGATAAGGTGGCACAGTGGTGTCAATCTAACAGCTTGACACTGAATATTAATAAAACCAAGGAAATGGTAGTGGATTAC
Source organism: Alosa sapidissima (assembly GCF_018492685.1). Taxonomy (NCBI): domain Eukaryota; kingdom Metazoa; phylum Chordata; class Actinopteri; order Clupeiformes; family Clupeidae; genus Alosa; species Alosa sapidissima. The sequence goes on along the minus strand of NC_055968.1, from coordinate 23,396,963 downwards.
AGAAGGAAGCAGCAGAACTACAGTTACACCCCACTAATGATCAGCGGGCAACCTGTAGAGAGAGTCACAAGTTTTAAATACCTTGGTGTCCACATTACTGAAGACTTAACATGGACTGTTAACACTCAATATGTTCTGAAGAAGTCCAGACAACGACTCTACTTCCTTCGTCAGCTAAGGAAATTCAAAGTTTCTACATCCATCATGAAGGCCTTCTACACTTCAGCGGTTGAGAGTGTTCTAACTGGTAGCATCATCACCTGGTATGGGAACTCCACAGTTAGAGATTGTAGTACTCTGCAGAGAGTAGTGCGCTCAGCTGAACGTACTATAAGAACTCAACTCCCTGCTCTACAAGATATCTATTCCAGAGGAGTACTCCTAAGAGCCCAAAAGATTCTGAAGGACTCTTCCCATCCTAACAATGGATTATTCCTACCGCTGAAATCAAGAAGACGCCTATGTAGTCACAAAGCCAGAACTGAGAGACTCAGGAGAAGTTTTTATCCCCAGGCCATCCGAACTCTGAACTCACACTATACTGACTTTGCACACATTCACTCCTCAGCACTCTCAAACATTTCCCAACTCTGAATTCACACTATACTGAATTTGCACTCATTCACTCCTCAGCACTCACTCCCACACACACACACCTACATGACTTTTAGCACTTCCCTCTCCCTATGCTACAGACCTTTTATTTATTTTCTTATTTCATCACACGTCAAAACACACACACACACACACACACACACACACACACACACACACACACACACACACACACACACACACACATATATCTGACTTTCTCCAACTTTTGCACATCTCCATAGAACTTTTTATTTATTATTTTTAATTTCTCCTCCATCTATCTACCCATGTCCTTGATTGCCTAGCCTTTCTGCCCCCCCCACCCCCATCCCCATCCCCAACACACACACACACAAAACACACACACTTACATCATCACTGTCATCACTTCACATACATACAGTACTTTGCTTGCAATAGTAAGTCCCTTCATCATACTTACAGCACACTGCCCCCCCCCCCCTCCCTCCCTACACAGCACATTATTTAATCAGGTGCCCCCCCCCCCCAATCCCAATCCTCCCCCACCTTTCTTATGCAGCCCTTGCCACTTAATCTACTAAACCCCTCATCTACTGCACTTTTTACCCCCCCCCCCCCCCCCCCCCCACTTTGCACAAATAGGCTGACACCAGACATAATTTCACTGCATTTCTTACTTCCAGTAACTATATGCATGTGACAATAAACTTCCTTGTATCTTGTATCCTTGTGTTTCTTGTCTCTACCTTTTTCATTCTGCCACAACTGTCGTCCATAGTTTGTATAACAAATGAAATAGTGTACCAACACCTCAGGAATGCAACTATTCATCAATAATAAATTATGTTATAAGAAAACCTATTTCTTATTTAAGGAAAGCAAATACAGATTAGGGACATTGTTCTACAGCAGTGTTTCTCAAACTTTTTCAGACCAAGGACCGCTTAACCAATAAAAACAAAAACTCACAGACCACCTAGCTAAAAAAAATGAGACCTACTTAAATAATATATTACACAATAGGCCTACTCACTGGACTACCTTGCTTATTGTCTTTGCACTTTGCTTATTGTGTCAGAGGATTCATATGATTTAAACTGGCATAGCTTGCATAGGCAATGTTGCAGAACTGTTTGGATTTACATACAAGTTGGTTCAATATTGCAAACAACTCATCTATATTATATTTTACCACGTCTGCTCGCAGACCACATAGGGATAGCTTGCGGACCACCAGTGGTCCCCGGACCACACTTTGAGAAACACCGTTCTACAGATATATAGTATATTACGAAGAATGTGTTTGTAATTACTCTTCTCTGTTCATGTATATAGCTGCTCATATCTCTGTTAATGTGTGTGGGAGTAGGTGCGGCAGCATCTGTGGCCGTGGGTCACACTACCCTGAACTGGTCTCTGTGGGGGGAGCTATCCCTGGGTGTGTTCTCCACTCTCAGTGCTGGTTCTGTCTACCTCATGGACCTCACCAGTAACATATGGATTTGCTATGGCTGCTACATCATCTTCAAGTCTATCTACATGCAACTCATTACCATCTGCGTGTAAGAAATGCCATTCATACTCCCTGAGCTTCATCCACAACACACCAGTGCATGAGGTAGAGCTTGTGAGGTAGAGCTTGATCATCAGTAAACTAAAATACTGATGGGGAAATAAAGCTTTGTTACCTTAAAGGTGCAGTCCACAATTCAAATCCAATACACATTTAGTAAAATTCTGATAATTGCTCCTTATGTTTTTTTTTTTCAGCTATCTGTTGTGGTGTCAAAAACCTCATATGTTCATATACAGCCTTGGCTCTGAAAATGTAAAACAAACATAGTGGCTTGCTCAAAGCCTAAGCCATGAACAATTCCAATCAATAGTATGTTGCTTCAAGAGAAGGGTGTGATTTCATTGGTTGTTGAGCTCAAATCTATATTACAAATATAGACTACATCTTTAGCAATAGTTAGATGGCATTAACCAAATGATTAAACTTGTAACATCTACCCTGCAAAACTGTAGATGTAAATAGCCCAATTCCTTGATGGTCACAACAAATGTATTACAATACATGTTTTGCTAGTTTTATTATAATAAATGGCATGTTTACAAACATGTTTCTACCATGTTTTTATGTTCTGCATCATTGGGTTAATAGATAACATTTAGTAGTTTCATTTTAATTTAATCATGTAAATGCAATGTGTACAAATGATTTATCTGCCTCTCAGTTTTCAGATAGCGAAAACCCTGAGTAAGGAACACTATGCGCTGGTCCTTGGTATCAACAACTTTGCAGCAATGGCTCTCCAGGCCCTTCTCACGGCAGTTGTGCTGAACACCAAGAGTCTTCAATTAACTGTGGCCACCCAGGTAGGCTGCATGCCTACTGAATGAATGAACCTCTGACCTGCCATTTCAAAGACCACATGTTGTGATTGAATTATAATATCACCAGTGTCCCATACATCTTGCAGCAGCAAGGTATTGAGATTTTCTTTAAACAAGTTTTTTTTCCCCTCTCATTGCAGTTCCTTATATATGCAACCTACTTTGGAGTCATTTCCCTGATATTCCTGATCAGAGGAGTGTACAGTGTGTACGCAACTAAACAGTCCCTGCTAGAAAGCGACAGCCAAGAAGAGCAAATCATTGAGGGACAGACTGGCTTACCAGAGGCAACAGAGGTTTAGCAGTGTTTCACTCAATCACTAACATCTCAAGGCATGAGCACCTAAAATGTTTTATGTGCCTCAGATTAACATTGAATTTCAGATTAATAAAGTGTCAAATGTGTCATTAGTTTTGTTTGTATTTTGTTTATGTCTATTGTACAATTAATCACTGTGTAAGAGATATTAAGTACAGTTGGGTTATCTTCCTACACAAATGTGTAATTGTGATAAAGAAACACTCCCACTGATTGCAATGTCAAGAACAGACCTCTAAACATGCAATGTGTACGTGCACCCACCAGAGAGCACTATGACAATAAAAATCCACTAGTTATGGTTATGGTTATGGTTACGCTTTTGTCCAAAGCGACATACAAAACAATATAATACTTAAATTTAACAGCAAACACATTAAGATGTTGGTCAGACTATAATAAGAAGAATAGCAATAATAAACAACAATGTCAATTCAATCAATAGCCTAATGAAATAAACAATAAAAAGAGGGAAAAAAGCAATAATAAACAATAAACTAGTTCAAATAAAATAAAATAAAATAGTTACTGCATGTCTGTGGTCTGTGACTATAATATTGAGATGCTACTTGAAATAAATGTGCCTTTGGAAGGATGCCAGTAGAGATAAAAGAGGCTGGGCAACACCTCAAACAAATGTATTTAAAAAACATGAAAACGCATGATTCAAAACAAACATAATGTAATAGTACAGCCATAGAAACTGATCTTATGCACCAGATAAGTGGCCGTCAAAAGGGTTTCGTATTTCATTTGACAATGAATATGAAAGTATAATAGGTCATCAGACAGGGAGATACATTTCTAATTTTTACCCATCATCTTGTTGTAATCTGAACTGCCATGAACAATAATAATGAAGAAGGCTTTTAAGTAATTGGATTGTAAATACATAGCAGACAACCATGACAGTAATACCTGCCATCATTACAAACATTACCAACCTAATGGTTGCAATTTGAAGATTTTGCTGGTCCCAATGTAAGTGCATAAACACTATATACTGAAGTGTATGAAAGCATGGACAAAAGATCAGCAATGAGTATATGAGAAAGAAACACTATTGGAAAAGCCTGCCAGATGATTGCAGGACAGTCACAACATGAGCAGAATGAATAGGACAGACATTTTGGGAGGCAGACAAGAACCCCAAAACTGGACGTGAATAAGGTCCGGATGTCAGATAAGCACAAATCTTTACCCTCTCTCTCTCTCTCTCTCCCTCCCTCTCTCTCTCTCTCTCTCTCTCTCCCTCTCTCTCTCTCCTTCTCTCTCTCTCCCTCTGAGCCCCCTTGAGGAGGGCATAAGAGTGCTGAGGAAACATACTCACTGACCCCATGCTACACTCTCACTGATTATGTCCAAGTCCATTTACTAAGGCCGTTTATTCGATCATAAGTACTTTATACAGTAATCTGTCACTTCGCACATCACTCTCGTTGCCATGTGACATTCATCTTTGCTGTTAAGCACATGCTAATCTAAACCTAATTTCTTTTGATTTTATGGTGAATTCTATAAATGACTATGAACTCACTGAAATCCCACATGAAATCCCACATATCTCTTAAAGTAGCAACACACAAAACAGTACAATGTGTAGTCCAGCATTATCTAACAAGTCCTAGATGACTGATATCGTAGATATACTGACTTTAGTTACTCCAAAGATTAATCAAGCAAAAGTGAAAGCCCTGTACAAAAAATAATGTGAAAAGCTGTCAGCTGGGCAACTGTCAGCTTGTGATAACGGAGAGCTCGAATGAAAAGTTGAGAACATGGATGAATCTTCATGCATGTAATGCCCAGTATTGCCACAGTTACCTTGAAAAAAGTAATCTGATTACTGATTACTCCTTTAAAAAGTAAGTTAGTTACTTTACTGATTACTTGATTTTAAAAGTAACTAAGTTAGATTACAAGTTACTTTATTAGTTACTTTCAGCAGCTGCCGACAACACCCCCACCACCTCAACATAAAAATGATAACCGGTTTTGCCAATACTCACTATACTGGAAGTGCATTTTAACAGTAATGTCAACAATGTATAGCAGACATCCCAACCTAACCTACTTAGATACTGAAATTCAGATGTTTGTTCATGTCTAGTCAGTACACCAAATAGGAAGGCCTATTGATAGAAATGGTGATAGTAAAATATGTAGATTTTGGTAGTTTGGCCTTTTCATGTAGCCTTGGCAACTAGCCATCTAGTATAGGCCTGAGTAATATGCAAATGAAATTACACTTGTTAAACTCACCTCAACAAGTCTTTTGCGGTCATTTAACCCGCCGTGAGCAATGCTAAAGTCACTGTTACAAACAGTGCAGTGTGCAAGTAACGCGCTACTAAGTAACGTGTTACTGGCATCACTGGTAATGCCATCTCACATTAATATTGTGGTTGAATATACAGTATGTCTATGTAGGAAATAATCTGCATAATTGTAAGGATGTTATTTAGGGAATGATGCTACAGTTGTAACATGCTTCATCATCTGAAACAAACTTAACAAAGTAAAGATACAATTGACAACACAGACTTTATTGTAACTTACAATATAAAAACTGACAAACTACAAATCTGACAGGGACAGGATGAGATGCATAAACATGAAATTCATGGTACTGATGTAACACAATGTAAGATGTTTATGAAAAAAACAAGTCAAACAATTTCTGCTCTTAATGAGCTTTCTGTTGTAAACTAAATTTCCTTTCTAAGTTTGCTTTTCCTTTCTAAGTTTGCAGAATTGATGCCTTGTCATACAGCAGGCTATATTCAAAAACTGGAGCAACAACAACAGCATTCAGATGATGTGCGCATAAGTAAATATTATGTTGCAATCAATTCTAAAGGTGGCTATATGTAGGCCAATCACTCATTACTATATTTACATAAAGGGACATTTCCTTGTAGTGGTAAACAGACAGGATTAAGATGTAAAAGGTTAGAAATGTATGCATGGTCATAACCAACCTAATCCAGAGTTTATCCTGATCAAGAGATGTGTGAGTGTGCAAGTGCCTGAGTTAATTATAAGGGAGAGGCGTAAGCCCCAGCAGACTGCAAGATCCAGGAAAAATACTGAGTGTATTGCTTGCCCCAATTCCTACCATAGTTTCTTAAATCTTCTGTGTATTCTACATGTAATCTATAGAATTGACAGCTGATTAATCACACATGAGCCTTGAAACCCACATAGAGATAAATTAAATATGTTTAGTGTTTTGTGCAGTAGATACGTCAGGTAGATTTTCTTAAAATTAGGTATTTTAAAAAATGTTGATGTTTTTTGTTTTATTCATGTCCTACCAGAGGTATGCTGTGCTGTGAATCAGAACATTTTCTCTTGGCAGGCTGTTAAAAACCTTCAGTGATAGTATAGTATGAAATTATAATAGAATAAAAAAGAAGTATGACAAATGATCAAATCCACTGCAATATGGCTGCTGTGTTAACTGATTAACTGAGACAGCCAATTATTTAGATCAGTGGTCCCCAAACTTTTTCTTCCGAGGGCCAGCTCTATGCCTGGCTCTAAGAGAGGGCCAGAGACTCAGAGTACATCAACCATAAATAGCTTAGTGCTGTGAACAACAGCAGTCTACCTTAGTTGAATATTCCATTACATTTAATCATCACTGCAATTTAATACCATTGCTAGCTGTGTTTATGTTGCCACCATGCCATATCAGTGTAAAATGTAGCTCAAATGAAATAATACTAATAAAAAGACTCTGTTTCTTTGCATACATAGCTCAAGTTGTGAACAAGCAATATCCTACAAATAATTTAAAGTTATCAAACTATGAGAGTTTTATGAAGTGCTGGCAAACACATCTGAAATTACCACCATTCTAACTTTCACTCACCTGATGAGAACGTGTGAATAAAAAATTTAAATAATTATCCCAGAAATATGACTTGAATAGAAGTTAGTTAGTTATTAACAAATAATTGATAAACTTTTAGAATACTTTGAGTACTGATGCAGTCAGCATAGGCCTCTTACATTGTTTGCAGGTAGGCCTACATAGGGGCAGCCGTGGCCCACTGGTTAGCACTCTGGACTTGTAACCGGAGGGTTGCCGGTTCGAGCCCCGACCAGTGGGCTGCGGCTGAAGTGCCCTTGAGCAAGGCACCTAACCCCTCACTGCTCCCCGAGCGCCGCCATTGTAGCAGGCAGTTCACTGCGCCGGGATTAGTGTGTGCTTCACCTCACTGTGTGTACACTGTGTGCTGTTTGTGTTTCACTAATTCACCGGTTGGGTTAAATGCAGAGACCAAATTTCCCTCACGGGATCAAAAAAGTATATATACTTATACTTATTTCATTCCGTTTTCGATGGCAAACGCGAAACAGCACCAAAACAACCACCAGTGGACAAAAAGAGTATTACATGTGTACTGTTAAGACTCGCCATAGAGAATGAATGGGGAAATTACGGATGTTATAGTTTGACGATGTCGTACTTCCGTGCGGGCCAGATGCTATATACCACAGATATGTTTTGGGGGGCCACCCAAAATGAATCGGGCCGTAGTTTGGAGACCACTGATTTAGATCAAGGAGGGGTTGTTGGAACATTTTTTTAGACTTAAAGAAGGCCCAGATTCCTTTTATCTAAATTATCTCATTTTAATTTCCAGATGCCATTATTTGGATTGAGTCATATATATATAAAAAAAAACGGTCGCAGTTTGTTAGAGTGCAGCATTTGCATGTCCACAGGTGTCCCACAGGGATCCATATTTGGTCCACTCTTATTTACACTCTATGTCAACATTCTGCCAACTGTCTGCCCCAATTCCAACATTTACATATGCAGATGACACAGTCATCTTCATACATAGTAGCAGTGCAGATCAAGATGCAGGTCAGTTAACAAATGTGATGCAACATGTTACAGCATGGTTAAAACAAAATGGTCTACAATTAAATGTGTCCATTTGTTTTTAGCAAGTCAAAACAACACTTACAGAGCCAGGTGTTCTTATAGCAGTTGGTCTTAAAGTTGAAGTATCTTGGCGAGCTAATTAATTGATTGAAATTCATTTAAAGCTACATTTAAAAAAAGCTTTGTCAGCGGGTCAAGTTTAACCTGGCAAATTTTAGCTATATCAGCAACTGCATGTCAACAGAGGCTGTGGTTATGTATATACTCAATGATCATCTCTCATATAACATCTGTCTTATGTATAAGATTTGTAATTTGTAAGACAAAAAGATTTGTCTGTTGGAATAAACTATCCAGAAAACAGCTTTGCTTTGAAAATTTGATACAATTGATTCCACCAGTGATGACTAAATCATTCAACTTTTTTTTTTAATTCATTTGCTGCCGATCTTAACCAGGACTTTCTGAATGAAGAGATATATCTCAATGAAACCTTCTGGATTAAATAGAAATAGATCAATAGAAATAAAATAGAATAAATAAAAATATTGTTATCTTACATTTATGAAATGCATGACATTTTGGGATAGTGTATGTCATTAAATCTTTCCATGGGTGCATAGACAGGGCCATAATAGGGCTGCACCTTACTATGGGCCCCAGACAGGAACTTCTCTCATGCTTTACACTGCACAAAATGAAATCTAACCAAGTGTTTTTAATCTTATGATAAGGTCAAAAAATCTATTTGGTATTGTTTTTAGTATGAAAAGACTTAGGGCCAGATGTATGTACATTTGCAAACGTAGCGTTATCAGCGTCATAGACAAACCGCACATTGCGAAAGCTGTCAGACCCAAGTTTCCCTCGTATTTATCAATCGTTCAATCCTTAGTGTAAACTGCACTTTTCTCTGCCTTTCTCCGCCCATAAACGCAATTTATGAACGTCCACAACTGAATGGCAGCGCCTACAAGCGCAGTTGAATGAAGTTAACTGATGACAACATTAAAAAGAATCAAACGTTTAGCATCATGAAATAATACCATACATGATAACAAGATAATGAAGATCAGTAGTTCTACTCAAAATACTTGTGCACGTAGGCTATGGAAGATTGGTCAAATCTAGCAAGTAGGAAAGTTTAAGTGAATGACGTGAAAGTGAAAGTAAGACATTCGAAAGGCCAACGAAAGTTAATGTTGCTTTTGATAGTACAAAGACTTACAAAACTGGTGCTCTAAATAGCGATTCTGTTGTCTTTGAAAGGTTCTCTTATTGACGCATTGAACTGCAATTTGGATTAACACCTGCTTTTACAAGGCGAAAGTAGGCCTATTTAGGCGCAGAATAGACTTGCGCTTTCAGGAGCAGTCTTTGTACATACCGCGGAATACATAATTAGGCGCTCTTCACTCTTCCCCTCCCATCTTTTTACGCTAAACTCCCACTTTCCCCTGGATCCTCCCATGAATGCATATGCATGACATTAAAAACGCAATCTGCCACTTTCAGCTCCCGCGACAGGCAGTTTGCGCTTTTACATCATTGCGGCCTGTTTGTATACCTCGCAATGATTTTACACGCACGTTGCAAAACAAATACGCCTGAAGTGGGCGCAAAAGCGTTAGTACATCTGGCCCTCAGTGCTCTCTAGAAAGATCATTTTGACTTAATTTAAGAAGACTTCGACTTATTTTAAGGTGTCTTATCAAGACAAATTTACTTATTTACACACTGGCAGACAAATTTGCTTGTTTTTTGAACAAATTTGCTTAACGCACTGGCAGAAAAAAATGCTTTTACAGGATGAGATGTCTTAAAATAAGTCAAACTTTTCTTAAATTAAGTCAAATGATTTCACAAAAAAGCACTAGGTAAGTCTCTATACTGAACACAATACAAAATGAGTTTCTTTCTTGATATAAGATTAATAATCTTGGTTAGATTTTATTAGATAAGCAGTTTTTGCAGTGTACCTATTGAGGACACATCATGTGGGAGCAAGGACAGGAGACTCCCTGCTTCAGCACATTACTCATATGGGAGGATATATTGATGGAGTCTCTGTGTGCATGCATTCCTGAGGCTCTGCTCAATAGCATGCAGCAAAAGTGAATGGCATTGAGCTATTTGGTAAGCCTTTACAAAGCTTTACAGAAAAATAAGACAGCTCGCTAAAGTTGAAATTAGAGGATACTATTGCAACAACGCTTATGAAGGCAGCCTCAGGAACTATTCTGACAGCATATAACTGCATTACATTTGAACCAAAACCTTCGCATTCTATGACATAGAATGGATGAACAGAGTATTTTACATTGTTTGTAGATGTTACATATAAGTTGTAGTTGTAGAACATATAAGGTATACAACTTTGATCTGTTAAAAATGTTCTGATGCTCTGATTCTATTTTACAAGGCCAATTACAACCATTTAATTCAGGGGTGTCAAACTCATATTAGGTAGTGGGCCGGATTTGTTGGAATGAGACCTCGTGAGGGGCCGTCATTGTCATGGTCATTATCATTTTTCTGCACGGGTATCAGAGTGTTGTTAGATGATATCACTTATGAGCAAACAAGTACAAATAATGTACTGCTGTCATATACTGCTCTTTCTCTCTTGAAATGCCCTAGGCTACTTCCATGTTAATTTTTCCGCTTTTTCCTTCCTGTGGATGGTTTGTAGTGTTAGGTTTAATCAATTTATCATAGAGATATTGCTTATTACATATTGTTGAAGACAACTGGATGTGCATCTTTTTTTTTGTAATTTTCCCTTCCTACCCAAATCATCTGGGGGGCCGTATGAAACCTGCTGGCGGGTCTGATCTGGCCCCCGGGCCTTATGTTTGACACCCCTGCTTTTAATTAGTTGGGGCAATAAAATGGCACATTTTAGCTGTTTTACATTCTATGTCATCTTTTAAGTTTCTGACTGTTATTCTGAAGTGCTGCTGTGAACACAGGACCAATGCAGCCCAGAATCAAACACCCTCAAAAGTGAGCATGTGTGAGTCAGAAAAGTCAGTTAATTTATTCAGATGTTTGGTTATAAATAGACTGCACTTGCCTTTTTTATTTATTTTGAGATATTCCATGACTCACATCTACCGACTAAAAGTGCAGGTTTCCGCATTTATTTCCGCACTTATTTCTAGATGCATATTGGTTATCTTATCACAGTAGTATTCTGCCAAAGTCACTGTGCCAAATAGATAGCAGGAGTGAATCTCTGATTTGTGGATGTCTACACTGTTGCCAACTCACAGTGCCACAACACTCCAGGGGCCTCAGAGATCCTGGATACCAGACTGAGTCTTGATCATGTATGCACCACAGACTAATCGGCTAATGTTTTAACGAACATGGGCAAATGGAGCACACCTCAGAGGAGCAAGAGCAATTTAACTGTGAGGCAATTATTGTGGTACTTTGATTTTCTTTTTTATGTTCCAAAAAACTATGAATGCTGTTGCTGTGTCTATCACAGTAATTTGAAAGCAAAGTCTACCTTTAGTGTTGATTAAATGGAAGAGCTTGTGTGGTTGTCTTATCTGATGGAACCGGAGAGTTTCATCTGTCTAAGTGCAGATCTGCTTACCAAAGCTCAAATATGCCTACACTGTCTGTGCCTCTCCAAAGCTCCAAAGCTTATTTTTCCATGTACAATTTTACAATGCACTTAAAGTTGTTACGCACACATGCACACGCACACACACACACACACACACACACACATTTTTTTTTTATTCCAAAAAGATTAACGTATGACCTACAAGCCAACAATCATGTACTGACAAGAGGCCTTAATATGACTTCCTTTTTTGTAGAGCTTTAGTGCGTGTGTAACAGTCTTGGGTGAGCCTCTGACATTCTAGGTATTGTCACGAAAGGCAGCACAGCTTGTCATGTTTGAAATTGACATTACACAGTGGAGAGTGGGGCTGGTTGAGCCATTTTTAGCAGTTTTTTGTAAAACTGTGAGAGTCATGCACTAAAGGAAATTTTGACTGTTTTTGCTATTAATTAATTCGGAGTGTCTATTTAACCCCTGGTACTGTACGAATAGCCTTGGCCACACAGCTGAGCTATTCACACCCTGTGACATAACAACAAAAAGACGTTGCTCACGTGCACAAAAAACATGGCGGACATTTGTTTTTCCGTCAGCAGAGAGTGAAGAATTCTGAATGGTTTCGGCACTAATATCTGTTCAAATTAAGTTTTAGATTGGAAAGTTGTGTTTTATTTTCATAATCTTCGTTCAGTGAACACATACAACTGTCAGTTTGTTAGTTAACAGAAATGTCGTGAATATGTCGCTCAGGCCTATAAACTATAAGTTTACCTGCAAACAACCCTCAAGTGGTGGAAGTAGATAGTGCAGTGGTCACAGATGGTTTAGTATGTGGGAGACTAGAGTTTGATTTCTGCATGATGTGTTTTGGCAGAGTAAGTGCGCACGTTCACCAACGTCTTTGGAGAGAAGACGCGCAATTTGAACAAGAAATCGGTTCTCAAACTGAAGTTTGATTGCAACAATTAGCTAGTTCAAGCACCAGGGTGTAAATAGCATACAATACTATAAACACCAGGGTACAAATAGCATCCACTTCTAACTATACATTGATACAAACAGCATTATTCAGAGTGTCTAGTGAGCTATTCACACCCTGTGATGTAACAACAAAAACATGTTGCTTGTTTTTTTTTATTATTATTATTACATTGTGTGATCAATATGCCAGAGTAAATGCACAGGAGTGCAAATAGCATACACTGATATTTGTACCAGATGGGGTATTAATAGAACACATTGCTGTGTGCACCGGGGTATGAATAGCATACATTGATATTTGTACCAGACGAGGTATTACTGTAATAGAACACATTGCTGTGTGCACCGGGTAATAGAATTTACTTCTAATTGCACCAGGGTACGAATAGCATACACTGCTAATTGTACCAGGGGTGCAAATAGCCTTACCCTAATTAATTTGATACTGGGGTTGGCTATGCTGCTGACAGAATTAATGTTTCTTTTTTTCTGAAAAAATATTTCCAACATGAAAAAGTATTTAATTTCAATAACTATGCATTACATACAAACAAAACAAAAATAACAATGCAAGTTATATAAATAAATAATAACTGCAAGCGGTGATTGTCGGGGTCCAAGCAAAATGACAAGAAGTGCCCGTTAGCAGAATGAAGGTGGGGGCTAATTAGCGGTTTGCAATAAAACTGGTCACATTCGACTAGCATGAAAACAAATCCCAGCGAACGGTCGAACTCGGTACACGTGTTATTAACCCCTAGGTTCATTTTGCGCCGGAATTGTCCTTTAAGTAAACATAACACGAACAACAATATATTTGAAAACTGAACCATATTGCTGGTGTGTCTTTATCAGACAAACATGGCCTAGTATGTGTTTTAACCAATCAGATATAGGGAAAGGATCTAATTGCGCACAATATATTTTGAACGTATTACAACATGCCTTACACACACTTCTAAAAATCTTGGCAACAGCCAATTCATTTTTAAAATGTTACACTGTAAACTTTTGTGCTTGGTGACGACAGTCTGCATTTGAATAAAAGATTAAAACATTCCAGTCATAATTCATATAAATGTATTGAACAATGAATCACTATCCTTGAGTGTTGCTTTATGACTAACCTCAACGATATAGACATGCCAGTTTTGGTATCAGTAGGTAGGCTGAGTCATTATGTATTCCACTGGTTGACCTTACAATGTGACTTATAATGTAAGCCAAGACATGTGGAGAGCCAGCAGACTCAATCTAAGCACGTGGAATCGCAAGAGACCATCAAGTCATTTCTCCGATGCAAGTACAACTACTTGGACAATGAATTTCAACATCAATAACATTCTTAGAACCAGACCCTATAATCTTTGATATTGTCACACTGAGCTTTTCAGATGCACCTTGCACATTTGGAGTCCTTGCATGTGTGAGTGTGGGGGGGGGGATGGGGGGGCAAGGGCGTGGGAAGGGGGGTGCTGAGGGTGCTGCAGCACCCCCTGCTGGCAGGATATAGATTTTTAAAAAATATTATATATATTTTTAAATAATTACTAATTCGCTGTCTAGATAGATAGATAGATCGATAGATAGATACTTTATTGATCCCCAGGGGAAATTCAAGAAGTGAATTGAGTGAGTCTGACATTATTTATATTTGTGTATGTGAAATGATGTGTCAAATAGCAAAAAAGGGTTATGGATAGGTTTGAATATAGGCTACTAAAAATTAACAGTTATAGAGATCAACGTGAACGTGAGTCAGTTAGCCTACTGTAAGAACCGTAGCGTGGTTTCATCTATGTGATAGCGATCAAGTGTGTAGGCCTACGGTTGATATAGGCCTACATATTCTATGCGATTTACACGTTCAAAAAAAACATGGATAAGCTGAAAGAAACTTTAATTGTGTTTTACAGTTTTGCAAAAATAATAAATGCATAGCTAGTGAAATCATTTCACTATCCTAGTCGCTAAGATAGAAATTATTAGGACACATGCTTGCTGTGAAGACGACACACTTTAGGCTATTCAGAAATTATTTGCGAGATCATTGCAGCCTGATTATTAGCCTATATTTAAAGCCTAACATCTCTGGTGTGGTTTTGACGATCAGAAAAGTCATTTTCCTTAGCTATAGGGCTGAAATAGGCTAACGATGTCAAGTGCGCTTCTGTGGGGTTAGGGTGGGCGCAGTGGACTCGGAGTGCTGTCGCGGAACATTGGAATTTGTGGCTGCCCAGGACTTTTCTAAAACTTCTTGCTATCACCCGCACACCGCACTAAAATGACGTATTTAGCAGTCAAAATCCTAAACATGTCCAGGGGAGGGGGGAGAGAAATCGTCAGACATCCATTATTTTTGTTATTCAGCACCCCTGGTCAAAGGTGTGAAAGAGGAGACATGGTTTTACACAGAGAATATCAAAAGTCAACATAAGGAAAGGAGCAAATCTCCCTGGGAAAAAAAGAAAAGATCAGATTAATTCTGCCACGTCCACTCCATATGACTTGACAGAAGAGAGGACGGCTGGTATCACGTGTAAGCGTGTGTGAGTTGTAGCCGCAGAATTAGAGCGCGTGTTCTGGGGTGGGGTGGGGGATCAGAGCTCGGCGACACCGAGTTAAGCCGTGCATTGGTGGGCCTGCTCCCCCAGCCACTGCTGCTGTTACCGCACTGACGCCAGGACCTAATTGAGGACAGCATGTCCTCATTCGTGTCCCTGTGATAAGGGCCATCCCGGCTGCAAGCTGGAGGAGAGCGGGATAAAAGAGGGGCTTTGATGATTCATTCACACTCTTTTTTCCCTCCTTCGCCAAGCCACCTCTCCCTGCGCTGTGCTGAACAAACCCCAGGCACACCTGCAAAGCATCCCTATTGTCATCCCCTTTGCATGGGATATTAACACAATGCAAGCTCCCCTGACATTTCCATATTGGCTGCTGCCATGGTACTGCTCTTGGGGACGCGTCGCGAGCAATCGTGTGTTGGTTAAGCATCTCTGCTTCCCTGCTGTTCGCCCCCCTTCTCCCTCTCTCTCACTCTCTCCCTATCCCACGCTCCCTCACACTATCACACCGATGCGAGCAGCGTGTGTACTGATTCCCACTCCCGGGCAACAACAGATAGCTCTGCGCAAGAGAGGAAAAAAAAAAGCCCTCTAAACCGCTGCTGGGTGGAACAGCCGAGCGAGCAGCTTCTGCCTCCTGCTCCCAGCCGACATCTGCCGAGACCCACCTTGCACCTGTTCCCCGGGCTGTACGCACTGAAGGTAAAGTCTCCATATTCATATTCACTCTGATTTTGTTGCATAAGCTCTCAACAGGCAAGCTCTCGTGCTGCTTGCTTGCTCGCTCACTCACTCACTCAGTTGCTTACTCTCAGTTGCACCAGTGTTGTTTATAATTCAGAGCCACTCTCGCCATCTGCCTTGTAAGATCTCTCCTCTCTCATGTATGAAATGCTTGTGATGTAGCCCTAGGATGTAATGCTATGGGCAGTAAAAGGGTTATGCAGTGAGATCTCGTACTTTAAACCTTTCATCATTCAGATTGATTTCTCATAATGTGTTGAGTGCAAAAACAGCAGCATCGCTTATGGCTTTGAGATATGATATGAGATTATACTTAGGTGATATTATCTTGAGCTTTTTCGATCACATGCATCATATGCTCCCTCTATCTTAATCTTAATCTTAATCTGATGTGTATGTCTGTTGTGCATGCAAAATGCATGAACACTTTGTGCCCAGGCTCTTTGTTTACATGCATGTAAACATGTGGATGCGCATGTGTAAGTGACCATCTGTGCATGTGCATCATTTACATGTGTGCATCTGTACTCGTGTGTATAAAGTACACAGCACTACACACTGCATTGTGTGTGTGTGTGTGTGCGTGTGAATGTATGTGTGTGTGTGCGCGTGTGTGAATGAGTGAGTGTGCATGCTTTTGTTGTTGCAAGGTCTCACTTCCTGTAAACTCCCCCAGTAATCACCCATAGGGATTCTGGGGCACTTAAATGTCATCATGAGGAAGTGGGGAGAGATGTGAGGTGACTTTGAAGCCCCCACACATGCCACCTACCTACCACTGCTTTTCTATCAGTACCAGCCAGGTTGAAGCCCTCAACCTCCACTTTCATTTGATAGCTATCAACACAGCCTACCCCAACATGGCACTCCACTCTAAAATCAAATCTCTGTAGACTTTCCATTTCAGAGTAGTTGTATTAAATGCATTGAGGTAAATTGCAGAACTGAACTGCATTTTTGTAGCTTCACACTGAAAACACTGCTTTTCACTACCCCAGTACCTCAATATTTCATGTTGCCATAGCAATAGTGCTATCTGGCTTGTGTGATTCTGGAAACTCTGCCATGTAGGACTCAGCTGTAGCTATTCATTCCATCTGTGTGTCTTGAAAATGCAATGTGATCGAAATTACATCCCTCTGTAAAACATTAGTGTACAGCACAAACATTGACCAGTCTAGTTGACAAGATAATAATATCCACAATTATCCACAAGATAATAATAGTAATAATAAATATCAAATAAAATAAGCAGGGATATAAATGGAACCAGGAGGGCGATTTTGTAAAAAAAAAAAAAAAAAAAAAAAAAAAACGCTAAAAGCTGACACTGATGGAGGCTGTTTCAGAGCTTAGGTAATCTGACTGCGTATGATTGGTCACTCCTAATTGATAGTCTAAATTCTGGCACACAAAAGGCCCAGTCTGCAGGATCTGAGGGACAGTAAGGGGTTTTAACAAACATCATTTGTACATCCTCAAATCAGAAAAAAGTTGGGATGTCAAATAAAAAGTCTCATAAACCCATATTTAGTAGCAAAACGGACATAGACAACATATCAAATGTTTAAATATGTGCAAAATTCATTTTGGTATTTTATTCCTGAAATATTCAAGGTCTTCCCTGGAAAAGACATTGCCTTGATGGCAGTATACAGTATGTTGCTCCAAACCTGCATACATCATTCAGAATTGATTGTGCCTTGCCAGATGTGCAAGATGCCCATGCTGTAGGCGCTAATGCATCTCCACACCGTCATAGATGTTGGGTTTCGAACTGAGCACTAAAACTAATTTAATAGGTTGGATACTTGGATATGCCCTCTCCTCTTTAGCCCAGATGAGTTCATGATTTCCAAAAAGAATTGCACATTTTGATAGGTCTAACCACAGGACCTTTTCTCACTACCTCAGTCCATTTTAAACAAGTTCAGGCCCAGATAAGACGGTGGTATTTCTGCATCATGTTTAAATACAATTGTGGCTATTGTATGGTAAAGTTCACACTAGCATTTCTGAATTGAGTGTCAAACTGTGCTCGTAGACAATAGCTATCAGAAGTTTTCATGAGCCCATACAATTATTCTGGATTCTCTGAATATTTTCATGATATTATGTACTGTAGATTATGAATTCCCCAAATACTTCACAATTTCATGTTAAGAAGCATTAAATTACATTGTTTCACACAGGTTTACACAAAGTGATGAATACCCCTACATATTTACTTCTAAGAGACTCTGCCTCTCTGGAACATTCTTTTTAAACCCAATCATGTTGCCAGTTACCCTGTGATTAGCTGTGAAACATTCCTCCTTTCCTCCATGTCGTACGGGTGCTCACACAATATATACTCCCTCACACCAACCTCAAGTTTCTGAGAACTTTCATCCAATTCGAACACATGGAACTGGTTATGTGCTTGCCCTGCAACAAGTTGCCCCATATTGCCTAAAGCAACACGTTGAATTTTTTATTTAATTAATAATTTAATACTTTATTAATAAATGAATAACTTTTTGTGATCATAATATTGACATTCAGGAAGATGAGTAACTTGTAGGTTGCTCACACACACAATACACTCCCTCATACCAGCCTCAAGTTTCTTGAGAACTTTAGGGTAAGGCTATTTGCACCCCTGGTACAATTAGCAGTGTATGTTATTCGTACCCTGGTGCAATAAGAAGTGAATTCTATTCGTACCCCGGTGCACACAGCAATGTTTCCTATTAGTACCCCGTCTGGTACAAATATCAATGTATGCTATTCGTACCCCGGTGCACACAGCAATGTGTTCTGTTAGTACCCCGTCTGGTACAAATATCAATGTATGCTATTCGTACCCCAGTGCAAACAGCAATGTGTTCTTTTAGTACCCCGTCTGGTACAAATATCAATGTATGCTATTCGTACCCCGGTGTACACAGCAATGTGTTCCAGTAATACCCCGTCTGGTACAAATATCAGTGTATGACTGATCAATGTATCAATGTATAGTTAGAAGTGGATGCTATTCGTACCTTGGTGTATATTGTACTGTATGCTATTTACACCCTGGTGCATGAACTAGCTAATTGTTGCAATCAAAACTTCCGTTTGAGAACCGATTTCTTGTTCAAATTGCGCGCCTTCTCTCCAGAGACGTTGGTACACATGCACACTCACTCTGCCAAAATGCACCACACAGGAATTGAACCCTGGTCTCCCACATGCTAACCCATGTCTGTGACCACTGCACTATCTTCTTCCACAAGTAGGTGGTGTTTGCGAGAAAACTTATGACTGAACGACTGAACGTCATATTCACAACATTTCTGTTAACGAACAAACTGACGGTGGTATGTGTTCACTGAACCAATATTATGAAAACTAGATGTACCGCATAGCGGTATAAAATATGACTGCCGCTCAGTCCTCTACATTCCGCGAAAATAAATCATATTAATGAATTTGTCTCCATCTTCTACTCCATCCCCCACTCTTGAAACTTTTGTGTATGCTTGTTTGGAATGTGTGTTTGCGGGCCGCACACAAAGTAGCCTACTGGCGCTGCAAAGGTGAATAGATTTGTAGCACTTGCCAAAAAATTTGTAGCATTGTTATAAAACCTTTAAAATATCTAAACAATCACAAGTAGGGCAGTTCATCACAGTCCATCCATTGCAACTGGACTGATGAAAGGTACACCTGTAGGCTACATTGTATTTGGGAAAAGCAGAAGGTATAATGTATTTATTTATTTATTATTAAACAAAACAATCCCTGTCAGTTCCATGCAGTTTTCAACAGCTATCAAGAAGAGAGGTCATGTCATGGATTTTTGTGAATGTTTTTTTCTTCTACATATGCATAAGTTTAGTCATCTAGTTCATATAATATTCAGCTTTATTGTCAATGCACAAATGAAATACCAGTAGTCTAAAACAAAATGCTGTTTTACCCAGTGGTGCAAATAACTGACATGTCCAAAAGGGCCTTCATGAAATGCGTTGCTAGACTGTTCATTAGGGTGACCACCTGCTAATAAGCCCAAGGGGGGACAAAGGGTATGTTTCTGAGGGACAATGTGGGATACTGCCTGGCGCGTCGGTGCCCCCACCTCACGGGCAGACTCACTGATAGTGGTTTACCCATTTCTAGCACATACAACCTTACATGGTATATTAATAATGCCCTATTCCCCTAAACATGTGTAATTGCTGATGTATGCTCATGAATAGGCCAACCAATGTGTATTTTTCTCTAAATAAAGATTCATAATACTTTGAACATTCAATGAATTGACAGATGCACTTCCACTTACGATTTACTTTTTTTTTTTTCCATTACAATTTATTCACTTTAAATAAATTATAATGTAAAATTGTAGGATTAACAGGAATTGTAGTTGCTCAACACCATAGGAACAGTTAAAAAAAAAAAAGTCTTAACTCACGACTCCAGAGGTTCACGGAACGAGAAAGGGGAGGAACGATGGTGAACTTGCATGTTAGTAAAGGCAGGCGCAAGGAAAAAAAAACTGTTCAGTGTTCTGGGCAACGTTAACGTTCACTGTAATGCTGTATGATAAAGCCACATTTAGGTTTGACCTCCGCAATTACTTTGTTGTATGGAATAAAATAACACTGTATTTGGGAATATTTCAGCCACCACTTGGACTAACGTAGGCTACCGCAGTGGATAACGTTAACGTTAGTGAAGGTAACGGTAACGTAAACACTCTTTCAAATATGGCTAATGAAATTTCTGATAACAGATCAATCCACAGCAATGAAATGTATGCTTTGTGTGGTAATGATAGGTAGCTATTTGGTAGCCTATTTGTATTTTGGTAGCCTATTTCTTTTTCGCATGCCCAAATTTCCGTCAATGATTCCCGGGACACTGAAAGACCGGGGTACACGAAACTTGGTGGGCATGTACCCCCACATGGATAGCATGGAACCGTCATTTTTCGTTTTGATCTGTAGCCCCCCGCTGGACTGGACCCCCCGAAAGGAGGGTAGGGCAGACACAGTTTTCTGTGAATATCTTGAGAACTGTAGGGCCTAGGATGACCATTTTTTTCCCGTATCTTTGCCTCCAGGGGTCATGTTAACCCATTTCATGTGCACACATGTGCACAAACAGATACACACACACACACACACATACATTCACAGTAATCATATGTATGACACATACTCACACAGTAGACATATGTACGCTTGCATGCACAGGCACATACGCAGGCGCACACACAAGCACGCACACGCACACACACACACACCCACACACATAACATAAACATAACACAAACAATCAAGAATTTCTCAGAATTATGAACAGGCAAGATGGAGGTGGGGTTGTATAAAATGAATTTTACATGTTAAATCTATGAACTAATCATGTTTTGGTACTTGTTGTCTAGCAGATACCAGTGAGAATTGAGTGTGGATAATGCAATTTAGTGAGACAGTTAGAATCATATAGGCCTTTCAGCGTGATTTCTTTTTGTGGAAAAAATGTGTTGGACTGGGCGGCGGTCATATTTTGTAACGCTCTGCGGTACATCTAGTTTAAGTCATAACTGTTGCCAGAGCCCGTCTACGGATTCTCTGGTGTTACGTTGAAACTATTTAGAGTGGTGTAACCCGATACATTTTAGTAGCTCGTAAACTTCAACGTAGTGCCAGTTTACGTTAGAACTAATCTAAGATGGATCTTACGTTCAACTAGTGCAACCGCCTGCAGGATATAGAGCGACCAACTTTTTTTGAGCAAGCTTTGATTAGGCCTATGCAGGGTGCGATTTGTAGGGGGGGATGGTGAGGATTTCCCCCCCTCTGGTTTTCCTATCCCTACCTCTGCTAAATTATTTTTATCGTCGGGGGGAACAACATTTATCCCCCTCTGCCCCTCATATTGATTAATGCTACTTCATTTAAGTAAAGTGCTGCAATGTGAGAACAGTCTAGTAGGCTAGATAGCCTACATAATAATCTGACATCAGAAACGCACCGTCAACGTCAGCACTGATGCTGCTGACACAGTGGCTGCGTGATAACTTAATTTGGCCTTGATCGTGCCCGACATTTCAGAATGTCGAGTGTGTAATCCATCATAAATGGCTAGGTTCAATGGAAAAGTTAGCTGGACAAATGAAAGAAAACGAGAAGGATTCAGTGAAGCATAATAATGTTTTAGAACCTTCAAAATTAGAAAACTGATGCAACTGAGATGGAGGACAACTGCACGTAGAGTAGCCTAGAACGTAGGCCTATTGTCCGAAGGAACTTACATTAAATGAGGAGATATTTGCTGAATGTCACAAAAAGTGTTACAGAAATTGCTTGGCATCGCTTATTCAATGGCTCTCTACCGAAACACCTGTAGTTTGCGGAGGACGAACGAGAAAGCACTCGTTTGATAAATCAGCCAGTAGTAGACAAATAACTTTTAGAAATAATCTGTACTGCAAAAACGAATGTTGGTGGGTATTTAAACTATCTAGCAGGTGTTTTAACAGCTGCAAGAAATAGAAGCTTCATGGTCTTTATGTTCTGGTTCGTAAATTATTTTCATAAAACTTCAAGTTGCCCTATAACTTTACTCTTCAAACTCTTCACTGCACTGTAGGCAATTAACTGATAGTATGATAGGCTATTTATTTTCTGTAGGCTACAATAAACACATTTATTTTTTCAACTTTTGCAATATTACGCACTTGGCTACTGAACGCAAATCAGCAGGAGAGAGAATGCACGTAGCCTACACAGCGTGTAGCGCAATGTGCAGGCTATTTGGTTACCAACTAACACTGTTAGCCAATTCACTAACTTAAGACTTCAGTGCCATCATATACAACGTTTTTTTTACACAACAAATACAGAAAGGATGGAGGCAGCAAAAGTAGAGAAGTCATTTCAGATGGGGCAAGAACAAGGTGAATTTGTATGCTTGTCAAAACGTAGTCCTACCCTGTATTAGAGAAGCTGATCTGTTCGCCCCCGGGTTTCAGAGCTATTCTAAATGCAAAAATGCATAGAGGGAGTTATGACAAAACCGTGACTGTTAACAAACTATAAGCTATATAAGTTTGGCCCTATGCTAGGCCTATTACACAACATAAATTGTCACTAGGCATAGATAGATAGGGAACCAATCACAGAACAGGGGGGAAAGCAAGACGATGATGAGCTATGCACAGACGCATTTGATAGACATCCGTGGCACCCAATAAACGGATCTGGGCATTTTTTTCAAATACGAGAAAATGAACGTTTGGTTCCCAGATCACGTCTCATTGAGAAGTGGTGGCGCTAGCCAGGCTAATGTAGATCACGGGTGCGTTAATAAATCTACATTGCGGCGAGTTGACACAAATTATTCACTTAGAAATTTCTGTAGTTTCAGTCCTAGTTACTTTACTTTGAGCCATGCTCTTCCTTACTTGAATCACCTTTGAAAATAGAGGATTGAAGTAGCCTATATGGGTGTTTGGGAATGAACGTTGACTCAGATGCTTTTTGAGACTTTGAGCTAAATGTCTCAGCCAGGTGTTTAGGATGCATCATAGACAGGTTATCTTTCAGGTAGCCTATATATTTTCCATTAGAAAACCATCACGTAGCGAACGTGTTGTGGCTAACTCACTTACCTCCTGTTAGTAGCCTAGGTTATGGTCATAAGCAAATGAGATGACAGTCGAAAGATGCAATTAGTGCTGTTATCAATTTTTTTGGTAGCCTATAACCGCATGGTTTTCTACAAATACATCAATAATCAAATTGGCCTCCATCACTCAACCAATGCTAACGGTAACATTATTTTACCTACTCTAGGTTATTGATATAACTTTAGATTAACGTAGCCTACCTGCGGTAAAAACCAAGCATGTCCGATAAACATTCTCAGATTCATTTCGGCTTCAAGAAGAAATGGGAGTTACATGTCATGCAGAAATCATCCTACCCTTATTAGACGTTCTCTGCGGTAAACTACAGTCTGTCCTTGTAGGAAGCATAGTGTCTTTCCAACCCACTTTAGATTAACTTCCAACAAAATTACGTCTCACTGCAACAATGCACCATCTGGTGGACAAACGACTATGTGACGCCAATACTGGAAATGCAGCCAAATTATTATTATGATGAATATTTGGTTTTCCTTTAATCCTGCTGAATTTGTAATTATGTATCGCCCGTTGTAATTGCCGATACTGATGTGCGTGCCTGTGTGTGTGTGTGCGTGTGTATATGTGTGCACCACCATCTACAGGCCAATGAGTGTACAGTCACTAAATGTACACATAACTTATAATTATTATATTATATTATTATATTATTATTAACATAAGGCTAGGTTGATGTGGGCCCTTGAGACCAACATACCATAAAAATTTCTTCATCCTCAGTGCCACGGTTCAGGTAGTTATTTAGGAAAAACTGCATTTTTTGGGTTTCGGGGGGCCCATCGCGGAGGGGAGTGGCCCCCGGGGACCAAACGAAATTTTTCCGTAAAAGTCTAGTGGGGCTACATACCCACCAAATTTCATGTGCCCGGTGGTTTGGTGTCCCGGGTATCGTTGACCAAAAATTCAGGAAGTAGATGACGGGGGAAAAAAAAAAAAAAAACTTTGACACAGCTCAGACACAGTGCATATAGGCCTAGGTTAGGCTACTTTCACTTTCTAGAGTGCGCATTAATTACGTAAAAGATGCTTCATAGTACCAAAACAACGATCAAACATTATCAAATGTATCATGAAGTGTTGTCACAAAGACTTACTCCAATTAGAAAATCGAAACCAAAATCATGTAAGTGTAAGTGTTCTCTCATTGACGCCTGTAAGGCCTATAAGGAAAATGCGATTTCAGTTTGTAAAATGTATATGTATCCCACCCCTCCCCAACTGAATTAGTCCCCCTATGTGAAGCACTGAAGGGGAGAATTCCCCCCATTTTGAAAAATGAGCTTTAAAGGAACCGTATGTAAGAAATGTATTTCAATTAAACATAAAATGGCCCTGATATGTCACTAGACATTAAGAAATCATGTTCATTTCAAATACTTATATCACTGACAATAGTAGACCGGCCAGGATATTGTCATTTAAAAAGTGAAGTTGCAGCCCTTAACTGATGTTGATGTTGTGTTTTGTCATGTTGTGTTTTGGCCTGATGCGCCACCCTCCACCTATCTACTAATCACGAAGTCAGTAGTGTTTTGGCATGTGGGTTGGCAACCTCGAGTCAGGGGGGAGGGGGAGGGGATACACCGCTCTACAGTAATTTGAAAGTGATTGCAGTACCAGTTTTGGCCACAATCTTACATACTGTATGGTTCCTTTAAGCCCTGAATTAAACGTAGCTTCATGTGTTCCATTGAACATTATAACAAGTGGGTTCACAATGTGTGGGGCTGTGCTAAACCTGACCATAAGGCTACTTTTGCCAGAGTTCAAAGTAAAAATGTATTGAGACAAGGTAGCATCCCATCAGGGTTATCTCAGCATAGTATACTAGCCTATAATATACAAACCATAACTCATAAAAAATGCTTAATTTACTAAGTGCCTGCTGATCAGATAGGCTATGCCTATAGACCCCTTTTGAAAGACCCAAAGTGCCAGTCAGATATACCTTGAGTCTCACATTTTTAAAGTCTCAATGTGTCCATTAGTTTACACAGAATTCACTAGAAGTCATTATTTAAGGGGTTATTTTTCAAAATTTTCTGCCGGGGGTACATGCCCCCGGACTCCTCTAGCCTTCCTGTGTGTGACACTGGGCTAAGCCCCCAATGTTTCAAATGTCTGGCTCCGCCCCTGGTCAGCATATTGATCTGTTGACTGTTTGCAGGTTATGGCATGTCTTGTAGCCAGAGAAAAACTGAAAAACTCAGTTTTGACTCAAACACTCATCATTGTGGAGAAATGGAGCGGCTTGGTACATATTATAAGAATCATATTGAGAGCTTTGATTGCAAATAAAGATGTTTCCAGTGATTATTTTAAAAGGGTATGAATAATTGTGTACATGTCATTTTTCATAAAAATGTTAAAAAACATAAAAACGCTTATTTTTTTGATTCCATGTTTCTACCACATTGTCTTACAACCTATGGGCATGTGGCAGTGTCATTTTCAGTCAGAGCAAACATATTGGTCAAGAGCAGGGCTTGAAAACTAAATTATTTTTCAAACGTTCCGTTCCGAACAGTTCAGGTAGGCCTATGTTTAACGTTTTCGTTCTTGCATGCGTTCCGCCACCAACATATCGGTCCTGAACCGGTTCGGAACGCAAAATATCGTTCGTTCTTAAAGTTCCGGCAGTGTTTGGCGGGCCTATCAAGTCTATTTTTGTGGACTTTACCTTAGAATAGACGTACTCATTATTTCCCCCTTGATTTAGCCTATACCGTAGCTATGCCCAAAAATAATAAATCACAGGCGGCATCCAAAAACATTCAGATGGGCTATCCATCCCATAGCCTACAGACTTACTGTAGGCCTAACCTATGCCTATAAATAATTTCTTATCAAAAATATTTCTGGATACGTTGTAGCCTAAGTTTTATCCATATGGAGATCTTCAAAGGGTTGTGCTATAATTCCAACCCTGTTTATAAACGAACCTGTCTGTTGCTGACAAGGCCTATCTCAAATTTCCCGTTTAACTCTTCTACATAGAATAGGCTATAATTGCGCAAACATTTCAAATCCCGACTTTAAAACGACAAGGCGTGGACAAGCAAAATAGGCTATTACGCATAAGCTACAAACAATTTCCAAATCAGTTTCAGTAGCCTACGCTACGAGCTGGCCTAAGATCCGAAGTGGCAGATGGATAGGTTACATTACAACAGCAAGACAAAATATACACATTTGGACCAAAGGTCCATTTATTCGTTTTTTTTTTTTTTCTCAAACTGCAGAAATCAAATTATTAGGCTGTTCGCCTACAGTAGTTGGCTACATAGCGGCTTGTTAGCTCACATTAACAGTGTAGATGCGGGCTTGTTTTTCGCACAACCGCAAATAGTCTCTCTGACATAGGATATGCTTTTGTGAAATTTTATAAAATATATAGAGAACAAAAAAAAAACGTTATTAACCGGTTTTGTGGATTTCAGAATAACGTTTCTGTTCCGGAACAGTTGAAGACAATTTTGTTTTCGTTTCCATTTCCGCTCCTCGTAAAATTCCGTAAAATTCCGTTCGTTTTCGTTTTTCGTTTTCGTTCCTTGAACCGGTTCGGAGCCCTGGTCAAGAGAAAATCAACATTAAATCAATTTTTGCCAGGGGTATGAATAATTTTGTTCTTAACCTGTAGGTACAGGATCCAATTAGGAAGAGGCTCAGGAAATGTGGTTACCTTAGACCTACAGTATAGGGGGCGCTAACAGTTGATGTGTTTGGAATTAAAACTTACTAGTGGTGTCTGTTAATACTGTGGGAGGTCCTAAGGCCGACACATCCCAATTTGTGATGTCAACTTAATTGATCCGGCGGCCATATTGGATTTCATCAAGAACTATAAAAAGTTTTCACAGGTTACAAAGTTTATCCGATTTTCACGAAACTTGGTGTAGATAATCTTCAGACCATGCCTCACACAAGTTATTCCATTGCATATTGATATTCCAAAGCATTTGCCCGTCATAGCCAATCGAAATTGGTGGCAAAGCTGCCAAACAGGAAGTGGACTTAAATATCAGCAAGGCTTTCACATATCAAGACCAAACTTAGTACGTGGGCTCAGGACCGAATTAGGAGGAGGCCCAAGAAATTTGGTAAATTTTGACCATTATGGGGGCGCTATAATCACAGGAAGTAGGCTCATATCTCAGCAACGCTTTCACTTATAGAAACCAAACTTGGTATATGGACTTGGGTACCCATCCTGAGGACACACAACAAATTTGGTGGCCTTCAACTACTATGGAGGTGCTAGAATTACAGAATATTAGCTCATATGAATGCTTTCACGTATCAACACCAAACTTGATACATGGACTCGGGACCACATCCTGAGGACACACAAAAAATGTGGTGACCTTCGACCACTAGGGGGGTGCTAGAGTTACATAAGGTTTGCTCATATCTCAGCAATGCTTTCACATATTGAAACCAAACTTGGTTCATGGACTGTGGACCACATCCTGAGGACACACAATAAATGTAGCGACCTTTGGCCTCTAGGGGAACTCTAGTTAGCAACACTTTCTCGTATCAACACCAAACTTGTCACATGGACTCGGGACTACATCCTGAGGACGCACAATAAGTTTAGCAACGGGGGTGGGGGGTAATGGGATGTGTGGGGGAGAGTGTGTACCTGTGTGTGTGTGTGTTTATGTGTGTATGAGAGGCAAAAAGAGAGAGGTGTGAGGTTGATGAGATTAGGTATGAGGAAGAGTATGGCAGGTTCAGCATTCTGATGGCTTGTGGATAGAAACTGTCTCTGTATCTCTTTCAGTCTGTAGGCTATATCCTGGGATGTAGTGGTAAAATAAGAAGGGGGTAAACTATGAATTCTGTGATTTCGATGAGGTGGACTGCGCTATGCAGTATCGGATTTTTAAAAAACGCATTCAGAACGGTAGTTTGAACACTCAATCGCAAATATGGGTGGAAAGTTTGGTGGTTGGAACTACTGGTCAAGAGTAGTCGTTGAGTCGTTCATTTTGCGGTTGTCAACATTTTGCATTAGTTTGACTAGATTGACCCTCCATGTTCATACCTGAACACCCTCCAACAGAGCATTTTACTTATCATTACGTTTTTTAATTTACATTCATTCATCTTTGAGTGCAGGGGTGGAACGACAGAGTTGCGATGGTGTTCATACACAGCTGCATCCACAACATCCACTCATGAATGTCTACGTGAGCACAGGCTGAAATTAAGAAAATATTGGGACACAATAGAAACATTTTCTTCCATCGATTATAAGTTGGTTGTGTATTCATAATAATTTCTATATAATTGTTGTTGTTGTAATGTATAATTGTTGCCAGTGTGAAAAAAGGGGGTCACTACAGCAGACAATTGATTGCAGTATTTTTTGGGCCATGTAGTTGCAGACATGTTGTATAAACTGCACTAGTCACACATACAGAATCAGGGCACCATGAAACAATAATCCTTTCATGTCCTGAGCAGCTAAATAAAACACACTGACCTTTGCTGAGATAATACGAGCATGAGGCAAATATTATTGCAGATAAAGGTGCTGCAGATTGCTCCAAACACCTCACGGCCCAGAGGTCAAGTTAAATATAGAGCGCAGCACAGCCTACAGGGGGAGACATGGCCAGACTTTACCTCCCACGCTGTCACAACCAGCTAGGAGCTGAGACTTTAAGTGTGGACTGCTGTGACCGTGACAAAGCAACAGGGAAAAGTTCAGCTGAAGGTATTTTTGGCCCCTATTTTTTTTTACTCTCCAAGCATATCGTTTAGAAAAGTGGATGCCACACTGTGGCTCGCTAAAGGAGAGGAGATGGGAACATGGCACTTTTGCATGTAAAAATAACCACATCAAGAGTTGGAGCTCAGATGGCTCGACACATTGACTGTGGGCAGTGGAGATGTAGAGGTGGTGCCAATGGGGTGCTTACCAATGAGGAAGTGCAGTGCACTTTCCTGTCACATTAAATTAATTAATATCCACACACAAGGATGTGACATTTATGCCTTCATGCAATGGTACAGCTATTACAATGTCTCTAAAGGCCATATGTAATTCCATTTGTTTAAGGTTAACACAGCATGAATTTGGGTCACTATAAAATACAATAATTGCTTCTATACCAAGTTTTAGTCACATGGATGAATAAAGCTTTTTTCGCTTGCATTTAGCTATTTCTGAGGTTTATTGTATCCCATTATTATATTCCATATAAAAAAAACATATTTGCGTCTGGAACACTCTATGAAAAGTAGAGCGAAACCAATAAGTGAGCATCCAGCGTGATGTAAAGCATCTGCAATGCGAAATTCCACATCAAAGAGAATTCACAATTATCATCTTGCAGACAGCCAGGCTTTAGACATAAAAAAAAATGGAAAAGACGGGGGAATGCTAAACTATTCTAAATTTTTCATGAGGCTTCCCAGATTTTATGGGGTGAGAAATTTCAGGACCTTTTTATAGCAACCCCTCCAGGACCTCTTTTCTTCTGCATGGCTGCCTCTACATGAACTGACATCTTCCTGACTACAAGGATTTGTCAGAGGATTTTATAAATAGTATGGCACGTGTCTGTGCCGGGTGCTGCCTCCAGAGCCGAAAGCAAAAGAAGTATATAGGCACCATCGAAACACGCATGATGTTGTCGCTGGCTGGATTTATTTTTATCTGATTAAATATCTATATGTGCTGAGTCATGCTTATATAATAATATATATATATATATATATATATATATGTTCCAGATGCAAATATGTTTTTTTTTATATGGAATATAATAATGGGACACAATAAACCTCAGAAATAGCTAAATGCAGGCGAAAAAAGCTTTATTCATCCATGTGACTAAAACTTGGTATATATATATCCCTCTGAGCATCATAATGAGAACATCCAGATTCTCTCTCCATCCAGCTTCCCACCATTTTAAGTCCCCCAGTACCACAGTTTAAAGACTGCCTACACAATATAGAAATAAAATTAGATTTTATCCATAGCATTCTTTGTGCTGCACCAGATTTAAAAAAAAAAAGGACAAACAATACTGTATTAAACTAAATCAACTAAATATGTTAGTTGATGGTTTTGCCTTGTACAAGGGTGACAAAATAATAATGATGTATCATAATGTATAATTTTGAGTTGCATCAATTTTTAAATTCTTTGACAGAATTTCTGACTATCGGTGTAAGGATGGCCTGCTAACACTCAGTAGTATGCACTACATTTCCTCTGAAATCCCAGTACCATTCTTCACCAATATTAAAAGAATGGTCATGAATTAAACTGCAGAGTCAAGTACTATTCAAGTGTGCATCCCCTGGTAGGGGTTTAGCAGGACAAATGCACAATGCACAGTGAACAAAACAAATTTAGACAAATATAAATAAAGAATTATCAATTTTAAGCAAACAGTGCGATCTTTAAAGGTTCCCCTCCTCCATGATATTAAGATACAGGGTCAACTGTTCTCCGTTTTGCACCTGTTCTGCTCCTCTGCGATGAGCACCTTTTCAGTGTGGCAATTTCACCTCATCAAAACATTTTCATGCAATGTTCCCTGTGTGAGTGTACTGTAGGCTACGCTTGAAATTGATTTGTTGAGCTCACTGTGTATCTCAGCTCTTTGTGCCGTAAGTAGTTGAGGCATGCATGACCTCTTCTGACCAAAGTTGTTCGGAAAACCTGTTAGGTAACAGTACTGCTGGATCTTACAGACAAGAAGTACCATGTTCTGTGATTGCTGACATTCATATATTTTGGTATATTTTTTTATTTAGGTTGGAATGGAAGATACATTCAGTGAAAGTGAAATGCTATATTTTCACTATATTTTATTTGGGTTGTGGTTTGAATAAAATTGTTGGGGATGAAGTCAAAAATGCTGACTGGATGAGCCAGATGGACCCACACATACACTAGGGGGTCCAGGCTCTGTTAGGAGGTTTTAATACCTTGTCAATTCACAATTTCATTTTTTTGCCAATTGTTTTAGCACTATATATAAAATTGCACATGATGGGTCATGATCACACATCAGGTCACAAATGTCCTTAGATGTGGTGATGTGGGATTACTTAAACCCAGGTGTTACCCTGGAGTCACAGCTTAGCACTTTCATATTTTTTTGCATTTATGCAAGCTGCAAGCTCTCCACCCTCTCCATGTTTGAGTACTGACTGCCCACTACTGTTTTACTACTGTGTTACTACTGTCCACAACCTGGTGTCTTACTACTGTTTTACTGCTACACTGTTTTTCATGCTATATTAGCACACATGACCAATGGCTTCTGCTACAATACTGAATGGCTGTAACCCATATTACCTCAACCTATTCTTGCACTGACGTATTTTTTACATAGTTTTTATATTACCTTCTATTATACATTACATTATACATTACTCTCTTATTTGTCCATATTATTTATGCTGGTCTCTAGACCTTATTATTGCACTGTTGCACTGTTAAGACTACTGTTGGACTGCTTTTTGCACCTTCACCATGACACT
Organism: Alosa sapidissima; assembly: GCF_018492685.1. Taxonomy (NCBI): domain Eukaryota; kingdom Metazoa; phylum Chordata; class Actinopteri; order Clupeiformes; family Clupeidae; genus Alosa; species Alosa sapidissima. The sequence goes on along the minus strand of NC_055968.1, from coordinate 23,364,698 downwards.
CACTCTCTTGAGCACCTTACCATGCACACAGAACTACAGGCCAGTCCCGGCCCTGTCACTGGAAGCGACTCATGCTTGATCATCCACAGGCACACTGTGGATTTTTTAATTTAATTTATATAGTATATTTAGTATTTAGTTTTGTTAGTTTTATCTTCTAGTTTTGTTAGTCTTATCTTCTGCTGTCTCTATTGTACAGTGGAGTTTTGTTATGTGTATATACTTATATTTACCCTTTCTGCTGTAAGTGCATGTTGTGTGTGATGTCTGTTTGCTACTGAGACCTTGAATTTTCCCTTGGGGATCAATAAAGTATCTATCTATCTATCTATCTATCTATCTATCTATCTATCTATATATCTATCTATCTTTCTATCTGATATGTCAAGTCACCCAAAAAATGTAGAGACAAAAAGAGAGAGGTTCCATATGCCATTTGATATTTCATTGGGAAAAACAAACCTACTGTACATATCTATTCTGTCTTCTTTCAGATCACTCACCATGAAAACCAGGCTAGGCTGCCTATCCAATAAGTCGGACTCCTGTAATGATTTCTCTGAATTCTTGCCACCTGCACAGGACAGGTCGGCTAAATGTGTAAAGTGAGTGCCTGGTGTGATCAGACAGGATTATCAGTATCTACATATTACGTAACATTTAACCATTTTTTTACAGTTTGATGTGCTTTCAAGGAAATAGTAATCTTCTGGGTCTCATTCTCTCTCAGGTTATCAACTGAAGAAGTCACAAGCTGGGCTGATTCATTTGACATTCTTCTGTCTAACAAGTGTGAGTTGGCATACACATACATTACAAAATGTGTTTTCATAACAGATATATAGGTCTCAAGGCCCTTGGGTTGTCCTCATTTTCCTGGAGAATGCATATTGTCCTGGAACACTTAGGCTAATGGTGCTTTATGTTGTAACTTAAAGGAATTATCCGGAGTAAAATGCACTTTAGATCAATTTACGGATGATTGGGAGTACATACGTTGAGTTGACATCAAAATCATGTCATTCGGATGTGTTTTGAGAAAGTTCGATTTTACCGTTTTTAGTCAAAGCTCGTTAGCCTGGAAGTGACCAGGGCATGTAATTTCGCCGCTACAAAACGCTATTTTTATATCTCTTCTACAGTTCCAAACAACATTACATGCCCTGGTCACTTCCAGGCTAACGAGTTTTGACTAAAAACGGTAAAATCGAACTTTCTCAAAACACATCCGAATGACATGATTTTGATGTCAACTCAACGTATGTACTCCCAATCATCCGTAAATTGATCTAAAGTGCATTTTACTCCGGATAATTCCTTTAAAAGAAAACACATGAGGGAATAAAAAATCACCTCTTTGTTTTGTTATGTAAGAGCCTTTCCCTTGGTTATGGAGGATTCTTCACAGCAATGTGAGTCAGATGGTTGGTTATGACCACCTTTGGAGATCACACACTAAATGACAGGTTTAATTTGCTCGGTCTGTCATTGCCATCCACAGGGACAGCTTGTAGATGTCCCCTCTATCAAAATCACACCAGAGGTCTGTGATGAAACACCAAAAATAAACCTCTCTGGTCCAGGGAACATGAAGCACTCATTGAAGGGTATTCGTGGAAGGAGAGTTGTGCCTGTGTTATTACAAAAAAAAGGATTTTAGATATGCAGTTTATATTGACTGTTTTACAGGTTTGATTGTCTTGCCACACTGACCAATGTAATCTCATAACTACTGTAACACTGCTAAGTGGCTTCATGATTTAGAGTTGCAAATTATCTATAAAAACATTGAGTTAGAAATTCTGTGGATACCATTTAAGCAAGAAATACAGATTTGATTTGATTTGAGCTATAGTACCCCAAATATAATACATGGATGCAAAACATATTTTCTCTGTAACACCATCATCTCTGTATTTTAAAGTGCAATGTTCTGGATTCTGAGGTAAAATTGTGAGGATTTGAGGATTTTGTGTCGAGTAGGAAAGGTAAATCCTGTTATTGTATAAGGTGCCATTGGATACAAGTAGAACTGTTTGTTCCAGTGACACAGCAGGAACACATAGCCTTTGTTCTCACCTCTCAATTGGTCTCTTATTGAATTCTGCCGAGGAGCCACATCCTCACATTTAAACTGCCCTTCCCCCAAGCGCAACCCATTTCTGTGTGATTTAATCATATCAAATCAGGCTGCTCTGCAAACACTGTCATTGCCATTGGATACGTACTGTTTCAGGTACTCCTTGTAAAGGTCTTTGAAGGTCTTTTACACAAGGCTCTCCGGAAACATTAAATACATTTAGTTGAATATCACTATACAAGACTTATCCATATCAATGAAAAATTAATATATATATATCTGTCTATTATGCTATTTCCTGCTTTGGTGTATACATAAAATTCTGAATGGAATATATTCTAATGGAGCCAGAATCCAGTTACAAACTGGAAAGGGGAATCTTTGTGATTTTACATTTCTGCCATGTAATTGTTGTCATAATAACAAAAGGCTAGGCCCTGTAGGCAGTTTTCCATTCACTCCTCCATGGGAAATGATGAGTAAATCACGGAGTAGTGTGTTGTCACTAGGTAAACATGGTTATGGGAGGAACCACGCTGTCCTCCTTTCTCAACCAAAACATGACCTCGACAGGTTTGTTATCACTGGTGCTCGACAGGCTAATTTCTCATTATGATAAATGAGGAAAACAAGCTCATTCAGGAACTGGGGGAAGCTTGTTTATGTTCTAGTGCTCTAGTAGGCTGGCTTCCCTGTTATTTTACTAATCCCACGCATCCCACTGAAGTCAATGAAGCAACTGTTTCCCACCTATCTGGACCTATCTAAAATGATATGTTGAGCATTTCCGTTCTCCAGGGTTGCATGTGACTGCTTTTGTTATTTGCGTAATAATTAGTTTGTTTTGCTTTAGATGGCTTGACGGCCTTCAGAACCTTTCTTAAGTCAGAGTTCAGCGATGAGAACATTGAGTTCTGGCTGGCATGTGAAGACTATAAAAAGATCAAATCACCTGCAAAACTCATGTCAAAAGCTGAGAAGATTTACAAAGAGTTCATCGATGTTCAGGCACCAAGAGAGGTACACTACGGCATTGTACATAAAAGACCAGAAAGTCACTCACTCAAAATTCACACTCCTATTTCTACTGAATGAAAACAGTAAGGGTTACACTTTACTTGACAGTATCGACATAAGAGTGACATGACACAATAATAATTAATAATAGTTATAAACAAGTCATAAACGTTTATGACATAACACAACATTTCTTTTATTAAGTGTCATTCGGTTTTTGTCAATTTAGGGTTAGGATTAGGGTTAGGGTTAGAGTTAGGGTTAAGATTAGGGTTAGAGGTTAGGATAAGGGTTAGGGTTAGAGTTCATATGTCATGACAGTGTCATGTGTTCATGACAGTGTCATGTCACTCTTATGTCGATACTGTCAAGTAAAGTGTTGCCACAGTAAGTTTACAGATTATTCAAGTGAATATTACATTTCCTTTTCTCTGCCTATTTTCAGATAAATATTGACTTCAGGACAAGAGAGGAGACCAAGCTAGGTCTTCAAGAGCCAACTCCAATCAGCCTCAATCTGGTGCAAGCCAGAGTGTATAGTCTGATGGAGAAAGACTCTTATCCACGATTTCTGCGATCCAAACTCTATCAAGACTTGCTTAATAAGACTCATATACACTGTCAAAGGAAGTCAGTTTGAGGAAAAGCTTCAAGGTATCATGGATATCACTGATGGACAACAAAATTCAGCATCCATGTGCCATGTTCATTTAATTGTTGACTGTACTGAAAATGCATTTCATGGAATCCTGACAAGTTTATTTTAGAGAAGAAACATCACAACCATACATTGTACCTTTTAGCGATCATTTTGTGAAAAAAGGTGAACTGAATCTTTGGATGATTTCACATTTAGAGTAGAACAACTGATTTAAATGTAACTGTTTATTTTAGAGGTTACGTGCAAACAAAATGCACGTGGTTTTGTTAAATGTGTTGCTTTTAATGGTATGGTCAGCCTTTCATAGTTTAGTCAGATATGATGTTTTTGCTTATTCTTTTTAAGCTATTCTGAGCACAATGACAGAGTTCAAAAGAAGGTGACTGGACAGAAAGTCTACCCTGGGAATCCAGAGTTCTCGCAGAAGCATTTGCTTAGCGAGAGACTCTGGCAACGAGTAATGATGCACGTAACTTTTGCCCCTTGCATCGCGGGGAACCAATCATATCTGTGTATCTGATATAGGCGGGCCACGGGCGAGCTAAACAGATGACAGACGTAGTGCTATCCAATTGCGTCGAAGTCCGGAATCAGTCAGTTAACATCGATCGTATAGTGTTATCCAATTGCGTGCAGTGAGATTCTCAAATGCGTGCTTGGTGCCGCCCCTCGAGTTGGGCCATTACGTCATTTGTGGCCAGACCCTTAATCTTTCATATTGGGTCTGGTTCTCCAGGCTACAGAACTGCCATCATTCCCTTCTAATTGGCAGACACATACATCAGTCAAGGACAGGCCTCATCTGAGGAGATATTTCAATGACATTCCTCTGTTTTTTTATATTCATGGCTACCTTTTTCTATATTTTTCTTGCTTAATGAATTATTGATAGCTTGAGCCTATACAAATGAAAAATATGTTACAATCATCCATTACATGAAATAAGACAATGTGCCTGTATATAGTAGCCTAGCCAGATGTTCTTCGATCAATCAATGTTTATTTCTACAGTCTGCATGTTTTCTGGATTGCACAAACCAGATATCAATACTGAGTTTCCAGACAGAAAATCTACCGTTAAACACCAAAATCCTTTTTTTTTTCATTTATGTGCTATTCAGGTCAGTTAGCTTGGGGAAAGCCAGCATAGCTTTCTCGAATGCCTTCAAGATTCTTACACTTCACATTACAGTTGACCTCATTAAAACAATTTGCAAATCACATTTCACATAAGCCACAGATTGTTTACCATTTTTGATGTTGCAGGTCACAATCATTAGCATTTGTCAACGCCCACCCTGTACCTGCTGGTGACTTGTCAAGTACATACTAATCTAATCTAAAATGTAACCAGTGATGGTTAAAATAGTCACACACTAATGTTAGAGCTTAGAGGTTGAGTAAGAAAAGTCATACACATTTTAGAGGCTACATTTTTGTCAACCTTTTGATTTCACTTGTATGTCTCTTGAGGCCTTGGAGAGTTCTGTAAATCTGTAACCACACTTCAACCCATAAATAGTGTCAACCAATATTCAATCAATGGCTGGGGTTGAGCAGAAGTAAGATCACTGAGGGGGTAAAATGTTAATCATTTCATAAAAAAAAACATTATTTACATTTCTGAAATATCAATGTGGCATGAGTATTATTTTTGGCTGGTTCAAATATTCAATTTAGGTTTGATATCTATTTTTGTCAATAGCCATGCCCCCCTGACCAATCAGAATGAATTTATGGAACAATTTTGTACATTTAAGTTAGAGCATCCACAAGCATATGTTATTGTATGGATTATGTGTGCAATTTGCTTAAGGCATTCAATGTAAGACTTGACTAAGGTGCATAGTAAAGACTGAAACACTGATCCATGAATGTAGATATTATCATCAGGTGTGTGTGTGTGTGTGTGTGTGTGCGAACGCGAGAGCGTGCTCTGTCTGTGGAATGTTTAAATGCTAGTCAAATGTAAATATTATTACTTTAAACTCATTACCAATAAAGACTTTGGCAACGTTTGAGAAATATTTCATTATTTCAAATAAGACATTATTTCAACATGCTTGCAACAAGAAGTATTCGGTAAACACATTATTATTATTATTATCATTATTATGACGTTCATGCTTATCAATTCTCATGGAATATAGCCTGTATACAAATAAAAGAGAGTGCTATTGTATCCCTTTACATCATGAGCAAAATTCAGACATGTCTCAAAATGTGCACTGTCAATCCTCTTTGACATATAAATTAGTTGCGACTATGGCGAACCATTTCCTCTTTTGAAAGACCTTTTTGAGCCACTTACATTCCTGTTTTAGCTTGCCTGCATAGGCTGTCATATTTGATATCAGACTATGCTGAGACTCGCCCTCCTCCCAAATGTACTACCTGAGCAAACTTTCTTGTAACTTATAGGAACTGGGACAAGGCTGTATCAACTCATGAGTCTACCACTTTACCTCTCTTACATTCACAACCAACTCATTTTAGAAAGAAAAAGAGCAGTGAAAATGTGGGACTTTTTTCTCACCGCATGGAGACATATGTAGGTCACTCCACATCAAGCCTATTCTGTTCCTTCATTGTATCGCATCTTTTTTTTCAGTTACCACCTGCACCCTAGCATTTTTACATCACAGCTTTTAATTCATAGTCTAAGCTCAATATTCATGGCTCTGTGACAATGTTCTAGAAATCTAAAAAAAATAAATGTTCTCACAGGCTAACATGTCAAATTAGGAGGATTAAACAAATTTTTCTCTGCACAACCACATTCATAGCAAGAGTGCAGCACAATTGCTGTAGATTTGAGGCCGTCTGCACAACTCTGCTCTCAAAACATGACATTCTAAAACCCGGCACATGTGTATAGATACGTTGAGAGTGCTCTCTGTTGTCATAGCCTGAAAGGCAGTTGAGAGACATATAGATAATTCTTTATGAAGCATGCATCTCATGCGTATGTATGATGACATGTAAGTGATCTTGTTCAATGTCTGATGAAAAGTGAGTAGGGTCAAAACTTAAAAAATATTCTCCTAAGAGAGGAGCAGTATGACCAGTTTTGTTCCATTGGCCTTTTTTGTGCACCTGCCTTTTTGGATGTGCATTCTCTTTTCTGGTCTCAGTGAATTAAAAAAAGGTTTACATAGACCATAAGTGGACATTAACACATGAAATGAGCACTTAATAGAACAAGATGATGGCTGAACTGAGGAATTGAGTGGGACGTACTAGGAGCCTCAGGGTGTGAGTTTTGAGCAGTCTCTGGAGATCAGGCAGGTAAGTACTGCTCAGAACATGGGTAACATCTGCTACCTCCAGGCAAGGCTTTCCCCTGAGATGCGCTACACAGCTGAACAACACAAGGTCTGTCATAAACACGGTGTCTAGCACAGCAAAGCTACAATCCAGGGCAGTCAAAGAATGTTTTCATTCTACCGCTGAATTCTAACCTGGTGCTTTAGGCCTACACGAGAAGAAAGGGATGGAGTCAACAGCAAGCTTATAGGTTAACGAAGCAGTTCATGCTACTGTAACCATACCACTATCACATTACATTACATTGCATTACATTTGGCTGACACATTTTTAACCAAAGCCACTAACAATATGGTTAACAGTTTAAGCTTTTTAAAGCAACTTTCTCAACAATTCTAGGACAATTAAAAAAAAGTGCATCAGTGAGTGCTGTGAGTGCAGTGAATAAGTGCATCAGTGAGTGCTGTTTTTTAAACAATCAAGAGTCAGTTCTAGTCAGGTGGTAAGTGCTAGGATCAGCAAGACTAGTTGTAAGTAGTGCTACAAGAGTAGATGTTTTCTGAAGAGCTGGGTCTTCAGGAGTTTTTTTGAAGATGTAAAGGGATGTCCCTGCTCTAGCAAGAACTGGTAGTGAGTTCCACCAACGAGGAACAACAGGTGAAAAAAGTTTGGATTGGCCTGAGTGTACCGGTGGCAGAGCTAGACGTCGTTCGTTTGTGGAGCACAACGTTCTGGAGGTAGCATATGCCTGTACGAGGGCATTCAAGTAAGTGGGAGCAGAACCAGAGACTACTTTGTAGGCAAGCGTTAGAGACTTGAATTTGATGCGAGCAGCCATACAGTAGGTAGCCAGTGTAGCTGGATGAGCAGTGGGGTAACATGTGTAACATGTGCCCTTTTGGGTTGGGTGTAGACCAGACGGGCTGCTGCGTTCTGAATCTGAAGGGGTTTCACTGTGCAGGCTGTGAGACCTGTCAGGAGGGCGTTACAGTAGTCAAGTCGTGAGATGGCTACTGCCTGTACCAGGAGTTGGGTAGCATCTTGAGTCAAGTAAGTCCTGATTTTCCGTATGTTGTAAAACGGCACAACTGGGCGACCGAGGCAACATGATCGGAGAAGGTTAGTTGGTTGTCAAGAACAACTCCTAAATTTCTTGCAGTCCTGGTGAGCACAACAGACAGGGAGTCAATTTTGATGTTGCTGTCATTATTTATAGTAGGTTTAGCTGGGAGGACCAGCAGTTCAGTTTTTGAGAGGTTTAGCTGGCAATCCGAGATCCGTGCCAAGACCAGGGGGTCATCAGGTGGAAAGGACAGATAGAGCTGTGTGTCGTCTGCATAGTGGTATGAGAAGCCATGCGAATCTGTCCCAAACAGGTGGTGTAGATAGCAAAGAGAAGGGGGCCCAGCACTGAGCCCTGGGGGACCCCTGTGGTGAGATAGTGAGGTGCGGACAGCTGTCCAAGCCATGATACATTAAACGAGCGTCCTGTGAGAACCAGGAGAGAGCAGAGCCGGAGATTCCCATGTTTGAGAGCATAGAGAGAAGGATACGGTGATTAACCGTGTCAAAGGCAGCCGATAAGTCAAGAAGAATGAGTACTGATGACCGAGCGGTCGCCCTGGCTTCCTTTAAGGTTTTTGTTACAGACAGTAGAGCTGTTTTGGTAGAGTGGCCGCTTTTAAACCCAGACTGATTTGGATCCAGAAGGTTGTTCTGTGAAAGGAATTCAGAGACCTGTTTGGAGACTGCTCGTTCGATACCTTTGGATAGGAAAGGTAGGAGTGAGACAGGGCGGTAGTTCTCAACTTGAGCAGGATTGAACGTTGTTGGAAACGTGCCAGAGGTTAGCAAAGCATTGATCACATGTGTGATTGCTGGTTTGATGGTCGGGCTGATGGACTGAAGTAGGCTCGTAGGTATAGGCAGGGTGCGATTTGTAGGGGGGGATGGTGAGGATTTCCCCCCCTCTGGTTTTCCTATCCCTACCTCTGCTAAATTATTTTTATCCCCGGTGGGGACAACATTTATCCCCCTCTGCCCCTCATATTGATTAATGCTACTTCATATAGCCTACATAATAATCTGACATCAGAAACGCACCGTCACCGTCAGCACTCATGCTGCTGACACAGTGGCGGCGTGATAACTTAATTTGGCCTTGATCGTGCAGGACATTTCAGAATGTCGAGTGTGTAATCCATCATAAATGGCTAGTTTCAATGGAAAAGTTAGCTGGACAAATGAAAGAAAACGAGAAGGATTCAGTGAAGCATAATAATGTTTTAGAACCTTCAAAATGAGAAAACTGATGCAACTGAGATGGAGGACAACTGCACGTAGACTAGAACGTAGGCCAATTGTCCGAAGGAACTTACATTAAATGAGGAGATATTTGCTGAATGTCACAAAAAGTGTTACAGAAATTGCTTGGCATCGCTTATTCAATGGCTCTCTACCGAAACACCTGTAGTTTGCGGAGGACGAACGAGAAAGCACTCGTTTGATAAATCAGCCAGTAGGCTAGGCCTAGTAGACAAATAACTTTTAGAAATAATCTGTACTGCAAAAACGAATGTTGGTGGGTATTTAAACTATCTAGCGGGTGTTTTAACAGCTGCAAGAAATAGAAGCTTCATGGTCTTTATGTTCTGGTTCGTAAATTATTTTCATAAAACTTCAAGTTGCCCTATAACTTTACTCTCCAAACTCTTCACTGCACTGTAGGCAATTAACTGACAGTATGATAGGCTATTTATTTTCTGTAGGCTACAATAAACACATTTATTTTTTCAACTTTTGCAATATTACGCACTTGGCTACTGAATGCAAATCAGCAGAGAGAGAGAATGCACGTAGCCTACGCAGCGTGTAGCGCAATGTGTAGGCTATTTGGTTACCAACTAACACTGTTAGCCAATTCACTAACTTAAGACTTCAGTGCCATCATATACAACGTTTTTTTACACAACAAATACAGAAAGGATGGAGGCAGCAAAAGTAGAGGAGTCATTTCAGATGGGGCAAGAACAAGGTGAATTTGTATGCTTGTCAAAACGTAGTCCTACCCTGCATTAGAGGAGCTGATCATCAGCACACTCGCTGTTTAAAGTCGTACACCACGGTAAACTAAAACTAAAATGTTGCTATGAATCGTTCGTTCATTTTTTTTTTTTTTTGGGGTGGGGGGGTTACAAACTTATTCAAAATCATCCCCCCCCTCTGGTTTTTACACAAATCGCACCCCGGGTATAGGGTCCAATGAGCATGTGGTAGGACGGCTACATGTCAAGAGTCTAGATACCTCGCTCTCGGAGAAAGGCGCGAATTCTGAAAAAGATGTTCCAGCAACCGCTAGAGGTTGTAGGAGTGCAGTATCTGAGTCTGTTGTGTCTTGTGGGCATGTAGAGAATTGATTGCTGATTGCCGCCACTTTGTTTGTAAAAAATGAGGTAAGGGTATCCGCAGTAAGGCTGGACAGAGGAGGAGGCGGCTGAGGGTTGAGTAGTGATTTGAAGGTTGAGAAAATATTCAAATTCGAGTGTCTGTGGCTGTGTTGATTTTGTCATTATAGAAAGCTGTCTTAGCAGCAGTGATGCTGGCTGAAAAGGAAGATAGGAGTGTCTGGTCGTCTTTGAGGTCATCAGTTAGTTTAGATTTGTGCCATTTCCTCTCCGCGGCTCTGAGTTTGGTGCGCTGCAATCGGAGTGTATCATTTAGCCATGGATGAGAGTGTTTGGATCGAGCTGGCCTTGTAGTAAGAGGGCACAGTTAGTCCAGACAGAAACTCAGTGTGGAGCAGAGCGAGTCTGTGGCATCATTGACCTCCAGAGAGGAGAAGGTGCTGAGTGGAGGTAGACTGGAGGCAACCACAGAGTGTCACAAAATAACTATCACAAAATATCCTGATCATAAAGATATACTGGGCCTAATCTACCGGGTATTTCAGACAACTTACTGTACAAAAAAAACATTATCTAATATTAAAGGATGAAAGCCTCCTTTGAGTGCTTTTCGTCTATGACAAATATGTTTACAGGGCTTTTTCCAAAACAAAGAGAGCATTGAGTCATGCCAGGAAGCACCTTCATCTAGCTGTGTTTTTGTCCGGGACATGGTTGCCCTGACTAGGTGCTAATTTACAGTATTAACAGCCAACATCAACCTTGGAGTGTGGCTCAGCACTCACACTAAGCTCTTTTCTCACGTTGCTAGGGAACTCAAATGACTGAGAGACGGAGGAGAAAAGAATGATCTGGAAAATTCCATCCCTTGCCACTATATTGTTGCAAGGACCTACAAAGAATTAATACCTCATAATGTTTATTACCAACACACAGACACACATACACACACACACACACACACACGCACACACACACACACACACACACACACACACATACCTTTTCGGAGTTTCAGATCATTCGATCATCATTTTGGACTACATTAGTCACTGTTGGTATTAGGGCTGTAACTTTTGTGAAAAAATCCTGTTTGATTTTTGAGACATAAGTGTTCATTGAATCGATTGTAAAATCGATTTTTCATGTCTAAAGACGTTTCCATTTTCAACGCCAAATATAGGACAATCCACAAACAACTAACAGGCATTAGGACGAACATAAAGTGGGCGCTTGTAGACGCAAGTCGAAAAACAATAAGTCAAGTGCCATTACATCAGTGACAAACATTACTGCAGGCTTCAACGTAGCTGTGTCTGTGTTTACGATTAGAAATGTCAAACAAATTTCACCTACGTAGAACTCGATTGCACAGTTTGCATAGCCTACCGCTTTGTTCTTCTCCATAGTTTGATATACCAAAAATTCGAAGTACTTCCACATCGAACTCCTCAAGTTATTAGGGCCTATCACTCGTCTCTCTCATGTCGCACAGATTGATCACGTTGTCCTCTGCCTTTGCCATTTTTAGCTGTTTCCGGTGCGTAAAATTGGTGGGAATTTTCTTTTTACTGTAAATTCTTTTATATTCTTATATTCTTGTTTGTGAATTTTGTTACATCTATCCTTTTTATTTGTTTAATTCGTTTAAAATTAGTAGTGTACATATTTAGTTAAAATTCCCCATTTTAGTTTTTGAAACTTGTGTTGTTTGGTCCAATCAATTGTGCAATCGATTTTCGAACGTAAAGTGACGTAAAGTTGGTATTGAAGTATGACAATCAAAAAATCCAGTGGAAACTAGATGGCAGAAGTGTGTAGGCCAATCGGCCCACCATTTTTTTCTACTTCGCCACCTACAGATGTTTGACAGGTATGATATTTTCGAAACGCCATGTTATTTCCCATAGACATTCGACGCCCGGAAGTTGGGTGGATCCGGATGTTTCGGAGGCGGGACTTATTCCAGAGAGGTCTATTGAGCAAGTGAGAGCCTTGTGACTAACCATATTGGTCTGTAACCATGGTCTGTTACACTTTGTTAACAACTGTTTCATCACAGGAATCAATTGAGGATAAGTATAAATAAATAGCTGAAAGACTTCTTTGTGGCAGCTGTTCATGGAACTCAATACCAGTTTCCTGGAATACTCCTTCAGGGCAAAACACACTAAGCAAGAGATGACTTGCGAATCTAATTGATTTACACCAATTCTTGGATTCTCATTCAGTCGAGTTTTCTCTGCGTTAAAGATGCAGTCGGCAAGTGCACAGGAAGTCACATTTGTTTATGTTTATATTTAAAATTATCATGCATTCTGACAATAAACCTAATAGCTGAGTGATCTCCAACACTCCTGCATTGGCAGTGAATAGATCATATATGTAGCACACGTGGCTAGCAGGAGCATAGTGACATGATGATAACTATGAGCGGGTTGAATCTATCCAAGTCCACATTTGTAAAATATTGTAAATAGTTTCCTATGAGCAACCGTTGTTATATTTGGCCTTTCAGAGTGCCATGGAAAAAAAAGTACAACAGAAATATTTAATATTGAGCCCTTGTGTCTTATTTATTGTTGTAGATTATGGGATAATATCTGTTTGATCAAAGGCTAAAGGCTACAGCTTGCAATGCTGAGATTAGCCACACTAATGCTCCAGTTTAACAACTTCAGGCCACTGATCTGCCTTCTTCTCCTTCACCTTCACCTGCTTATGAGCTGCATGCTCAGGTGAAGGCATAGGTACAGTAGGAAACTCCAGTCTACCTAGGGTCTATTTTTAGATGAAGATTAGTGGAATTTGTTTTGGGTACCAATGCAAGGAATCCCAATCATGAGTCACCAAACTATTCACTTTGTGAATGAGTTTGGATTTTTCCAGGCTAATACAGCATAGCCTCTGGGGATAAATCACTCTTTTAAGCCATTCACTAGGCTCACAAAATTATTACATGTCTATGCTACTATAGAGAGTGTCTCTGCAGACAAACTGAAGTATTTTTACCTTTGTACTAAAGACAGGGTATTTAAAAAGACTTTGTGCAGTCAGTACATTACTTTCCTCTTCTTTGGGTTGCCGCCATCTTGTGAGGAGAAAATCACACCTACAAAAGTCAACATTTAGTTAGGTATTCCTTACTACTTAATGACATTTTAAGAGAACGATTTTGGTAAACAAAGTCCAGGTCTTCAACATGAAATATATGCAAACTGACTGTGTTCAGTGATTGAAATAAATCTTGTGGCTCTTTGATAACTCTTCACACAATTCGACATTAGCTTAGTCAGGGAGCTTCTGAGGAAACCCTAACCACAGGCTCATGAGAACTCTGAGCAAGTGACCTCAGACTGGATCAACTGAGGTGGTTCCTGGTAGACACGCCAGGTGAGATGTTCTCTCAACACAATCTCCTCTCCCCGTTTCCTGATCCTAGGGGAAGCATCGAGACACTGTCCCCTGTCCGCACACACAAGGGTTGAAACAGATATATCAAAAAGCGCACCCCGCCGAGATGCCTCTCTCAGGCTTCAATGGCTCCTAATCTGAAGGGTCTCACCCCTCTCTGTGAGGGTGCAAAGATGTTGTCTTCAGTTCAGAAAGAGAGGCAAAGAGTAAACAAAGAGGCTATTTTTCTCACCTCACATGCTCTGCTATGCTCCATTTTTGATAAATGATTTCCTGGAAAAGGGGAGACTGCACAGAGCTTACATCATGGCTCACTGGATGGTGCCTCAAGGCTGGGTAGTTGTCCTTTTCATTCAGCCTTGTACAGCTGTACAGGCCTCCTTCATAACGATGATTAATACACCCAAAGGCTCATGAGCCGCACTAGTCATTCAGTCTGGTGACAATATCATCAATATCATTCTAGGTAGCAGGAACCCACCGTGCTAACTTTTATTTATCAAATTACACCTAATCAAATGTTCTTTGTGTTGAATACGCTCACAGCAAATTAGGTAAGCCTGTCCTTTTCCCCTTTGAGTAACAAAATACTATCCGACAGTAGAAACCATTGGTGTCACTGAACCACAGATACCACAGGGTGTTGTATTATTTTTCTTTAATTTGCCTATCCATGAATCATATTATTTTATATTTAATCATTACCTACCCACCCATTACTTTCATAGTCACTGCACACGGTGTATAACCTATCCATATGTGAAATAAACCACCACTGATTTTCCTGAAGCACAGGCTGTGTATAGACTCTTTCAACTGCATTAACAAACTAATGCCTAATGCCTAAGGCATTTCTGGTGGCACAGAAAACAACATAGAGCCGGTAACCTGGGACAAACAAACATAAAAACAACCAAGTTTTAAAAGTCAATATTTTGTAGAGCATCATGCTAAAGCATTATGATTCATTTTAATTTCAAAGTATCTCTGTTAGTTAGTAAACCCTCTAGAAATAGATTGAAAGTTCCCTAAGAATGTTGAGCCACCTATGTTATGACGTTGATGGAAAACGTATCACTATTCTGGCCTGCTTAATTCTAGGCATCTCAGAAAGTAAATACAACACTACTGTTCCTCATTACTATATTTGGAGCATTGAGCGTGTCACCAGTCTACCATTATTTACATTGTACACCAATGACTGTTGAGCCTGCATACTAAACCAGTTTAATCCTAACTATAGATCCCTAACTGTTGTCTAGGGTTGTGATGATGACATACTACATTTACACCTTAGCTTTCCATGCAGACGTAGCAAATTAGGCTACTTCAGTGGTTGTAGCTATGGTCAGATCAAAGTGCTAAATCTTTATAGAAGTTTAGAACTTTTTTGATTGCTCTTTTCACCCAATTCAGGTTAATATAGTGAGAGCATGATAGTATGAAGTGGCTTTTCTGACCATTATCTTTTCCAGCTCAGCTGCCTGTAACTGTACATGTGGACAAAATCAATTCACTGGAAGGGCATCCTCTTTTTTGATTACAGCAATGTTACAACACAGTCATCCACTGAATCATTCACTGAAAAGAAATCCCCTTATGACTGGAAGAGCATTTTGTTTTTCTTCCTAGGTAAAGGAGAGCTTTTCACCTGAAAAAACAAACAACATGAAGGACAAATGTTTTGTCACTAGGGACATACAAATTATCAGGGGAAAATAACTCTGTATCTTTTGGTCTCAGTAATCCCCCCCTCTCTTTCTCTCATACACACACATACACACAAAGCCAAAGCATACTCTCTAACACACACACACACACACACACACACACACACACACGCACACAGAGCAGAGCTTACTAGCCATTGGCTGAAGATTGGTGACGCTTGCTGTCTGCCATATATAAGCTCTGAGAGCTCTGTTCAAAGGCACATTACTGCTCTGTTTGCCAGCCACACTAAGCTGAAAGGACTATAACCACTGTCACAATGTGCAAAGGACTAGCTGTGCTGCCTGCCACATACTTTGAAAGGTACATAATTCTTCATTGTGCCATTTTCCTGTATTAAGATGTCCAGAGTAAAGTAGGTCTATTAAGTGTTAATGATTTATATTGAAATCTATGGATACATGAACACATTAACGCTAGTAAATAGATTTTAAGAGATTTTGTGTCTACTAACGATTCTTTACTTATTTACTTAATTTTACATGATGATATGATAGTATTGAAATGAGCATGTGTTTACTTTTGTTTATCACAGAGTGAAAGAACTTAAGGCTCGCATTAGGAGCCTTCTCAAGAGGCAAGACTGGAGTCGTCCCTGCTTGTCCTATAAAGGAGGAAAACCCAGGTAAATATAGATGCTGTGAAGCTGCTGACTTTAACATTTTTACCATGAACATTCTCTGGAGAAAAATAAAGCAGCAAATAATAGTCATAATAACCAGTTCATTCTCTTTCATCTACAGACCTACCTTGGAGGAATGTTTGCAGTGGAAACAATCTTTTGAAAAGCTTCTGTCGAGCAAACGTAAGTAATCACATTAAATGTGTAGAAACAAACATGTACAGATCTCAAGAAATCAGCCTCAGTAGCAGACACGCGCGGCATAGATAAAGAATACATCACTGCAGTACAGATGCTCTTTAAAGTAAAGATGAGAACCACTTTAATTTTCAGTCTGAGTGAACAGTGTGTCTTACCATCAGAGGTTCATGCAATCCCTCTGCGGATCTGAAGAGGAAGCTCAAATAAATGTGACTGTCTGCCTTTAACCAAACCTCTTATCCTATCTTTTCTTCAGATGGATTGTATGTCTTCAGGGCCTTCTTGACTTCAGAGTTCAGTGAGGAGAACATCGCCTTTTACCTCGCCTGTGAAGACTTCAAAAAGACCAAATTAGTAGCCAGGCTACCATCCAAAGCAGAGAGAATATACAATGAGTTCATTGGGACTGAAGCACCCAGAGAGGTAAATTTGATACTTTTTATCTATAAATTATACACTTCCGTTTCAGAGGTGTGGTGTGTGTGTGTGTGTGTGTGTGTGTGTGTGTGTGTGTGTGTGTGTGTGTGTGTGTGTGTGTGTGTGTGACAAGTGACACGTTGTATTAAAGACTTCCTTCTCTCTCTTTTCCTTTCTTGCTAGGTTAATATTGACCATGAGACCCAGGAGATCACCAAAGCCAACTTGCTTCACCCCACAACATCCTGCTTTGATATGGCGCAGTACCGGATCTATATCCTGATGGAGAAAGACTGCTATCCACGGTTCCTGCGGTCATCCGTATACCGAGACCTCGTCAACCAGCACACACTCAACAAGCAGCGTCCGATGTGCCAGAAAAAGGCTTGAACCAAGCAGGTGACCACAATCATCATTTCTAATCACAAGAGAAAAAGAGGTCAGCAGAGTCCAACAGAGAAGAAGTGTGGACACAAGGATGGTAGAGGATCACTGGTCGTCGTAAGGATGGTGGTTTTACGAGGACAGTTGGAGGTTCGAGGACAATGGCTGACCAAAGATGGGACAGGTGGAGATAGACAGCACCTGCATGCCTGGGGAAGAGCGGCCGAGACAGGAAGTAGTGGTGATGGAGCAGAGTCGAAGACTGCTGCCTCCTACATGCACAAACAGAGTGAATGTTCTGAAACAGGAAAAGCACTTATGCAACCAGAGAAGCTGCTAAGCTGACTAAAATGGAGGACTCTGAAAGATGGAGGCTTGAAGCACTCCATATAGACTAGAGTACACATATACATAACTTTGATTTTTTTTATAGAATTGTATTTATTTATTTATTAATGTATTTATAAAGTCATGGAAAAAAGCTCATTGAACGTGGATTGAAAATGTCTTTGAAGATAGGAAAAGATGTCCAATACTTTTTCATCTCTCTTTCTAATGGAAAACAGAATAAAATATTTAAATTGTAAATTGTATCGTTAAATTTCCTTGTATTTTGACCGAACAAGCAAATTCAAATTGCATCACATTTCATAGCCTACAACTGTGACATTGTTACTAAACATATCAGTATAATATATAGTAGACTGATACCATCTGCAAAAGAAAACTCACATATTGTTTTTTGTTCCTGCATAAAATACATACATTACTGAACACATTGAAACACTGTGTTTAAATACAAATACTCAAATATGCCATGGCAAGCTTTTACGAGATATGTGTCCACTGAGGTTCACTTATGCATTATGTAAAAAAAAATACAACACTACACTACTCCATGAATTTGGCTACATGATAAGAAATCAAAGGCTTTTTTATGCATTTGCTACTTTAGACAAAGCCCTGTTGAGCACCGAGCACAGGAAAAGCTTGGGCAGATGGGGTAGGTTTACAAAGTACCCGCGGCAACTGTTTGGAGTTGTCCTCCAAAGCTCACAGCACACAGTGAGCCTTTTCTCTTTTATAAAGGCACTAGCCATTATCATTATACCACAGCATTGTCTGATAAACTGAGTTGTACAACAAGGATTACATATTAAGGCACATCCAACATGTATATGTTGAGAATGATTATGAAACAGTGGTGAAATCTGAATCAATTATCATAAGTATTGCATTAAAATAACAATACCAAAGTTTGTCTTGCCTATGCATGTGCCAGCTGTACATTATCAATGGGGTTTACCTAAAAGGTGGTGGAAGACAGTATGCCTAGAAAAAACACTGTAAGATCTACTGTAAGAAGTGTCTAATAGGATGTTCATATTGCATTCTATTGCATCTACAAGTTACGAGTAATCTACGAGTAAGACAGCTGCATTAGACAAGAACTGATTGAAATATTAAGATCACCTTTTGTACTTTCCGTTGCTGTGGATTTGCATGAAACTACTCATCCATCAGTCTGATCCGTCTAGCGATTATGTAGCAGGTTTTATAACCACTGTCTCTATCATCAGCACTTTTGTATGGCTGAGATCTAACATACTACTAATGAAAGTATATGACAGGCTGTAAATGTAGGACAGTAGTGTAGAGGCAAACATCTTTTACTTTTCGGATGTTTTCTTTTCAAGATTAGGACGACCCAGCCATTCTCATAAAGTCAACAAAATAAGGGTATCTTGACATGCCAGGTATGGGTGGCTGTAAATATTTATCTGAGCAGTGTCTGTTGACAAAGATGTAAAGCTGTGTGCAATCTCTGCAAGTCCCGGAAATTATTATTATGTTCATACGTCATAAATGCTGTTGAAAAATGATTTCAACAACAATGCATGGTAAAATAAAATATTTCAGGAGACATAAAAAGTATGTAATCTTGTCTAATTGTATTCTTTTCACTTCACTTACACAGATACCACTGTGCATATGTATAATGACATCAGGTACATAACGGTGAACAGTGCATGTTCATAAAACAGCTTTCTCCCAATTCACTCAACACAGTATTTCCCACCACTCTACTGTACATGCCTATAGCTAACTAAGAAAGGACATATCTGTGTATCTGTAATGTGCAAACTAGCCTTGTTACTACTTCATGCTCAGCATCAAAGAGGTTTAGGCAATAGCATGAAACAGTGGGCCACCATCATCAAAATCAGAGAGGAGCATCTGTAGACAACACACTGGTATACACTGCCACCTATTGGTGAATTATTTCACCATCATCACACAGGCCCTTTAGCCTAGAAATCTAGACGCACCCTAGCGGCTGCCAAGATAGTCTAACAACTCTCTGTTGGCTTGCGAGCTGGAAAAATGAAACTTTGATAAGGCCAATCACATCGTGTATAGAGTCGGTAGACGGGCTTAAAGTGTAAGTTCAGTGTAAATTGACCCATACTGTAGCCCTGTTGTATAAGCTTACCACATGCAGCTCCTCGGAAAAAGAATGAGACAATTTGGGACAACGTAGACCAAGTTATGGACAGGCAGCTTAAAGCAGACCTATATAGAGGCATCAAAACTGAAACTGAAAGTACCTTCCCACTGCCCCCATGGGTCTGCTTTGAGCTGCCTGTCCATAACTTGGCCCATGTTGTCCCAAATTGTCTCATTCTTTATCCTATGGGCTGCATGCAATGAGCTTGAACAACAGGACTATGGGTCAATTTACACTGAACTTACACTTAATAATGATTATTGATAATGATTGATGGCAGAGTTGCAACGGTTCGGCGTGAATTCCCTGCTACTTGAAAACAAAGAAGGTGGATGTTGGGTCTGGCTCGTCAGGCTACAGGCCCTTCATACATCACTTGAAAAATTGTGTCTGTATAAAATCAGACTGATACACAATATTTCATCTGGCAATTTCACCTGTGCTGGTGAAGATTGTTGTATTGTCACCAGCATCACCCAGACCACTGCGACACATCACTAACCTAACCAGAGTAAAGCCACTAGCTGTTTCTTAGACCAATTTTAACAAGACTAAGAGCATGGTATTGTATTTTTGTTACATTAGAACAATCAGTGAAGTCTGATGTGATTGGCCTCAAGTACACTGTAAAAAAGGAAAAGTCAGGGCTGTCCAACTGATCAAACCATAGTACATTACAGTTACATGAAACAGTCTAGTTTTGAATGAAACACAACCTTATTGCGTTCAAATAGTCATACCAATTAAGTAATCCATTTTCCTAATTTAATCATGTCAAGTATACTGGGGATAAAAAAGGAAAAGAGGGTTTGTCAAAGTTACTAAACCAGAGAACATGAAATTAAACAAACACATGTTTTTCTTTCCAACAAAATGTTATTACATTGAACTGCCATATTTTGCCACAGCAATAAATGTATCCAACAGAATAAGATCAATGTGAAGTACCTAAGTACTGATCCAGTAAGGGAAATGAACCATGGATACACTGGTGTCACTAGTTCCTAAGCGGCCCTCTATCGGCGATTACCGACCTAGCAACTTTCTGTGTTCAGGTAGGAACACTTGATGGGGGTGGACCCCCCGGGGATATATACCTGTCGAGGAAGTTCTATCACTGGCATTTAGTGAGACATTACAATATGAAGTAGTGGGATACTGAGGTAGTCACAACAAGGCTGCATACAAGTGGTGTAGAAACATTGGACACTAACACAAAGTTATCTCATAACGGGAAATAACACAACGTCTATAATAACAGTCATCCTGACCCTGATCTGCTACTCGCCAAGACCTGCTACTAATCACCATGATGACAACCTGTCTCGGACAACAGAATGGTTCACTGTTTGGCTAAGCTATGCGCCAGTAAGGTAATCACTGGAAAGCTGGTAAATTGTTACATTTCATACAGATTGTGTACCCTCATATTTCACAATTCTTCAGCAGAAAATAGCCTATTCTGCAGCATAATGCGCATGGTCATGTTGATTCCAATCGGCGTCAACTGGTGTTCCCCAAAAGTTGTATCTTCAGATTTGTCCGTACATACTGTAACTAATAATTTCAACAGGGACATGTCCCTACCACTTTTCTGATTGCTACTTAAAACTGTCCCACTCCCAACCACTATTTTGATTCTCATCGATTTGCACTGATATCTCGTGAAACGACACTACCGGTCCGGGGCAATTCCATTGCTGCTAGTTAGTTGCTATGATAAGCGGCTTGCAAGAAAACTTTGAATTGACATAAAAATGCACAGTCTGCATACAGTTCGCGTCCACCACACCAATTCCTCTTGGTTGAGTAGCTCACAGATTCTTAACTCACTAGTCACGAGATGACAAATACCCAACACATACCAAAAACAGCAGAATCTCATAGGACAGTGGTTCTGAAACTGTGGTAGGCTATGGGTACCATGGTCGTAGGCTACGTGGACTCCTTCTAGTGATAGGCTAGTCTAGGAGTCTCCAACATTTTTTTTTTTTTTTATAAAGATGACATGATCACTTCAAATGATATCAAAATATATATAATGAAAAATCCTTAACCACGTGATCATTGAAGTTAAATTTAAACTATTTCTTATTTTTTCATGAAAAAAGTAGGCCAATATTTGTTTTTACTGTATATCAGCCAATAGGAGCCAATGAGCCTCCTTGACTTAACCAGGGATGGATTACTGCACAGGCCTACCGGGCCCAGGCCCAGGGGGCCCTGAAGCCCAAGCCTTTGCATGGATTCATTGCCTCAATATCAACAAATCAGGATGTAGGCTATGAATCTGATTGAATTTAGTATTGGCCATCCCCAAAATGCACCAGAATACAGGAAATTACATCAAACAAATTAAAAAAATTCTGGGGGAGGACCCCCAAACCCCCACTCCCACATATACAACAATAAGTGGGGGGCCCTTAATACATCTGGGCCCAGGGGCCCGAAGGTTCCTAATCCACCCATGGGCTTCGCTGTATGGAGCATTAGCAAATGGTTGACAAGCTAGTGATGGCAAGCAAAGGAAAAGGAAGGAAACATGATGGACCAAAAACGTTCATGCAACCATGGCTCCAAACGGGAAGTATTAGAAAGAGAAGCGTGGTGGAGCAGAAACTAAAGTTGGTGACAAGGAGCCCAGCACATGTGAAATTTCCATGGCACCTGCCAGCAACAAACGACGCAAAACAGCATGTACAATATACAATATGTGAAATTGGCAATAAAACACAATATGTGAATGTGTACATTTGGAGAGCCAACTGTTTTCTGAGGTGGTACTCATTGTAAAAAGTTTGAGAACCACTGTCATAGAACCTACAGAATCCAATATTGTGTTCATCTGTACAGTTACAGTAGGCCTACGCATACTCGATGAATCTAGTTTTGAAATCAGCAACTTAGTTCCTGCATTGTCTCCAATATTGCAAGATAATTAATTTTCTCTCCATATCAATGATTCAAATGTTGGCTAAAGCGAAACAAATCAACTGTGCCTTGGGCTAAATCTACATGACATCTGCACACAGGTTGCATTCTCCATCCAATGGTTCCCTGTGAATCTTCCCTGAGGTCTTCAGTGAATAAAACAATGTACAATAAAATATGTTTCAGTGCATATGTTTTCGTAAATTGCTAAGCCATAGAATATCCCACCATCATAATTCTGATTTTGCCTGCTTATTAATCTTATCAATTAAATATTTTTTCATCAAACTGTAAATTCAATTGCATAGGCCTAATAATGAAATAAAAGTAACATCAGTGGATAGTGGACATTTTACAGAAATGTATGTAGTACCTGACTACAAAAGTTATTTATTTATTATTATTTTATTTATGCATTCATTTTGCGGGGTGGTGGGGGTGTTATGTTGCCGCCACTTGCGGGACGGTTACCCCCTTCCCCCACCTCCCCCCAACATTCTAAATCAATTGTATGCACCATATTCCTATGTAGCATAGTAATGTTATACACCATTTCAAAGCTTTGGCTCTTGGGAATCCAAAAATGACAACTTTTTTTCATGTACAATCTGTATAGTGCTTTACATTTTCACATTTTCAGATTCATTTTATTATGTCTCAATTAAATTTGATCCAAAATGCCCCCCTCCCCCTCCTCCGCTTTTGGTGCTACCCTGACTTCTGGCTGCAGTGTAACTGCAGCACCATAAGTAGATGCAACATATTGGGTACCGAAATATTCAGAAGAATCCATAGAAATTGAATCTTCATCTTGTATTATCCAATATTAGTTGTACAGATCTTATACACACTCATTGAACCAACAAAGTAAATGCAAAAATAGAGACTTTTTTGTAATTATTCCATATTTTGTGTAGTCAGTCTATATCAGAACACCTGACATACAATCTAAATAGTCCACAAGAAACCTCAAAGTGGTACCTTTCATTTGATACCAGGATTATGCTTCTACACAAAGGGGTTCATGTGCAGTAAGCATTTGAGTGTCAGTATGCATTTTGGATAACAAAAAGTCCTATGGGGAGTTTCCATAGGCATTTTACAAAACGCATAAGCATACCTTGGCAAATAATGGTCTAAAGCACTCATATTTTCATTCTATATTGATCTACTTTTGCACAGCCTCACAAGACCTGGTGCTATGGCTCAGTTGTGTTTCTAAGGGATATCAAGTGACCCAGAGGGCTGAAATGTGGTCAGTTCAGAGATGCTTGTAATCCGGCAGAAAGAAAAAACTATATTCTAGCCTCTGAAACTCTGTGTGACTACATCACACAGTTATTTTGACTGTTTCCTACGAAAACTTCTCAGCTTTCTATAGAGGTCCAACACTTGATAGTAGGCCCCAAAAGAGGTGGGAACAATGCCCTTGTAAATAGGCACAGTGCAATTTCAGGCAAAAACTTGACATTTGTACTGAGACCTATGTGGTTTTAAGAGCTGGCTCCTGTCTCCTGTCTGGCAATCAGCTTTTTTAATGAAAAAATGTGCATAGAGAAATCTTGAGCTCAAACTTGACCCTTGACCCTAGTTATGCTAGGGCAAAAGGCTGTAATCAAAATTATTGCTGTACACCATATACAAGATCATTGTAACACAAAGGCAAAAATGACAATAACTAATTTTTGACCAAAAATGAAGTTATTGCCTTTGGGAGTCGAACAAGCTCTTATTGGTGAGCTGAGCCAAAAGATCTGGCTCAATAAAGAGAGCTGGAATTCCCCTCATTACTTTCTCTAAAACAACAGCTAGGAACTGTACAATAGATTACTAAATTAGATTAATTTAAGACCATTTCCGCAACTAAGGCTATTTAATGGCCAGAGCACTGTGTGTTACAGAAACTTAAATATGTTTTTTAAAATCTATGCTAATAAGATATTCTAAAACCTTCAAAGGTGGGACCTTACTAAAAACATCAGCTATAGAATTTTGATGATAAAATTGTTGTCTTTTGGTTCTCAAGGCAGGGCAACAGATCAAAATATGTCTCACTGACAGAGGCATTTTGCAAAATTGGCATAATGGAGAATCTTCACCACTCAATAGAAAGCTATGAGTGAGTCTTGAATGTCCTATACGGCATCTGGTATAGACTATTTGATCGTGTCTGGATTGAAAAGAAAAAAATAGTCTCTTCCTAACAGTAGGATGGATTTCATATAGCTTATTGTTGGTACATTGGTCCCATTCAGATTGTCACTTATCTGTGATGTAAGAGTTCAACATAGGTCTGAGGCAGGGATTTGACATTCTGTGAGTTCATCGTTAAGGGCTTGCTTAGCAGCACTGTCCGCTTTCTCATTTCCTCTCAGACCAACATGTCCGGGGACCCAGCAAAAAACTACATTCAAGTTCTGGTTCTTTAGTCTTTCTAGTTTATCAAGGATGTTGACAATAATAGGATGGTCAGTTTTTAAGGATTCCAATGCCTTGAGACATGATCTAGAGTCTGTAAAAATTAAAGACTTTTGTTGTTTAGTCTGATCTATATATTCAAGTGCCAAATATAAGGCACGAGCCTCAGCCGTAAAAATAGAACATATTCCTGGTATTCGTAGTCCACACTGATTCTGTCCAACTACCATTGCTGATGACACACAGTTATCCACTCTGGAACCATCAGTATAAATGGGAATGTGAGAGGGGAAGCGACATCACACGTCCATATACTGCTGCTGGTACTCATTTGGGTGGGTTCTTGATTTCTTCCTGTGACTTAAATCCTTAACAATTTCAGGTTGTCTCAAATTCCACGGGGGAATAGAGCAAAAATGAGTCTGTGTTACACTGTCCAAGTTGATGTTCAGATCCTCAAGGTAGGGTCTTATTCGGATTCCAAAAGGACTGATATACTTTGGTCTAGCTTCATACAACGGCAGTTGCTGTGGCTGAAAAACTGTTGAGTAGGCTGGGTTATCTTTGCATGCTTTAAGCTTGACTGCATATTGAAGAGAGAGTTTCAAGCGCCGATTTTGAAGTGAGGGTTCACTTGCCTCCACATAAAGACTCTGTACTGGGGAAGTCTTGAAAGCCCCCAGAACCAGCCTTAGACCTTGGTGATGAATAGTATTCAACATCTGTATGTATGTTTTCCTTGCTGATCCATAAACAATACTCCCATAGTCCAATCGGGATCTCACAAGCACTCTGTATAGTCGCATTAGCACAGTGTGTTCAGCCCCCCACTTTGTTTTTGCCAGTACTTTTATAATGTCCAAAGCTCTGAAGCATCTATTTGTAGATTACTGTAAACCTAAACTGTGCCACAGTTAAATCAGAGCAGACATTGTCCACTAGATGATGCTATAGGTTTTTCTAAGACATTTCTGAATGCAAAACTTTCTTCTGACTGACATAGTCATATGATTTGCCATTAGGTGTCTCTAAAAACAACAAATAATGTATTATCAATTTTTACCTTCAATAACTACATATTGGCATAAGAAGACAAAGCATGTTTAATTAGTAAAAAAAAAAACATCTGGTAACTGGTATCTAAATAATAGGTGAGGGAAATCATTGACATCCTAACATTATGTATATAAGTAGGCCTACAGTTTTATGTCAAAATTACCGGTAGATTAGATTCTATTTTTGATATTTTTTTTTTTCATTTACTTTTTTTAATCTAGTATTTAGTTTGTCACATTGGACAAACACATCTGCTTAAATACCTTAACAGTAAACCAAATATTTAGGGTTCTGACACCACAGTGCTTTATGTGTAAAAATGATGTTTAGATGGAGGCTGTATTGATGGTTTCACTTGATAATACAAAGCACGACTTTTCCTCTTATTTACCGTATTGTTTAGGTGCTTTTGGATGAGTGAAATTCCTCATTAAATGGAATTTAAAGGGAAATTCCATTATGCACATTATACACCAAACAGCATAAAGCTAAAAGCTTTGGCCATGTAGGTAAAGTTCTTGTAAATCTTGTTGAAGTTCAATGGGTGGTCATGCGGATTATCCCTCTGAGTACAAACAGCTTCAGATTCACAGATTGCGCTCTGAGCTGCCTCAGATGACCTCAGAGCCGGGGAGACGTGAAGAGCTCAGACGCAGTGCAAACTGTTTGAGAAAATGAGACGTTCCCCTGATGTCACCAAAAGGCTGAACATGAGGCAGAGCATTTCAGGCTGACCCAAGGACCAAAAGAACAGCCTCTATCTTTAGTCTCTGTCACCTCGTATGTGATGCTGCCAAGAACATACATCCCATTTTTGCTCTTCTACTGCCAAAAGTTTGACTTAATATTTTGACCATATGCACCATGGTATGTTGTCATAACAAGTATGTGCAGGTCCCGCCAGGGTCCCATGTGTTCAAACAATTGATGCTGGCTGGGATGACACTGCGTCCATAGAAACAGGAATGGCCTCCACTGGAGGCTTCTGCATCTTACACTCGCAGCGTGGGAAAAGTTTGACAGCCTGTCCCCCTGTGGAAAGGGGAAAACTATGCTATCCAGTGACCCTGGCCCATGGGGCTTTCAACTTCCTCCTGTGGATTGCAAGCTTTCACAGTGAAGCCTCCCCAAATGTTAGTCTCATTTTTCAAATGCCTTATGTCATCTTCAGCAAAGATTCAAGCTGTGAGATATATATATATATATTCGATATAGGTTGATGAGATTCAAGCTGTGAGATATATATATTCGATATAGGTTGATGAGATTCAAGCTGTGAGATATATATATATATATTCGATATAGGTTGATGAGATTCAAGCTGGGAGATATATGTATTCGATATAGGTTGATGGATGGATGGATGGATGCCTGGCATTTTTTAATATCGTTAGATAATATCGTTAATATAAGTTAGATTTTCATGAATGCTACTGTATACATCTGTCTGTCATTTTCATTCTTGTGCCTGTCATGAAATCATCATTGTATGTTTAATTAGATTGTAGAAATTGAGATAGAATAAATAGCCATGACAGAAATCAGATTCCTCATGGTGTAATAACATGATTTGAGTTTTGTTTGCATAATCCATCAAACTGAAATGTTAATATACTTTCATGTGTAAAGTTTTATGAGCATACACAATTCAGATAGCAATTTAAATATATGTACTAATCATCTGATTACTTTTTATAAACAACC
Organism: Alosa sapidissima; assembly: GCF_018492685.1. Taxonomy (NCBI): domain Eukaryota; kingdom Metazoa; phylum Chordata; class Actinopteri; order Clupeiformes; family Clupeidae; genus Alosa; species Alosa sapidissima. The sequence continues at coordinate 23,336,882 of NC_055968.1, read as the reverse complement.
AGCTGCACTGATTGTCAAAAGTTTCCCGTGTTAAATGGAACACCAATATCAATGAATCACAAAATAATCAAATAGATCATAAATAATCAATGAGTATTCATTCTGCTCTCAAAATGTGAGATTACTATTAATTTTGTCTTTCCTCAAAAAAAGACTTTGAAGTTACCGGGTACACCATCATCGGGTGCTTATAAGGCTTGATCCTGTAGAATTCTAATAGGAAGGAATGTTTGACATCTTCTGTTATGTGACTTCTTAATAGAGACCATATGCCTCTTTAAAGCTCCTAGACCTCACAGCTTTCCTATAAAAGGCTTCAGAATACCTGAAAAGCTATTTTCAGTTTCAGCGACACAAAGGGATGGATAACATCTCTCTCCATTGTGCATGTGTGCGTGCCTGCATGTGTGTCTCCAAATGCATGAAAGAGAGACCTGTATTCAAGGGACCTGTTTTTAATTTATGTTTTCTGCTTTCCTGCTTCTGGAGGAATTCCTTGTATTTCTCCATGAATCAAAGACTTTCATCAAGGTTATACCTTTCAGTTTGCCAGCTTTTTTCTCCAAAAATAGTTTCCATCTCACAAATATTTTTTTTCTGAAATAACATCAGTATTTTGTAATCAGCTTTAATAAATACATAATCTACTGTGACAGTATTGACACTTCTAATGGCCATGTCTATTCAGATCCATGTGATGCTAGTGTTGTGCATCATGTTGCCAAAACCACACTTTTCAAATGCCAAGCAGTGTAGATAAAAAAAAAATCTCAGTGTGACAGATATTTGTGTTTCCCACCATTGCACAGGCAAAGTTTTTCGTCTTTCAGCTAGCTCTGTGAGATCTGCCAAATGATCACCTCATTCATGCACAATTTTCCATAATGGCTCAATTTTAGATTTCAGTATCACGTTTAGCTTGGCTCACTGCTATCTGACTCCTTAAAACCTGAAGTCATGAAGTTAAATCAGGCGCATTATCATATTATTCAAAACGGTTTTGATATAATAATAGTGAATATAATTATAGTGTCTGAACAAACAAATACTTAATCAACAACATTTTTTTTTACTGAGGGGCTGTTGTGGCACTGTCTCAATCTGATAGTTCTTGTTTTCGCCAGATTTATGATTGCGTAAGACCTCAGAGTCCATTAAAACCTTGACATGCGGTCTATGCTCCATAACTCACCACATGTTGGTTTAGACAAAGTTGTCTCCCAGGGAGTGAAATACATTTTCTAGGGTGGAGATACTAACATAGGCATCAAAAACAACATAATGTAAATAGAGTACATTTTTCAGTAAATGCTTAATGTGTTGGAAGATGTGATCAATTGAAAATGGGCATGGGGCAAGTGAATAATTGTAAACCCTGGTGTCAGTCTATGAAGTAAGTCTGTTGGAGGTGTATAATAAGCCCAAGGAGGTTGTAGGTTACAGTGGTTTTAGAAAGGCTAAGAGGTGTTGTTGGACTTGACGCAAAGCAAAATCCCTAAAATTCCTCTTAGTCGTTGTGGAGCATTTTTATCCTAGAGCCTTTTTGCTTTTCTAAAACCATTATCATATATATTTTATGAAGTTAATATTTTGAAATATAAGCTTCTTTGCTTTTTCTGTTCGGGATGTATTTGAATGAACACATCTTTGTAAAGAATACGCTGAATGAGAGTAAAGGCATGCTATTGCTCATCACATTTGCTCATCACATTTGCTTGATGATGAACTGTTCATATGCTGTGACGAAAAATGCCTCTCAACTCCAAATAACCTTTAACTTGAGTATAGTACCTTTGGAATGTGCCTCCTGCTGACCTCACTAACATCTAATTATGACCGCCGCACAGCGAAGTATAGATTTAGTCAGATTTTTTTTTTTTTTTCGCATGCCCAAATTTCCGTCAATGATTCCCGGGACACTGAAAGACCGGGGTACACGAAACTCCATGTAACCCCACATGGATAGCATGGAACCATCGTTTTTCGTTTTGATCTGTAGCACCCCCTGCTGGACTGGACCCCCCGAAAGGAGGGTAGGGCAGACACAGTTTTCTGTGAATATCTCGAAAACCGTAGGGTTTAGGAGGACCATTTTTTTTTTGTATGTTGATCTCAAGGGGCCATGTCAACCCATTCCATAACCACTCATTTCATGTATAGCGCCACCTAGTTAAACACAAAAAAGTAAAAATGAGGTGTTGTAATTGAAGGTATCTGTGACCTAACATAGTCAAAACTGCACGAAATTGGAAGTGTGCGAATTCCGTTCATGGGGGGCCACACGATAAATTAATTTATGTTACACCAACTGGCCTGTAGGTGGCCGGAGACAGTTTTCTGTGAATATCTCGAGAACCGTAGGGCCTAGGAGGTCCACCTTTTTTATGTATGTTGGTCTTAAGGGGGCATGTCAACCCATCCCATTAACACTTATTTCATGTATAGCGCCACCTAGTTAAAAATTAAAAAGCAAAAAATTAGGTGTTTTCATCACAATATCTCTGGCTGACAAGGTCAAAACTGCACGAAATTAAAAGTGTAGGATCATTATGACACCCTCCGAATGCATGCCAAGTTTTGTGTACTTTCGTACACACACACACACACATACATTCACAGTAATCATACGTATGACACATACTCACACAGTAAGCATATGTACGCTTGCATGCACAGGCACATATGCAGGCACACACACAAGCACGCACACACACACACACACTCACACACACACACACCCACACACATAACATAAACATAACACAAACAATCAAGAATTTCTCAGAATTTTGAACAGGCAAGATGGAGGTGGGGTTGTATAAAATGAATTTTACATGTGAAATCTATTAACTAATCATGTTTTGGTACTTGTTGTCTAGCAGATACAAGTGAGAATTGAGTGTGGATAATGCAATTTAGTGAGACAGTTAGAATCATATAGGCCTTTCAGCGTGATTTCTTTTTGTGGAAAAAATGTGCTGGACTGGGCGGCGGTCATATTTTGTACCGCTCTGCAGTACATCTAGTTGTATTTATGTTTGGCATTTTCTTCATGTTTTTTTTTCACCAAAGCCAAAGAGCTGTTGGTTATCCTAACAGTCTCCCTGTGGCTAAGATAGCTTGGAGGAAGAAGACATCTCCTATCTTCTTCACTCCACCCACACGGAGCAGCAAGTTAGGTTTCCATCCACTTTTTAAAGCACATTGTATCTATTTGAACAAGAAATCCTGACTGGAAACACTTGAAATGCACATTTTACTAGTGGGGTGGATTACAGTAATTCTGGATTCACATGAGATATAACATATGAAAGCCCGGCACCATGGCACCAGGCCTATCTCTGATTTTGAGCTTGTCTTACCTTCTGATTGGATAGAGCATGGGACTCTTTGAGATACTGCAAAGGGAAATGTCACGAAGAAAGTTGTAGTCTTTCTTAAGACTGTGTTATGAAATGATAACCAACATAAAAGTGTTCTACGTTTTAGTTCTCCATATTATGTAAGTCTGTAGCCCTATAGTGAACACCATTATTCTTTGTCTACGTCTTAGCTCTGATCAGCTGATTGTAAGTGTCAGGTGACGCAAGGGACCTGTCAAGCGTCAGCTGATATGATTAAAGTTTAAAACGCGGAAGTGCGCGAGGAGCGGGGGAGTTTTTGAACAGTAGGCCTACCCAGGGAGTCTACGTGAGACCTGGACAAACTGTTTGTGTGGATTTCCCAACTAAAGGTGGTTTTAGCTCAGAACCACAGACATACCGGAGAGCAGTGGCGGTTCTAGGATTTTTCTGAGACAGGGGCCACAAAGGGGCCATATCATACACTGAGGGGCCAAGAACCGGTCAACATCCATACACAGAAAATCCCTTGTTCAGTAAGGCAGAGGCACGTAGTCTACGTGATATGCAGGACTATACGCAGTATACCCAAAGTCCTTTTAGGCAAGTCCCTTCATATTGCAACTTTTTTGGGCACTCATCGGGCATCCTATTCGGCAGAAATGTGCGTGCGCAAGGCTTCGCGACACCAATCTTGCTCCAGCGGCAAGTTCACAACACATGATTGGCACAATGTCTTCACATCACACCACATGATTGGCTTAATGTATTCACATGTCAAAGTTTTGCCGAGGAAGGGGTGGGATATGTGTAGACAACGGCCATATTGGCGTTACAAACTAGCCCCATGCATTTCTATGGAGGATTTTTTGAGTGCTCTGGTATACCCACTTAAAAAGCATCACCATCTCAGTATACCCACTTAAAACAGACAAGGATAGGTATTAATATTTGGGGTTGATCACAGTATACCCACTACAGCTAGACTACATCACAGCAGTAAGGTGCATACATTTCACCAGTCTTACCTTGTTCAAGTACTTCAAAACAAAAAAGCCAATACAATTCTTAACAATTTTCCCATTTATTTATAATGTGCATTGAAAACACAATATAAAACTAAAATATAATAGACACTTCTATTATATACATTCTATTAAATACATTGATATTTTTTAACAGAAATCATACATCATCATACACATTTTTCGTTAAATTAAACAAGTTTTACTTTAACTCTTTCCGCTTTTGTTGATAAGAGAAACCACTTTCACTGCCAGTTTGCGTACATTAAAACAAACACACACGCACAGTACACACACATAGCATGTGAGCAACAACTACATCATATTTACACAATTTTTTCAACAACTATTTTTACAATGGTTTGATTTGGAATGGTCTTTGAAGCCACCGTCTTGCTTCCAGTTAGAAAAGCCTGATTCTGATTTGAAGACTGACGATGGGTCATTTGAAAGCGAAAAAACTACGGAAGGGGTAGCAAAACACTAAAGATGGAATATTCCTACCATTTGTCTTTGTATCAGAAGTCATTGAGTGGCCTCTTCCTATTTCCGTGCTGCATCTTGCGGAATACCAGTTTAGGAGAGGTTGTACAGAACCATCTGCTCTAGAATGGGAAATGTCTGGAGAGAAGAAAATGAAACAAGTTTGAGTAACTTAATTGTTATTAACTTTCATAACCCACTGTCAACCTGGCGTTTCTAAAATGAATGACAAAATATGCTCACTATAGTGTCAATAGGAAATAGCATCATACCATTAGGAGCAGCTATACTTGGTGACTGGTGGTTCTGAAGACTGTGGGTTGAAGTCACCAGCTCCTGCGCCATCCCAGTCTGTAGGTGAAACACAAATGTGTGTCACAAAATCCATGCTTGTATTCAGCATGTCGTCTGGCAACTGTAAAACCAGTTATTGTTTTTTTTTAAATCATATAAAACTTGAGTGAATAGAGTAGAACATTTAACCAATTTATCTCAATGAAACTCTCCTTGTCCTAACACTTTGAGACAGAATTCATGCGAAGCCCATGAAAATAAACTCAGAATAGTGGTTAATAACTTTGCAATGATAGCTCACATTAACTACAAAAACGTAGCGTTAGCTATTAGGCATGTATTCTCATGTTCATGTTAGCAGCTGCCAAACTTTTTCCTCAAAAAAAAAAAAATCGAACGTTATTTACATTTGGTAAGGCGCACTAGCGCATGTAATATTATTAATTTCGGACCCCAAACAAACAGGATGTCAATTTCTCTGCATTTCATATAACACCATTTCAAACACATTACCTTACATAAAATCTATCAGCATGCTAACAATGAATAACAATCAAACCTCAACTCAAGTAACCTAACGTTAAGTTAATGTTAACAGTTCACTGACTAAGTCAGTTAACAGTTCACTGCAAGCTTGCTGCTGCTTCGTAATTTAATTGAAAAACTTAACATATTGGGACAGCAACAAATAAACGTCCCTTTCACATAATGATGATAATCAACATAGAGATTTGTGACTCACCAAGAAACTTCTGTGGAGGATGAAACGCCATCGGTTCTTCACGTTAGAATTCTAGCTGATACTTTCGTTAGCCAAATGTATCGGTTCTTCACGTTAGCTGATACTTCCGATAGCCAAATGTATCCTTTCTTCACATTAGCAGAGACACATTAGCCAAATGTATTCTTTCCTTTACAGTTCACTGTGTGCTTTAGCTTTCAGGCTTCATAGGTGCATTACTGCCACCAGTTGTTTGGGAATGGAATTGCATCTCTGATCGTCGTTCTCAACAAGTTTGACACTTATTGATGATTGACGGTACAGGGGCCAGTCAGGGGCCAATGAGATTTCAGATGGGGCCCGGGCCCCTGTGGCCCCGCCCCTAGAACCGCCCCTGCCGGAGAGACAGCACTGAGCTCGGAGATCTCTGTTGTCGAGTCGCTGGTATCCGGTCAGAAGGATCCTATTTTTTGTTTGTCACCGAAAGCCTCGTCGGATTCAATGTTTTCTTTGTGGATTATATGGGTTGCACTGGACGTGGATTATTCAGACTGTTTTCTTCTTTTCGGTGGATTTATGTCGTGGAGTCTCTGTTAGTTTTCGTTTGGATGGACTGTGAGAGTAACCTGACCCTAGCCAGATGAATTTCGTTCCGCTATAGCTCCGCCTAGCTTCACTCACATCCATCTGGGACCTCTTCCATTGAGAGTGATTTCTGCAACCGACTTTATGGTTCAGCCAATCAGGACGCAGGGCGGGAGTTTCATAGATGTGACATAGCGTAGAAGCGACTGTGACAGTTATTAGCGTCACGGGTTGGCTTCGATGTGAGTGGTTGAAGTAGCACGTCAATAGATGACGGACAAGTGGCTTATTCAATCATATGCAAGCATTTTTTGATTAGGCCCAGCCTTCTGAAGCAACACTTCAATGGATCGGTTCCAGATGGATGAGTGGAGCTAGGCGGAGCGAAATTCATCTGGCTAGGGTCAGGTTACTGTGAGAGCGCATGAAGTGCGTAGGCCGCGTGGACACTTTGGTTGCGTTGCTTGCGATATAAACTGTGTGGAAAAAAGTGTTTGTTTTCAAGCGTATTTCTGCTCACATAAAATCTACCTGTTAACTGTATTTGTGGTGTCTTTCCCGATGTCAGTGAAAAGCATTATTATTTATCTAGAGCCAATTCAATTTGTACTCGTGTTTAAATGGTAATAGTTAGAATCTAAAAATCTGATTGTTACAAAGTCAACATCTTATCATCTGATCACCCTCTTGACTCATCTAACTGATAATTTCAAATCATGCAAGATTGATAGTCATCTGTGTGTGTGTGTGTGTGTGTGTGCGTGTCTGTGCGTGTGTGACTACTTGTAAGCAGTAGGCCTATATCTGATAGTGTTACAGGATCCTGCAGGCCTGAAAAATAGCTATAAAAGCCAGCTACTGTTGTTATGCAAGCATTCTAATAGCATTTTAAAGTAATTAGCTAGCATGCTACTATCCAAACTAAACAGAGACCAATATTGCTGAAAGGCACCTGGCAGTAGTCTAATATACTGTAGTAGAAATAGGAAAGTAATGAGGACAGTACTAATACACTAGATTGTAAAATTATAAAGAATTAATTTCTGCTATTTGTGTTACACTCCAAACTGAGATATTGGCAAAGACTGACTATACATTTTGGAACTGTCTAGATAGACTACATAATCAGGCTAAGGCATATCATGCTCAAAGTCAAGGAGCACTAGAAAGGGTAACACTTTTCTTGACGGTATCTACGTAAGAGTGACATGACACTGTCACAGGGGCGCAGGAGATATTTTGAAAGTGAGGGGGACCAAATTGTGAACACAAACCCATAGTGAGATCAGATTTCCAGCTATCGGATCGCCACATCTGGCCCACTTTCGACCATCATATTTTAAACTTGCCAGAATATTAAGATAATACCATTGATTGTTTTCAAAATATTTTTTGATTAAAATTGTCAAAACTGTGAGATGAGCACAACGCCAGATCTGCCCTCAGACCAGCTTCTTGCTATGTGCAATTCTACTTTTATTTAATTTTTTTAGATTTATTTTACACTACTTGGGCCAATGGTAGAATACAACTAAAAGCAACATGATGTTGATATTTTATGAAGCCATAAATGAATCATCATGCCTATGATCCAAACATAGACTACATGATCAAATAGCCTAGTTAGGCCTAAAGTACCTAAATTGTCTGGTATAAACCAAATCAACTCTCCACTATGTGTCTGCAGTTAATATTTATGCAATATTAGAACATGTTGGCTTAACAAGTTACCAGTCTAGAACACACAGAAAATTGCAACAGAAAGTTGCCTTTATAATCAACTACTATTTGTTCCAACAGCATTTAAACTAAGCATTTATAAAATTGAAAAAATATATTACATAAGAAGTAAAATAAAATACTGTTACTGTAGTAACTGTACCACATTATCCCAAGCTTCAAAGAGCTCCCCATGTCTGTGACAGCCAGACGTGACACCGCTAAATTCTCAGCTTGTTTATACCCCACACTGAACGCGTAAGAAAGGCCCATCACTCTGGGGTGTGGTAGCCTACTCTCTGGGATTTATGCACCAAGGTAACTGAAGTATCCAATTTGTGTCTTGAAATTATGTTTGAAATAAATGTCTTAGAACAAAAACTTTGGGTAGGCCAATATATAGTTGTATTTTATAGTTAGGCTAGTGAAAACGAGTTGAACAGTAGGCTAGTTGAGTTTGTTATCAATAAACATAACAGCTAATGTCATGTTGAGCAGGAGATAGGCTACCATAAATCCTCAAATTATGCCGGGGATTGATTCTATTTATAGCCGGACAAATAAAGGCAGGTTCCCATATTTGCCTATACCATACCAACAATTGCCATCAGTCCACCAGCACTAGAAGACATTGCTTTGATTTGTCAATGAAATAACACCTCTTCTTAATATTTTATTATATTGTTGGTTGGATTAATAAAGTCGTTTTCCTACCATGGGTCTCCAACACACGTTCTCAAGCTCATTGTCTTGCCGCCCCTTTCGAGCTAATTGCCAGAGGCTGAAGCCTACTACATTTAACACATTTTTTGCGTGACTCAAGGCATTCCAGCCTACGAATTTAATAAAAAGTAGCCTACTAAATCATGCATAATTAAACAATAACTCAATTTAGGCTACTTGGCTACGCAAAAAGGTTTCTATTACAGCACAACCCCTATTCAATGAATGGCTGCCTTGTCTCGCAATAAACAGCGGTGGAAATCCCGACACATTTTCAAATGCATGAAACATAACAGTGAACCATCAAATATCTCCCAGAGTTCAGTGCCCATCAGTCCCAACATTTAGCAATATAATCAAACAGTCCAAAAGTAAATTGGATCCCAAACCAAACTGAAAATGTTATGCTTTTGATGGCCTACCAGTATGCCGCTCCAAACGAAAAGCATCTCTAATGATGGTTGTTAGTAGACAAACTGGCTTCAGATATCCAACAGAGTGAATATGAGATTGTGCAGTCTTACAGTACTGTAGATGGCTGTGGTTAGTGATGTGATGCTGTTAATGGGGAGTTTTACATAGTTAGCGCAAACCCTATAGGTTATTATTTATTTAGCGTATATAAGGCTTTTTTTCCTTATCAAAAGTGAGGGGGACGACGGCCGTCTTTTCAGCACTGCGTGGGACATATCCCCCACGTCCCCCGTGCCTCCTGCGCCCCTGCACTGTCATGAACACATGACACTGTCATGATACACGAACCCTAACCCTAAGGGAGGAAGGGTTGCTGTGGTTATTGTTGGCAGCCAGGGAGGTTGTTCAGGAGAGTACTGGGTTCAGCCCAAATTAGTTGGTGTTTGGGCATACCGTGTGTGGGCCGCTGGCTTTAGTTTGTGATTCTGTGGTGGAGTTGGAGCTGTCTTGAAGTTTGTGCACTTCCTGTGTACCTGTTCTGTCTGGCAGAGGCTTTTTGATCTTTGGATTTACTGTCATAGATCTATCTTTTTGTAAATAAATTATACTTCTTTGCCTTACCTCTTGATTGTTTTCCCAATTTCCCAACAACAAACAAATGAGTGAGGCGGTTCAAACATGGCCAGGCCCAGGCAGACTAGCTTTAAAAGTTTTTTCAGAGGCCAGACGCGATGGATGATGATAAATTGGTAACGTCTGAAGCCTCAGATGTCCGGTCAAATCCACCACCACCAGATAAAAAGCAGAAGCGTCGGGCGTATCTGTCGGAATCAGTGACATTGGGAGTTGCGGGGGGTGCGGCCGCTCCAAAACACTGTCATTCTCCGTGTACACTGGACATGCAAAGTGTTCTTTACCCAAAGCATACAGTAGGCCTATGCGTTCTCTGTCTATGATCTGCAGGGTTAGGGCCTCCTCGATGAGGAGATTGCTGGTCCGCGGATCATTTCTGGCACAATTAAACGGTAGCCTATCATTGAACCGCGGCCGAAAGAAAAAGAAACTAAACATTTCCCAGAATAGGAAACATTTCTTAATTTATTGTTATCAAATAAAGAGGCATAGCATTAGGGGGTAGTGGTGTGAGCAAACAACGAACGAAGCGGACTCTTGCTGTCCATGAAAAGATAGGCTACTGGCTAGATCTTGTTAGGCATGTTTAAGTTAGGCTAATGAACATGTTGCATTCTATACAACCTGATTATGTCATTCTTTAAGCTACATAGCCTGTCTCCAGTTCATCAAACCATCAAAATGTACGGAAAACGAAACCTGACCGGCACCATTTTTGTCTAGCGGAAACTCTGTTATACATCTGTTATAAATCAATTTACAAAACAGATCACTGAGCTAGTATTAGCCAATGAATAACTGCCTACAAGGGAAGAACTCCTCCAAAACGAATCATGCACACTTATTGTCCACTTGTCCATTTTATCGCATTACAGTTCCTTATAGGATTCCGCTTATTTCTAATGGGGAAAACTCCAAATAGTAATGTTATCTAAGGTCGTCTAAACACCAAATTCACCCTCACCCTTCCCTCTCTTTTTGTTATGTTGCAAACATAAATCATGTATACTATAGCATAATACATGCAACATAATAGAGATCTTTGCACCTTCATCTCTTTACCAAAAATAGTGTTGCCAGCTAACCAAAACAAATGGGCAATATTACACTTAAATATGGATTTGGAAAATGGATTTCAGCATGGAAAGTGTTTCAAGTGACGTCCAGTTCATTTGCCTCTTTAAGGATGAAACAATCAGGGGGAAGCTCTTTATTTATATTGCTGAGCTCTTTACTTAGCTTCATCTGAGGTTATATAATGAGACAGTCTTCTAATTCAAAGCAAATAATTATACCACACATTCTTTCCTTATTAAAAAGAGAGGCACTCCGGAAAAGCCTCTGCAAATAAACAGCTTTATATAAGCAATTAGTAGAGTTGTGGGAAAAAATCTGTTTAATTTCCTCTTGACTCTTGTGAAATCTTACAGCGCAAGAATAGATACTGGCTGGGACATTTTGCACTGTGATTATACATCAAGAGCACTTGAACTTTTGGACTCCATTCAGGTTTCTTTTTGGGATGGATTTTCCAATGGCTTTAATGAAGCTTGCACTACATGACATTGTCTTAAGAGGAATCCACAGCTCCTCATAAAGTGACCTGATTGATGGGGCCTGGATCCTGAAGCATGTCACTTGGGGCCTTTTTTCACTCCGCATTCTTCCTCCCTGCCAGAACTGTGCAAGTGCAAGCAGAGATGTATCATGGCAGAGATTTCCTTCCAGCAATGTCACTTGCCACAATGGAGCAGGTTTATCGTAGCTCCACCAATGTTGACATTTACCATGGAAGGAAGTAGGGTCTCAAAAGGTTGACTCCAAAACTAAACAAAGAGTCGGAGTCACAACAAAAACCTGCGTAATGGACAACATTGGTGTTCCTTGGTGTGTTAGGAGGACCATAAAAAAATGCCAGCATGAGATTAAATTGACTTTCCTGTTTAATATCTGGATCTGGCAAGAGCCACATGGCCTTAGGATAAAACCTGATTGTGGGAAAGGCCATTACTCACTGAACATTTATGTTACAATGATAACATCATTATAACGATTACACTGCTCGAACCTTTACACTGGGCATTGTGGGCATCTCATAAGGAGACCTGCACACTGACCTCCACTACATATGTGTAGCATAGCTCTCTTATGTTTTAATCTGTATTTAAGAAGTTATGCATAATACATCAGACATGATAGACATCTATCAAAGTTGTGATACGGTTGGATACTGTACTTCCTAAAGAAGATGAGCGGAGATAAGCATTTCCAAAAATTGCAATCAACATGCAGTTTTACAAAAGTGATCAAACACTGCATGAAAAATAGTGTACAGAGCGGCAGTGGCTCAGGAAGTTGAGGAGTCATCCAGCAACCAGAAGATTGCTGGTTCGAGCCCAGCTTCTCCTGACCCTGTCGAAGTGTCCTTGAGCAAGGCACTTAACCCCAAAGTGCATGACAGCCTCTGCCATTGGTGTGTATGAATGTGAGGTACTGTACGGCATTGTAAAGTACTTTGAGTGCTGGGAGGAGTGAAGAAGCGTTATATAAATGCAGCCCATTTACCATTTAAAAATAGTGTGTATGGTAGTGTGCCAACTAATTTGATATTTATATTTTCCTTTATCAGAAGGACTATCTATACCACCATGTTACCATCCAACTATAGAAAAAACAGTCACTCGATTATCCTTTCTCAAAAATTATTGAAAAATGCACAGGAGAGTACATACAATTTCAATTTCACTCAAATTGTGTTCAAGTTAATGTTCAAAAACTGGGCTATGTGCATTTCTGACAAATAAAACCATACACAACAATGCCACCCAACAATAATGCCACGACCGCTCCTGTCTCTGTCTGCTCCTGCCTTTGCTGTACTGTTGAGTTAACTTACTGAATACAGAATAAACTTAGAGCTTATTGTTGAGAGAATGGCTATCAGTGTAAGCACACATCCTCTGGCGATACACCCATTATATTGCAGTTTGAATGACAGATTTTGAAGGGAAAACTATCCATGGTGTAGATAATGCATTTAGGTAGAAGCTGTTATTATTTCAGAGGTTTGCTATTGCTTGTGGCCATACTGTTAACCTTTCTCTGATGGGCCAGATGGCCAACGTCAGTTAATGTATAATTTCCCTTGAGGGTGATTCATTTTGTTAGCTGTATCAGTAGCATATCCCAAACAGGATAGGGCAGTGTTCCTCATTCAGATTGTATTGTGCTTCTCCAGCAAAGAGTTATTTGCACTGAAATGACTGAAGCCAGTCAAAATACAAATGCAGCAGTCTTTGTCACATCTCAGGGGATAAAACAATGTTATCATGAGTTAGTGTCATGAACAATATATGAATGCCAGTCTAGCACTGATACTGGTGTGATCTAGTTTGCTGTGAAACAGAGATTCATTGTACATTTTGTATGGTGCACTATATGCGGTGTTGTTACCCTGTCAGGGAGCAGTTTAATATCTAGATTTGACTTAATTTCAAAGGACCATCATAAACTATGAACAAACAATCTCTCTGTCACTGACAATAAGGAATAAGGGTTAGTAATGGATTTGAGGTTTACATTGGGTGTAGGCTCTTGTGTGGCTGGCAGGTGAAGTTTAGTTGATAAACATTTTAAAGTAAACATTTTTAAGTGACTAAACACTTTTACCCAAAGCAACACAGATTCCCAACAACGAGTTTGAGACTTGGATTCGGGCTGACTGATTGTCCTTCAGTGACCCTACCACTGGACTTTTTTACAAAGTGTGTTGAAATAACCGTTTCTCACACAATAGATCATTACAATACATAGTGGCCCATGGATAGTGCAGTGGTGGAAAGTGGATTGTTCAACACAAGAAATATAGAGTTGTGGATGAGGAATTGGAGAAACATCAAATGCTCCTAAATGAGCAATTCACATTTGAGTGTAAGCTCTTGCAGTTTGAAGGATGTGTTTTGCTGCCAAAGCCATAATTACACAATTGTTTACATGTTCTTTCACAGGGCTGATTTTTTGTGATTTTTGTGAACAGACTTTTTTTTGTGATCAACTGTTTATTGAGTTATATAAACCCGGGGGGTAGGGGCAAGACGGTTACATGAAATGATATATAAAAGCATACACATAATCATGTAAAAAAGTAGAGTGAAACCAAAAGATAAAAATGCAAAATGATAAAAAAAGATTTTTACAGAAAAAGAGAAAAAAAGAGCACTCAACAGCAGGGCTGATGTTTTAATTTAAATTTTCCGGAGCTTGTATAGTTTTTGAGTTGTCTTCTCACTCTTCCTTGTTTGTTGCATGTAGAAGTATTGTTCCCCTGTATTGGTTGAAACACACCCCATAATCATGTCCCAATGATTGCAGTACCAGACTCAAATTCTGACTAGAATTGAATCTGGCTAGGCGGATAAACGGCCAGAGCAACGAAGAGCACTGACCGAAGAAGTTGTCAGTATTTGTTGTTAGAGAGCCCATCATGAGTGTGGAGAGAGGTGAATCTAGGACACCAAATGCTACCTTTTGGAGGTTTTCTGGGCATAATTCAATGAAACACGGATGAAGGAAGGTGCCTGCTTGATAACCCCAGTGAAATGCCCTCGAAGGCTCTTCTGATGTTAATGTCGACAAAGGTTGCTTTAATGTTGATTTTTGTGTTAAATGGTAAAAAGATTGGGTGTTGATTGGCCGCTGTGCTAAATCCCCTACCTATAGCACTAGGAATTTATATCAGAAAATCTGAAAATATCTAAAAAATACAGTAATATCCACGATTGTGCATGTTTTGATAATATAGGCATATGGCCCTCCTGAAAGGGAATATGTCTAGCAGCACCCCACTCTTGTCTGGGTTAGGGAAAGCCCGCACTGACCTCACACTTTTCTCAGCCACAAGTACTACAGGAAGTGCCTAGTAAAACATGGCTTTAGACAAAGGTTTGGTGGGTAAACTGTACCAAAAGTGCACTTTGTCCTACCATCACTGCACATCTAGTACCCTCTCTTCTCTAACCGAGAGCAAGAGCTTTCATCATCCTCATGAGTTGATTGTCATCACCTTGTGTTTTTGAAAGCGGCCTCTCTCCCCTCTCTCTTCCTTGTGAAATGGTTATCACCCTGACGATCATACCTCTGGTTGTATGGTGCTGTAACACAAAGACTCTCAGATGTTATCACCCTGTATTTTTGGACATAGAAGCACAGCCCCTCATTGCACCTTCTACCTCCATACTAGAAGGCCTTTCAGTCCACATGGATGGATTTGATCAGCTGCAGCCTCCCTTTCCAAATTAAAAGTTTGATCATTAGAAGAATCAGACTTAATCTCTTAATATTAAGAAGTGTTTTCATTTCCTTTTGTAGTCGACATTTGTGAAATTATATGTTCCTATGGATTTTGGTGGCAAGCACAGATACATGTTGTATACTATGCATTACTGTAAAATATCACTGCTGAAATAATATTTTTCTAGATCTAATGCTTTAAAAAGATCCAACACATTGACACATTGAGAATTTCAACTAAAATTGTACTGCATTTTATTGAGGCCTGAATTGATTAAGTGATTAGTTTTCAATGACATTTTAATGGTAATTGTTTGGTAATTTGGTGGTTCCAATCATTTTCTGATTGACCACTTTTTTTATTGATCTTCCCAGACCACCATTATAGTCATTTACAAGGCATTGCATTTCGTTGTGATTATCTTTAAAAGGAACCTCCAATATTTCTGTCATAAATGGAGATTAACCCTCTATAGTGCATTCTGCTCAATCAATAATGCTCATAATATGCATGCATTTTTGTTCACACATAGGGAGATAGTACTCTCAAAAAGTGGCACAGATTTGCCCTTACAATTCACAGTAAAAAAAAGTGATGTGAGTTTTAAGAGTTGTACTGTATGGTTTATAGAGTTGTTTATTGTTGTAAATTTTAGGGGAAGTCCAAACATACTGTAGCTCTCAAGTTCTTCAAGTTATTTTCCCTTTACATTATTTAAATAGTAATCAATCACTGTACAGATGGCAACTTAACCGTTAACTCTTTTTAAGTTCCCTGTGCTTTATCACCACTGTTCAGTCTGGTAGATTCAGCGCACTGTTGTGTGGCAGAAAAGCCTTTGATTGGTCCAGAGTTTCTGGACCATGGCCAAAGGATAGTCTCTATATAAACATGGAGAACCAGAGCTGCGCAAGGAATTCAAAAAGACCGAGAGGAACAGAACTTATCTTGGAAAATGTGTAAAGGATTAGCTGCCCTGCCCCAGACATGTCTGGTGAGGTGAGATCTCCATCTGATGACATTCATTTATACCATTTTTAAAGCCTTCTCTGTTTTTCCTGCTTGCTTGACGTCTTTTGCTTTTACCTCCAACATCAAACAAGGAGGTAAATGAAAATCGAGTTTGCTGTACAAAACAGAGAGGGGAGATTATTAAATATGTAGCGGGACTAGCATTTTTGGATGTGAATACTGGCTTTAGAACAGAAGATCAGAAAGACTAGTTTTTTGTTACTGTATCAAAGCTGTTATCTGCTCTTTTAAATTTCAGTAAAGTACACAAAAGTTGGCAATGAACCTTGTTGGGTGGAATATCAACATGATAAAATCTAGTAAAACTTGATGTAAATTTGGTGTAAAACACAGAAGGTATTGTAAGGTTGGCTCCTTATTTCTATCACAGCTGTTACTGAACATAGTCACTGATTTGACTCATCTGTCTTTTTTGACCCATATTTTCTCTATCAGCTTGCATTGATTCTCATTACTCTTATAAATATGTTATACAGACACAATGGTAACCCGTAACCAATTTCACCTTAATCTCTCATATATAATGTCATAGCACCTCGAATAATTTTCATCTAAACAATTTCAGAGAAACATAATTGTTTGAGACATTCTATTCTGAGTTTGCATTCTATTTGGTCCTGATCAAATTACTACATTTTTAGAGCATGAGGCTTTATTTCTCAATAGTAACGTGAACCTGCACAAAGTGGTGGGGTATTCTGTTGTGTGCAAGTTATTGTACCAATGAATGACGCACTTCAAAATGTATCATGCTTTGACATTTGCTAATGTGAATCAGCAGTGTTCTCTAAACATTCATGAAATAGGAGAGCTTACAGTGACCTCACCAAGGCAAATAACTACTGAGCTTTAACACATGAGGGCTTACAGTATGTGCCAACCATGTGACCCTGGAAAGTAAATATGGGCCGGGGCAATACAGTTACACCTCGTATAACTCGGACTTGGATGTCTGATGAGGACACTTGATCATAAACACATCTCAGAAAGCTTCCCATCATAATGATCTGAGAACTGATGTACATCTGAATATAGGTCTGCGAGAAGATAGTGTGTGGAGGCAAAAGGTCAAGTACATGACAACCAAAAACTTAATATCAATATGCCTATTTGTATTGGATTTATATTGATCCCATTGCTGTTCCTTTGCAGCTGTATTTACTCACCCCCTTTCGGACAAAAATGAACATTTCTCATATTTCATAGAATTAAACTGTTATACTGTTTTGTTATACATATTTTGTCAACTGTCATACAGGCCTTTGCTATTCGGCGTTGATAAAGCACATAGCTGTAAGGTTTGTTTTAATGTTGTTTTGTTTACTCATTATATAGATAGATAGATATATAGATAGATATATAGATAGATATATAGATAGATAGATAGATAGATGCTTTATTGATCTCCAATGGGAAAATCAAGAGTTCATTGGTAAGAACCTTTAGGTGTTTAATAATGTTTTTGACACAACATGTTGAACATTTGATTTCTCCGTCACGATTTAGGGCTAAGGAGATCAAGAGTAAATTAGGAATCCTCCTCCAAAAGCCAGAAAATGCCATTGACCTGATTATCCCCTATCCTGAGAAACCAGAGAAGAAGCCAGAGAAGCTTCAGAGGTAAGCTACCACAGTTGATCCATCCCCTAATCCACCTCCTAAAATCTGTGTCATTTTGAAGACATTCAATAACAAAGACCATATGGTAGCAATTGTGACAGTGGTAACAGAGAAGAGTGTTATGGCTTCAGACAGGGGTGCTGCAAGGCAGTGGGGTGGTTGGGGCTAGGATGATTCCAAGGGCCCTTCACTGATAGGGGCCCCCACAGAACTTGAAAAGCATTATTATTATTATTATTATTATTATTATTAGGAGGTCTGAACATTATCTTATTTCACAGGGCCCAACATTTCTTGCAGCACCCCTGGCAACAGACAATGTGAGATCATACTATAAAGACTCCCCATCTATTTAAATGTATGAAAAGCATGTGTCCAACAACACGTGAGAAAGAGAGAGAGAGAGAGAGAGAGAGAGAGAGAGGGGAGAGAGCTTTGTGTGGAGAGAAGGCCTGTAATGGAAAAGTGTGAGGGGAGTGTTTATACTGTAAATTGCATCCCAATTGACCGAAAAAGCATTGCTTACTGGCTGGTCCTCAGTTGGCTTGCGCAAGGGCTTACATAAGTTTTGCTCAGAGACATGGTTCTGAAGTGTTCCAACTATAAACATCAGTTAAATCTAAAGAATTTCCTCGGAGAGGCACTTGAAATGACATGGAACATTGCCATCGTAAATGAGATGGTGACAGTTCCTTTAGCACAAAGAGGTGATTGATTGAATGGATTTTGTAACAAAAAAATACAAAAGTGGATTTTCCTTGCTATAATAAGATTGGCTATATAGTTGAGTTCTATGCATATGGTGGTCAAAAGTGACTTTTTGATTACAGTAGATTGATTGGTCAATTATGTTATTTTCACCACAAGACCCACCCCTGAAGAAGCTGCCCACTGGCGTGAATCTCTGGATCAGGTTCTGGCCAATGACTGTGAGTTTCACTGAATGTTTTGTTTTCTAAAATCTAAAAGGACACAAAAATATGAAGCCAAATTTAATCGAAAATTATGTGTTGTGCTTTCATTGATTATTTGTGCCAAAATTAAGAGCTGTATGTCTTATACCTAATACCCATCTCTCACTGACCCATTGTCAGTTAATGTAGACCTTAAAGTACATTACAATAAGTCTGTTAAACATTGCATATACTGTAATGTGCAGTAATGTGCTTATACGATTTATAGTGGAGCTGGAAAAACTGTAACAAGTCACAAGAGTGGCAAAGTCACTTTTCCCTGAATTTCCTGAAATTTTGCATATATTTCACAGCAATAATATCCCTCCTGTCTCGTACATGCTTTATGTTAGCTGGGCAGAAAACTCCATGCCCACCATGTGTAATATATATCTGTGTCAGAAACCTTACAACACTGATCCAGGTAGACTGATGAGCATGCACTTGTATGTGTAAACTGTTTTGCTCATCTTGGACAAAGTGTGTGCAGATGGAGACAGGAGCTTTAAACTCTACTGCCCTACTTAGCTACCTTACCACGGCATAATATATTGGTGACTGTTTACTTTAGGCTATGGATTAACATGCTATAGTTGTTATGAATAATACATCACCTTCAGTTATATTAAGCCATAAGTACTGTACAGTAACATACTGCAGAAATTCATGATGCGTGAAGTAAGCTACAGTAATTTTCTAAATAGTTCTCATTCATACTTGCAAACCAAATGTTTTCTTGTAATAATGGAATTTGATGGATAATAATCAGGAGAGTGTCACCATTTTATGTGTTGAATTTTGTAAATAACAGCAAACTTGCCAACAGTGTCGCGAGCGGCTCTGAGAGAGAACAGAGCCTCAGTAAGCTTAACCACAATGGATGGTTAGATAAAATCAAGATAAAAGGCTGGCTTATAATGTGAGAGCCGATATTTTTTCAGCCCTCGATTACCAAATATATGTGCTTGCTGCAACATTTTTGACAAGCACAAACCACATAACATGAGGAAAACATAACAAGGGTCAACTCATTCTTTTGTCTAAGGCCAGCCTTCACTGATAGGTAATCACCGTTCACAAGGCTTTTGCTTTCAAAACAAACAGCCTCGCCTGCTAAATTGACTGTTTGGCAGATGTTTTTCTCATTATTCGGAAATGCGCAGCCCCTAGCTCTGTCAAATTGTGAGAGAGTTAAAAGCAAGCCACGAAATATAAATAATGCACCAGGCTCACGGATGCAATACTGTGTCCTGTGCCAGAATGTCCAACTCTGGCAGGTCTGGCTGGTCTGCGTGGAGGCTCACAGTTTGTACATATACTGTATTGTGGACTTTCCTCTACAGATGGTGTGGCCACTTTCAGGAACTTCCTGAGGTCTGAGTTCAGTGAGGAGAACATTGAGTTCTGGGTTGCTTGTGAGGACTTCAAGAAGACCAAGAACCCCATGAAGATGGCAAACAAGGCCCAAAAGATCTATGAGGACTTCATTCAGACTGGTGGACCTAAGGAGGTGGGTTGAAAGCAAATTAAATATTTTTGATGTTGCATCACACATTTCATTTTGATCCGTCGGGAATCCAAGCTAATATTTTCATGGGAGGGTTCAGGGATGAGTGGTTGAAATCACTGATGCTTCTCTCAGGATGCTTCGCAGGAAGAAAAATGAGCTCAGCACCACTGTAAAGCAGCCAACAGACCTCATTGTTCATATCAATGACTGAGTGATTATCAGGAGCTATCATATTGCCTGCATTCTCTCAAACTTTTTCTGGAGTCCTGAGAAATACTAACCGTATTTCTTGGAGAGTCATCACCCCTTATGTAAACATCAGTTTGGAGAAAACAAGTAAAACACCTGCCAAACAGTGTGTATTTCAGCTCTGCACAGTCTATTTATGCTCAACCCAGAATTATATGTTCTTTCACCGAAATGCTTACAATAAGGGTGTCAGCAAATATGGGTGTCAGCATCTGTTTTGTGAAGTCATTGACTGGTTTTATAACCAGTAAGGTAAATATTTAGCTAGAATTAACCACTCAATCATAGTAAGTTTATATACCTCTTTGTTTAATCACAGTTTGTTTCAAGATTAGCAGTTTGCGATTTTCATAATTTAGTCATTACAATCCTCTCTGTTCTTCCTCTAAAAGGTGAACATTGATCATGTTACCAAAGACGTGACCCTGAGGAACCTCGTTGATCTGTCCCCTGCCACCTTTGAGCTTGCCCAGAGCCGCATCTTCACCCTGATGGAGAAGGATTCCTTTGGCCGGTTCCTGAGATCTGAGATGTACCAGGAGCTTCTGATCTAAAGCTCTGGCAGGGCTGCAGGGAGACCAAGTCAGGTTACTAAACCCAACAGATCTTACCTGACGACCAAAAAAGGCCCTTTTATAGAGTTTGGTTTCGAAAAGAAATCTGATCTATTCCTGTGAAGAAAGGAAGACAAAACGACAATGACATGTTCTGGTACCATTTTGACTTCAGACAGATTTCACAATTGGGAAAGCACATCGGTGGGGACATTGTCTGATCATTAAATTATGCCTCTTAAATATTAAGCAAAACTGAATTCAGTTCTGAAATTGACCTTATGTCTCCCTGCAGCCTACTAAAACCAGCTTGAAAAATCATTCAGAGGAGAACAGAAATAACACAAGATTGGATAAAATTGGTGTATTTGTGTTTGGATGATTTAACCCCAATTTTATTATGTTTTCCTGATTAAATGGGGCATTCAATACATATCCTGTAAATTCACATAAAGTCACTGCATCACTTATATGACAGTAGCATTTACTTTGTTGTCAGACCAGCCATTACCATCCACTAATGAAAACAAGATATTTCACATTCGCCCTTTTTGTCCAGAAACAGAAGTGATTCACTTAAAAGAGAAGAAGCCCCAAGAGATTACTATACTTTCATCATGAAGCTTTAAATTGAGAGTGGGAAGCAGGAAATGTCTTTTTTCAAAGGCAAGTTTAATATTCACAGAGCCATACAGTAAATAAAGATACCACCATACAGACACATCGCACATCGCACACACACACACACACACACACACACACACACACACACACACACACACACACACACACACACACACACACACACACACACACCACCAACAACAACAACAACATGAGTAATAAGTAACCTTGAAGAAAGCCTCTGGCCTTCGAAAAGCCACTCTGGGAACAGAGAAGAGAGATTTGTGTTTAGCACCTAGTGCCGCACTGCAAGTTGCTGAGATGGGAATATCAAGTAGGAACCAATCTTGACAGAGAACTGGGTAGATTTCAAAACAGGCTGACATTTTGGTCCTCAGGAAACATTTGGCCATATATTCCAACATAGTCCTATTTATTTTCTACTGATACTATACTAAATCAACTGTGCCTATGGTGTTGTTTCCTGTTTCTCCCTTAACTCTTCAATACCATATGTAACTGATTTTTCTTTTGGAACGTACTAAAGCCTTAGCCTGAATTCTAAAATCTTTCTGTTAGCACAATCCAGAATAATTCTCCTGATTAAGAGGATTTCAAGCATGCATCAGGGCGTAATCAAACATTATAAAACTCTATTTTATGCTCAGTATGTTTATGATGATATGTGTGTGGTCTCTTTATACAATATCCAAAGTATTTCACAATATATTATATATCCTTAGCACTTTACACTATCTTAAGTCCTTATTATTTGCCTACTCACTTTTGATTGAAATTGAACTCTGCTGGCCACGAGTTCACAATTTGGACTGTTTCAAACCTTTCAAAAAGGAAGTACCAAGCCCATGGGAATGCCTCCCCACTGATATTTCCACTTTAAAGATAATTATTTTGATTAATTTGACCATATAGAGTGAATTCACCATTTCAAGTATCAATGCAAGTGTTACTTTCCCTCAAAATAAACTTTTTTCATATTTACAGTCAATGCATAAAATAGCATCAAATGAATTTTCAACATTTTGATTATTTCATTTGATGAAGATGGCAAAAAATAACAAATAATGAGGACTTAATTTGTGCTAATCACCTTATATTTGACGTAGAATGTGCATGTATTTTGTGTAGCCAACCATATATATATAAAATGCATCAATACATTAAATATCTGAGGATGTATTTATTTTTCTATGTAAATATCTATGGTATGGAGGAATTAAATTCTAAGTTATTCAATAATGCAGCGCTTTATTCACTATTGTCTGAGGATGAATCCATCCCAGAACAACGTGGCAAGATCATGTCATTCTTTCACTGTCATAAATGCAAAAATAATATACATTTTGATTTGTCACTTATTCTGTGTCAAGCATCTACTGGTAAAATGTACAATTTGGGGGTTTCATTGCAGATGAACAGAATATTCGATGTAATGGATTTACATATCTGAGAACTGACCGTGAAATTATATTTACTTTCTTTGTTTTGTTGGTGGCTTACAGCTCCTAAAAGGGTGACGGAGGCCCAGTGGATGGCACTGTTCCACATTATCCTAGGTTATTTTTGTCTTTCCAAACAACTGCTTCAGGTGTTTTCAAGCGATGAGTGAGAGGGAAGAGAGAAGAGAGCGGGTGAGAGAAAAGACAGAACGAATGCATGAGGATGTGTGCGGAGGAGTGAGCAGAAACAGATGGACGATGGAGATGTTGCCAACACAAACACTGTTTGAGGCTCACATGCAGCACTCTACTGCTTCCTATGAATAGCCCATAAAAAGCTGGGCGACCCAAGGGGATGAGTGAAGCTAACAGACATGCGGTGGCTTTCCAGCGAGATATTTCAATATCCCTGCATTTTTTTTTTTTCGACGTGAAGAACCTGTGTGTCTGTGTGAGGTGACCAGTGAGGTTCTCTTTTTGGCTGCATCAAATGAACCCATAAGAATTCGCCCGAATGTACAGTGTGCATTTTAACATGAGTGTGTGAAAAAAATCATGTAGTTTTGATGTTTAGCCTTTTTGTTTTTTACCCTTTTTTGGTCAATTCTACTTGGAGACAAAGTAACTCTGAAATAAGAAATGGTCTCCACATGTTTTTCCTTTGACAGGCACTGCCTGCTGGAGGCAATTCAGCCATGCACTTTGAAGTGTGTTTTTCTTAGACCTGTGTTTAATAACCCAGATAATGAGCTCTGTCTTGCTTGACTTTGCCATGGATCATGTCTTACTTTACCAAACATTTGTCACAGTGCAAACTACACTTGAGTTGAGTAATATCCTCACTGGGCTCCAGAGGGAAACGGTTGCATGATAGCGCTTAGCGAGCTCATCAAGTTTCCCTGTGACTAAAGGACAAAAATCTTTCCCAATATTTCCCGAGAAACCACAAACACACACAGACAGCAAGCAGTGGGAAGATAAGCACTCGTACATGCCTAGTACATTCGGTCATTTGTGTTGAATGAGCAGTTAGTGTGGTCTTGTGGGACATACGCTCCAGACTACTTTGCCTCATTTACATTTTTTAAACACTACCATCAGGGCATTCATTCCTCACATTCTAAATAAAGATCACCAAGATTGATAGGTATAATAAAAAAATCTTTTAGCATTTATTTATTTTATTTTTTTGCCAGGTCCTGAAAGCCCGAGGAGCTGGACAGTATATTGCAAGGGTCAGGAGGGTTAATGCACTGGGACTCTTAGTACTCATTTGGCTTGGTTTGAAAGATTACATGACTCAGTGCGTTCTCTCTCTCATTGACAATGGTTCTAAGGTCAGGCTTGATAATGCTTGTTTGGAATTTTCTCATGACTACATAAAGGAGTTCTGGGAAATGAAAGCACTACAAAGCATGGAAAATAACATTACAGTAGAGCTTTATATTAAAAGAAATAAAAAACAGATCAAACAGTAGGTTGATATTATTAGAATTCATAATATTATGTTCGATTGATTGATCAAATTCAAAACCATGTGTGCAATTCTTGAGCATGTGTGTGTATGTATGCACGTGTGTCTGCACATGTGTACATTAAAAAGGCTCCCTCCCTCAAACAATAATAACCAGCCCACAGCCAAGCCGCAGGATTGAATTTAATACCATCAGGCCTTCTGCTGAGGTCTAATGACCAGGCCTAAATCCCCCAGCAAAGCGCTGATGAAACGAGATGGGCAGAACAGAGGCACAGATAAAGTGTTTAGCCAATTGGAGGGAAGAACAGGGTGTTCTGGCAAAGCTTCATTTTAACCGCAAATTTGAAGGGCTGTTTTTATCTGTTCTGTTGAGTCAGCCATGGACTCACATACATTATTAGCTTTTGCCTTCTCTCTGTACAACTACACACTGCTGAGGAAATGGCTAAATGCCATCATTTTGATTCAGTGCCTACACCTTGTGACATTAAATATTTACAATGACCTTACAGCGATGTTTCCATGTGTGGATAATGTTTTGATGTTTCCATCTGTGATAAATGAATAATAATATAACAAGGTAATAAGGTAATACACTTTTATGCATTCACACACTACAACAACATGTAAGTGTATGGGTGAGTGTGTCATGGTTTCTATGCATATTTTGTGAACATTTCAAGAGATTAAAATCTCTCTTCTATGAATACTTTACATCTGCAACTCGAAGTGCCTCACAATTGACCCTGTAGCCCTCAAACAACACAATGGAAACTGGATAATAAGATTTCAAGATATCAAATAGAATGAATGGCCTTTCTTATGCCTCAGTGAATGTACTGAGTGATATTTGAGGGGTATTACTACACCATATTGTCTATTCAAAAGCATTCAGCAACAAGCCACACAGCTTGTTCCAACTTGTGCTTTTGAAATGCCCCTCTTTATCCACCCATCAATCAACACTCAAGTTTGACAAGCAACAGCTAAGACCCATTGTCTATTCTAGTAGGCTTGAGGCACACCGCACATAAAAGTGTTTGTTTTTTGGTGTGTATAAAATAATGAAGTTGGTACATGAGGTGTAGTCTTTCTCATAATGTGTCATATTCATTTACATCATATTGATTTACTAACGACTGTTTACTGAATTAAGCAATTAATTAATACAGTCTACGATACATGTGTTGTGGACACTGTAAACATGTGAAACTTATAAACTTTTACATGTGCAAAGTTTTGGTGCTTATTCTTGATTCTTCTAGGTTTACTTTAAGGTAAGTTGAGGGAAGTTAATTGTTAAAATGTTCAAAAATCCATACAGCATACAAAAGCCCCAATAAAGCCCTGGGCCCTCAGAATATTTCAGGATTCTCTAATCTCTACCATCCCACACACCTTTCTCTAAAACGATTAGTTCTGGTCTTTGATTATGATTGGCTAAATTGTATTCAAAGTCATTGTAAAACACTCTGCAGCCCTTCACGCTGAAGTCATTGAATTCTATGTCACTGCAATTATGATCAATATAACAGTGCATGTGAGACATTCCATTTGTAACAGCAAGCCACGTTAGCAACCAACCACCACATGCTTTGTAAAGTTTTGATGGACAGATAAATGGATTAAAAAGACCAGATAAGTGATTTTTCTCTAACATCCAACCGTGTGTGTATTCTATTGATATGTAGTATAAGGTAATGGGTACAGTGGCATTTAAGGTCATTTGTCACTGACCTGGAAAATGTCCCTCTTTTTCACAGCCTAATATTGACAGTCATAAATCGGGCAGGTATAAATCACTGGAACCTTCTTGGGGCGTATTGCTTAAGTTTATGGTTAGAGGAGCAGAATCAACCAACTCAAAGTGCCAATAAACAATGTTTGACAAATCAAATGGAAATATGCCATTGACGCACCTGGAATTTAATTCAGTGTGATCAGAAAATGTCCGGAGGATTTTTCTTGTAAATGTATGTACAGTACAAAATTGCAAACTATACCAACATGGAATTTTATTTTTTTTAAAAATACAACAAGAAATGTAAGTGAACACATATTGGTTAAACACACATAATATATAACACAATACATATAATTTACTATTCATTTATTAACTTGAGGCAGAGATATTTTTTATTTAAGATGTAACATTCATTAATCAAATGTGTTTGAGATCTCAGACTTGCCCTCAACAAATTTCAATATGATAACATCAATGAATTTATATAGCCTAGGTGACACAACTGAAATCACTAAATTTTGCATCATTACTTCATTACATGATTTGGCACGCATGTCCACAGAAATGCAAATTTTTTCACATATATATCAGCACTCAGATATGTCTTTTTCTCAATAACTTAGCTACAAAGGCATGGCATCATAGGTAGCTGACATCAATACAACAATTGATATCAGAATGCGAAGACATCATAAAATCAAGATTCACAGTAGGCTAATTTACCATATAATTTTCTGTCTAATACATTCACTAACAAATTCAGTACAGGCATTTTTTTTTTAATGTTAGTGAATATATGTAACGGTAATTCTCTTGTAAACCACAACTTTGTCAAGTTATTTAGTTGCTACCTCTGTGCATGCAGGGAAATTGGAAACTAAATGTTTTAACTGACTCTTCCAAATCTCTGTTTAGAAAATTTAAATCAGTGAGGTAGTTAAAAGTCAATGGCTTAAAGACTTTAAAATATATTTTAATCATGTTTTGTGGAAGTTTGATAAGACGTTATCTACAGCTATTTGCACAACTCTCATGGCCATGTTAAAGGATCCTGTCAGGGGACAAAGACCAGAATTCATTAACTCGTAATTGATAAAGAAGTCGGATTCAGCATATAAACCTTCAGATACAGATTAGACTAAGGATGGGTGACATTTTGCAGCTAAGTCACTTGTTTGAATCCTCACTTCACCGAGGATTTAATCCCTATTCCACAGTACACTATTAATTTTACTCCCCTTTTAGTTCACTTTCAGTTTCGATGAAAGAAATGTGACCTCCACTATCAGTAACATACTGTGCACACAACATCAATACTCTATGTTCTGGGCGCGTAGCTGTCTAAGACGGGAAATAACCAATCAGTCAAGCTATTAGTTCTGAGGACTAAGCACAGAAAGGCAGGAGATGGCTACTGTTAGACAGGTTTCTCTTCACACCTCTGTCCAGGCCACAGCGTGTGCTGCCAACAGGGCTCTGGGACAGTTCCAGGAACAGTTTTGACTTCAGAAAGCGCCGGTATGAGTCTTTCTCCATCAGGTGTATAATTTTACTCTGGGCCTCATCAAAACAGGTGACATCAGCACTCAACAAGTTTCTTCTGGTCTCCTCTCGAGTTGCTGAGTCCAAATTGACCTGAGAAACAGTTAAGGGATTTATTTCACTCAAAAGGCTTTTCATTTTGTTCACTCTTTTTGTCATATTTCCAAATATTTACAACTTAGAAATAAGTAGTAACTAAGTATTACATCATCAATATACGGTCATTAATGGTAAATACATATCCAGAACTGCTTTTTCAATATGATCTTTACCTCATTTGGGGAGTCCATCTCCACATATTGATTAAATATCTGTGAGGCTTTTACAGGCCTTTTGTCTGCGGAGGTTTTCTTGTAGTCTTCACAGGCGCTCCAGAACTGAATGTTCTCCTCGCTGAATTCAGACTTCAGAAAGGCTGTGAAAGCCGCCTGGCCCGCTAAAAAAGGTAAATAATTTAATTTTATTTCATGGAGGGAAATTTGAGAATGAAGCCATACACACTGGCAGTTTACACATTATTGTGCAACTACATTACATTACATTACATTACATTTGGCTGACGCTTTTTAACCAAAGCGACAACCAATGCCCTAGTATGTGAAATGAAAGCGCAGGTTGCAACACGGGATAGTTTTTCAAACACATATTTTTTGCTTCTGAATTCATTTCTATTTCATACAATCACATGACATTTGGGCTGCCTCTACAGAGTGAAATTCCTGAGACATCACATGATGAGCTACAAGTCAACCCCAAACAGTTCCCTTCCCTGGGTTGCACCAGTGTTTAGACACGCGGGACATGGGGTTTGGGGTGTGCGGGGTTGGGCTGAGTTTAGAGGAAGGCCTAAACAGTGGTCAGAGCCACGTCTCAGGGGGATTTCTCTGAAGGCCATTGCTCCACAGCTCCATACCCTTTGCGGCTGATGCTCAAGGGGCCACCGAAGTGGAGCAGCTGGCCCTGTTATGGCCACCCAGAGCAGCCAGACGACACGTAGCGCACGTCCGGGGGCCATGAGAACGCAGGCCAGAGTGGGGGGAGGTGGGAGGTATGTGTGTGTGTGTGTGTGTGTGTGTGTGTGTGTGGGGCGGGCGGGGGGGGGGGGAGGGGTCAGCCTCTAGACTATACAAATGGATTGCTTTTAAACAACATACATGAGTCAGATTAGTGGGAACCGCAGGGCAGACCACGGCTACCACACTGTCTGACAAATAAAAAAAGTCTCCGTGCCATCTGGGGAAAACGAAATAGTAAATAATCTCCATTCCAAATAAAATGTTTTTGTTAAAAACAAAAACAATACAACTAAAACAAAATACTCCATTGGCTATCTGTTTTTTTTTTTGTACCCTTAGACAGACCTGAAAGGCCCTGATTGATTGTTCTTTTTGGATCAATTGAAAGACCATCTTTGAAGTCACATGTCTCTCAGCATGATAGATTTTTGTTACACCAAAAAGCACTTCACATAATTGAAGTGCTTTTTGAATTGATAATTGAATTTGTCTGCACACTCACACCTAATCCTTACCTTCATTATTGATCACATTGTTGAAGGATGACTTCCATTTCTCAACATCAACAGATTCGACACTGAAGAGACAAAAACAATCACTCTATAGCATTACTCTATAGCCCCAATGTGAGCTCAGTATCATAATACTCCCCAGCCCATGCAAGAAACTCCCCAGGTCATTCAGAGCAGCTTAACTAGAGTGGTTGGTAGTGTAGTTGTTAAGGACCTGGGTTAGCATGCAGTAGCCTGAAAGTTGTGGGTTCAATTCCCAGCTTCAATTCCCACCGTTGAGCCCTTGAGCAAGGCACTTAACCCCAAGTTGCTCCGGAGACAATGTAATGTAACATAGTTGACATATGTAAGTCACCTTGGACAACAGTATGTGCTAAATGTAACTATAAACTACATCACTTTGACTTTTAAAATGCAATTACAGCAATGCATAATGTACTATAAGACCGACACTATTGAGTCAAAGCATATTCGTTATCATGTTCGCCTAGGAAGTGCGCTGTTGTGGCATGTCGCCTGCCTCACTCTCCTCTCTTACCGTTTCACCTCTGGTGCCTTTTCCTTCAGTGCTTTCTGGTCAGGTGGAGGGTCCGGTTTTTGAAGAAGGAACCCAATGCGATGTTTTATGTCCTTGGCACTGCAGGAAGAAAGAGAGAGAGGGGGAATGTTTTACTCTGTCATTTTACTCTGTCAGCAATCATTTAAAACAGATGAATATTAACCAAATTAGCAAAAATTATTATGAATACGATTACATCTCCATGTTGTTATGAAAAGAGAAATGTCAATATTACATAAACTGGATTCCTGTTACCAAGTATCTTGTATATATATATATATATATATATATATATATATATATATATATATATATATACATGAGCATACATTCAATGAGAAGACTTGTGATCTGTTTCTTTTGTGTCATATGTTTCATATTTATGTGTATTTATTTAAATTATGATACTTAACATAAATAAATGCTATTAATGCAAATCATCATATTCCTTGAAGTAATCAGTATCTATATAATCTGAAACGTCAGTAATAACAAACAATCTTTTCATTTGACTATAGGTCTGAACCAAAACAGACAAAATCGTGCCCCTACCTTTTCAAGCAGGTTGCGGGCAAAGCCGCGAGACCTTTACACATAGTTGCGGTGGTGAGTACAGATCCGACAGAGAGAGAGTGTGTCTTCAGCACAGAGTGCAATCCTCATACAGTGACAGTGCAGCCTTCCGCTCTGCCTGTGCTTTTATATGACCGGAGTCCTGACAGCAGGGGAACCGGCCAATCACTGTGGAACAAGGAGATCTGCTGTCAACAGGCTTGGTACAAAAGAGAATGTGTGGAGAGGAAGGAAATCATAACAATGGCTCGCAACCCCTATTATGGTAAAAGTACACCTGGGGGTATTGTGAGTGCTTTTTAGGACACCACCAGAGCCACCTGTATGACAAAGCATCCTTGAAATGTCCTCAGGATCGAATAAAAAAGAAGCAGCTTGTATGCTTTTTCATTCCTTATGCAACCTGAACTGTGACCACATTGCTAAGCATAATGGGAAAAGGACAGCATCTCCATACAAACAAATTCTCTTTAGCTTTCATTATTAATATGGAACACAATTCCTCACTCCTGTGAGGAGTTTCTTAGGGTTTTCAGTTGTGCCCTTGCCTCTTCTAATTTATTTAATTGCTTGATCAATACTAATGCTCTATAAAACCATAAAAGAGGGGATCATTATACACTGTGTGAAGACAAATACTTTTGTGATCAATTCATACACATACAAGTATAAGTATATATACTCTTTTGATCCTGTGAGGGAAATTTGGTCTCTGCATTTAACCCATGAATTAGTGAAACACAGCACACAGTGAGGTGAAGCACACACTAATCCCGGCACAGTGAGCTGCCTGCAACCACAGCGGCGCTCAGGGAGCAGTGAGGGGTTAGGTGCCTTGCTCAAGGGCACTTCAGCCGTGGCCCACTGGTCAGGGCTCGAACCGGCAACCATCCGGTTACAAGTCCAGAGTGCTAACCAGTGGGCCACGGCTGCCCCAAGGGGACTCTCCATTCAGCACTGATATGACATGATGATTAGTCTCAGAGTCATGCATTGCATAGTTGCCATTTAGCATAATTTATGCCATATATAGTTATATGTGTAGGCCATGTAAGGATATATTGTATGTGCGCATATGCAATCTGTATCAAAGGTGTGCATGCAGTGAATGTGCAGGATAGCAAGAGGGAAACAGCTTGGTTCCACTTAAGAATGAAGTAAAGAGCAAGCTAAAACAGAGACACATAATCACATCTGTGCAGTATCTTGAGACATTGTTTACATTGCAGAGTGTATTGCAGTGTCATGTGGATTTCATTTTAATTACATGTTTTATCAGTGTTAATTTTGTAGAGACCTGCAAATGGAAAAAGCATGTAGACTCATGTATTCCGAAGGGCTAGTGTGTGGGCCCAGCTTTGTGTGGGTCACAGTATGTGAAATCAAGCATGCTGCATTGCTTCAAAATAGTATCAGATATAGCTCAAAATTTTGAAAAGATGAGACACCTTATCAATTGTTTTTTTCCTCCTTGGGTCTGGAAATGGCAATGCACCGATAGAACTGTGGATGCATGTTGCCCTATGTTAATAACACATGTAACACAAGTGTGCGACTTGATGTTACAGTATGTAATGCCAGAAGCTGCTTCTTGATGCTTCCTAATGGGAGGGGACAAAACACTCATATATTCAGTATCATTTTGACATGGAAGTAAAAGCAATGCTTTTTTGTTTTTAATCAAATGCATCAGGGGAAGTATTCTACCCAGCAGTATTTCTTATGGGTTTCTTGAAAGACAGTTTTATACTAACTGACAGTTATAGTCTTATGTTCCGTTTTCTACAGTGCCTCATTCCCCCATACATACAGTATTAAGCCATTAATCACAACACCAACAAATCATGAGTTAGCAAGCATCAGGTTTAATCTGATTTCTGTGTTGTTTTAGAGAGGAAGGTCATCCAGAAATGAAATTACTTTTTCACAGCCTGGTCACCCAGCAACTGAGCCTAGAATCATTTGAATGCGTCACGATTGTTTGTTCTCATTGTCAAAATCAAATGTTTAATTTAACTATTTTTTTTGTCATCACCTGCATGAGGCATTATGAAAATAAGGAATATATTTGCTGTTTCTATGTGCTTTTTGTTTTTCAAATCCAAAGGTTGCTCCTCTATATTTGCCTTTGAGTTATAACGGCAACCTGTCAAACAATTCACCTGCACTTAGAAGCTAAGTGCTCGGAGAGAGCACTTTCAGAAGAAGGTGCTCATTCATTTTACGATATGTGTGTCACTAATAGTCCTGGATGTATGCAGTGCCTGCTTCTGTTAATCTCACTCAAAATGTGAAGTTGAAAACATGACCAGACATTAAATCTTATTATTTATCATTAGCTGATCATTTGAAGCATTGTCTGCCTTCGGCTTGATAATAGTCTGCCATAGCTAACACAGCTCTGAAAGGCTCTTTCCATTCTTTTAAGATACAAAAATGTATAACAACTAGATGTATCGCATAGCGGTACAAAATATGACCGCCGCTCAGTCCTGTACATCCATTCTGCGAAAATAAATCATATTAATGAATTTGTCTCCATCTTCTACTCCATCCCCCACTCTTGAAACTTTTGTGTATGCTTGTTGTGTTTGCGGGCCGCACACAAAGTAGCCTACTGGCGCTGCAAAGGTGAATAGATTTGTAGCACTTGCCAAAAAATGTGTAGCATTGTTATAAAACCTTTAAAATCTCTAAACAATCACAAGTAGGGCAGTTCATCACAGTCCATCCATTGCAACTGGACTGATGAAAGGTACACCTGTAGGCTACAGTGTATTTGGGAAAAGCAGAAGGTAGCAGCATAGTGTATTTATTTATTTATTTATTATTAAAGAAAACAATCCCTGTCAGTTCCATGCAGTTTTCAACAGCTATCAAGAAGAGAGGTCATGTCATGGATTTTTGTGAATGTTTCTTCTTCTACATATGCATAAGTTTAGTCATCTAGTTCATATGATATTCAGCTTTATTGTCAATGCACAAATTAAATACCAGTAGTCTAAAACAAAATGCAGTTTTACCCAGTGGTGCAAAAAACTGACATGTCCAAAAGGGCCTTCATGAAATGCGTTGCTAGACTGTTCATACACATTTGAACGGGTCAAGTTGAAGAGCTACTGTCCGTTATTGTTCGTGCAAATAATAGGCTGATTCATGTTCCCTTGCATTTTGCAACTATGAGGTCCATGGTTAGTCTGGCTTTCGATCAAGCTCAATCTTTTAAGAAATCGAAAAAGAAAACGCCGGCAGATCAGGCTGAGTTCACCCAGCCTAGTCCATGGTAGACGCCCAATAGAAATATTGTTTAATTTTGTGATTGAGATATCCACGCACTGGCGCCCCCCCCCCCCCCTGCGACGTGTTCGCCCCCAGGTTTCAGAGCTATTCTAAATGCAAAAATGCATAGAGGGAGTTATGACAAAACTGTGACTGTTAACAAACTATAAGCTATACAAGTTAGGCCCTATGCTAGGCCTATTACACAACATAAATTGTCACTAGGCTATGCAAATCTCCTTTGGGAACCAATGGCTTACAGTATCAAGCGGACTTAAGCTGCCACCTCTTGGCGAAAAGTTAATAGTTTTGCATATCAGTAGTAGCCTAATACATTTCACGCAGCTGTGTGAATCACGGAAAGCGCGAATGAAGTGGACACTTCTAAATGGAACCCAACCCACTGTACAGTAGCTCAAGTTCTGTGGCTAAAGCAGCCATAATGAAAGCGTTATCATTGTTTGGATACTTTACACACACATGTTATTTAATCGCATAGACTACAACTACCAAGCTGGAATCAAAGCACATCGACTCCCCTCTCACACCCTAAACACGCACTTTGAACAAACAAAAAGCGTCTCAGTCTCACGGTATAGCCATAGGCAAAACTGTATCGGACCGGTGTAACGTTGGTAGGCTACTAAATCATCCATCGCAAAGAATGATTTTTGTAGCGCGTGCAACAAATATGTGTACAGCCCTGCCCTGGATACATCTCTCAACGTGCGCTCTAAAACATTTGGTTTAAATGGAGATGTAGATCATCACGGGTGCGAATTTATGTAGTTTCAGTCCTAGTTACTTTACTTTGAGCCATGCTCTTCCTTACTTGAATCACCTTTGAAAATAGAGGATTGAAGTAGACTATGCAGAGCTCTCAAGTCTCACGCATTGAGCGTGAGACACACGCATTTCAATGACTTCAAGTCAAGTCAAGTCAAGTCAAATGTATTTATATAGCACATTTCAAAGCAATAGCATTGCACCAAAGTGCTTTACATAAAATAATAATAATAATAAAAATAATAATAATAATAATAATAATAAAAATAATAATAATAACAATAATACATATACATACATATAAACATATATAAAAAAAGGGAGAGGTGAGGGAGTCAGGGCGTTTTCATTTTAAAAGAAATACATATGGGACAGGATCATGCATGTGAATAGAAAGGCTGACTAATACATGTAAGTGCGAATATAAGATATTTCCCTGATTGACTGCATGGCTACTTTGACTTTCCTTGAGTAAGCATTTGCATTATTGTCACACTTGTGTGCAAATATAGGGATATGATCCAGAAATCGTAATGTTGTGGCGAGGTGGCCTGGATCAACTGAGTTCATTCCATTCGGGTGCACGATGCGTGGTACTTGGACACGATTTATTTAATGATTTTTTAATAAATGCAGTTATGTTGTCATGGTCCAAATGCATTCAACCCAGTTATGCGAACCCTGTCACCTACTTGCAGACTGACCAATAATTCTGCCACGGTCTCAGCCTAGCCACTGCCACGCTCTGCCACTACTGTTTTTGTTTTGTTATTAATTAATTACAGATGATAAAGACATAAGATTCTTGCCATTTCGTCAGATAAGCACTTCTACCTCGCATTCGCTGGAAATAAACTTTTTTATTCATTTGATGATTTCAATTATTAAACTTTGCAAATTGCAACAGGTTTGAGTATGAATGGATTCACAGATGAGTTTTCATTGTTATTAATATTGCGGGATAGGCCATTTTGTCTTCGCAGAGGTCTGCGCTCTCGAATGTCCTTCTAGTTAGCATATTAAAATGAGAGGGAGGAGAGAGGGTGGATTGTAATGCTCGTGCATGTACGCTTAATTTCACGTTAATTGGGATGTACAAAGAAAAGCTGCGTGGAATGCTGCGTACGCACAGTTTCATACATCAGGATTTTTTTGTGCGTATACGCTACTTTTCAGGTTTGCGCGTACGCAATGTTTTAGTATGAAATCCACGCAAGTCTTTGTACATGAGGCCCCAGGATAATCAGGTAATAACTTCATTCATTTCAATCTCTCATTAGTTACTATAGTTTTCCTACTCGTTGTTTAAGAACAATACAATTTAAGTGTTTGTTTGAATAGTAGCTTATTGCATAGCCTATTGTTATAGGTCACTTTTAAAATCATGTCATATATAATTATATCCTGGCCATGGATGCATTAATCATTGCATCTGTATTCAAAAATGTCGGGTAAAAAGCAATTAGAGGAAAGCCCCCTAAAAGGTCCAGGTTAGTGAATGCTCAGAGGTGGTAAAAAGGCACATTGTTAGTGCCATTTGTCAAATATTTTCTTTTGCAAATCTGAGCAATTATAAATTATACTTTTGCCCCATTTTGACTTAGGAGGGCATTGCTCCTACATACTTTAGCCAATAATCAAATGCCTGCTCTCTTTTGGAAAGCTGAGGCACTGTTGGAAAACAATTAGAATAACTGTGTGATGTACTGACACAAAGTTACAAAGGCTAGATTATTCTTTTATTTTTTTACCGGATAACAAGCACCTTTGAACTGACCACATTTCAGCCCTCTAGGTCTTGACTTGATATGACATGACTTGAGTTGTGTAGCGCACACAGGCAGCGCGGGGGGAGGCCTTGAATTTGATGCGGGCCACCATGTAGCCAGTGAAGCTGAATGAGCAGCGGGGTAACATGTGCCTTTTTGGGTTGGTTGTAGACCAGGCGTGCCGCCGCGTTCTGGATCATCTGAAGGGGTTTCACTGCGCAGGCTGGGAGACCTGTCAGGAGGGCGTTGCAGTAGTCGAGTTGTGAGATGATTATTGCCTGAACCAGAAGTTGGGTAGCATCTTGAGTCAACCAGCAGTTCAGTCTTTGAGAGGTTCAGCTGGTAGAAATCCATGTAGCTATGTCTGAGAGGCAATCCGAAATCCGTGCTGAAACCAAGGGGTCATCAGGTAGAAAGGACAGATAGAGCTGTGTGTCGTCTAGCAGTGCAGTGGTACGAGAAGCCATGCGAACGGATAATCTGTCCCAAGGAGGTGGTGTAGATAGCAAAGAGAAGGGGGCCCAGCACTGAGCCCTGGGGGACCCCTGTGGTGAGATGGTGAGGTGCAGATAGCTGACCAAGCCATGATACGTTAAACGAGCGTCCTGTGAGGTAGGATTCAAACCAGGAGAGAGCAGAACCGGAGATTCCCATGTTAGCGAGTATAGAGAGAAGGATGCGGTGATTAACCGTGTCAAAGGCAGCCGATAAGTCAAGCAGAATAAGTACTGATGACCGAGCGGTCGCCCTGGCTTCTTTTAAGGTTTCTGTTACAGACAGCAGAGCCTTTTCGGTAGATTGGCCGCTTTTGAACCCAGACTGATTTGGATCCAGAAGGTTGTTCTGTGAAAGGAAGTCAGAGACCTGTTTGGAGACTGCTCGTTCAATGCCTTTGGATAGGAAAGGCAGGAGTGAGACAGGGCGGTAGTTCTCGACTTGAGCAGGGTTGAGAGAAGCTTTCTTAAGTAACGGTGTTACCCGGGCCATTTTGAACGCTGTTGGATGTGTGCCGGAGGTTAGTGAGGCATTGATCACATGTGTGATAGCTGGTGCGATGGTCGGGCTGATGGACTGAAGTAGGCTCGTAGGTATAGGGTCCAGCGAGCATGTGGTAGGACGGCTGCATGTCAGGAGTCTAGAAACTTCACTTTTTAGCATTCACTCTCGGAGAGAGGCGTGAATGCTGAAAAAGATGATCCAGCAGTCCCTAGAGGTTGTAGGAGTGCGGTATCTGAGTCAGATGCGTTGAGTGGGCATGTAGAGAATTGACTGCTGATTGCCGCCACTTTGTTTGTAAAAAATGAGGCGAGGGTATCCGTAGTAAGGCTGGATGGAGGAGGAGGCAGCTGAGGGTTGAGTAGAGATTTGAAGGTTGAGAACAGTTTTCGAGTGTCTGTAGTGCTGTTGATTTTGTCATTGTAGAAAGTCGTCTTAGCAGCAGTGATGCTGGCTGAGAAGGAGGTCAGGAGTGTCTGGTAGTGTTTGAGGTCATCAGTTAGTTTGGATTTGTGCCATTTCCTCTCCGCGGCTCTGAGTTTGGTGCGCTGCGATCGGAGGGTTTATCATTTGGATGAGAGCGTTTGGATCGAGCTGGCCTTGTGGTAAGAGGGCACAGCTCGTCTAGACACGAGCTCAGTGTGGAGCAGAGCGAGTCTGTGGCCTCATTAACCTCTAGAAAGGAGAAGGTGTTGAGTAGAGGTAGACCGGAGGCAACCACAGAGGAAAAGTCTGTTGGAGACAGGTTCCGGATGTTGCGGCGGAACGTGACCATCGGCTGAGGAGCCAGAGGCTGTTCTGTCAGACTGACGTTGAACTGGATAAAGAAGTGGTCAGAAAGATGGAGAGGCGTCACCATGAGGGTGTCTGTGCTGCAGTTCCGAGTGAAGATCAAGTCAAGCTCTTTGCCAGCTTTGTGAGTCGGTGGGCTTTGAACCAGTTTGAGGTCAAAGGAGTGGATCAGGGCCAAAAAGTCTGCTGATTACAAATAGTTAATAATTATTCTGTCATAAATTGTGGATAAATGGAAATATTCTGAATATAAATTTTGTCAATGTCCTGTTTACATGGACCCTAGAATTCCACTTTAATTCAGTTTGATTGCCTATTCCAATTAAAAATGCCTCATGAAAATATCTCAACTGACTGGATTCAGCCTGATCCAACTAAATGTTCAATCCGATTGAGAGAGGTGGTGTAGCTTACTCCTTTTGATAATCTGATCAATCTGAAAATCTAGCTAAACAAGTAACTCAATTGTTGGAATACATTTGTTTTTTTTTACTGTGTGAACCATACATGGGAGCAATGCACAGTAAAGCGGTAGGCTCAGGGGTAAACAACAAAACAACAAGAAGGCAGTGGAACTGCAATAGCGGGAGAAACCACCACTGCACATCAAAAACGACTAAATGCAGATTAAATGCTTTGGGACATAAAAAACACAAATTCAGGTCCCTTTATTTAGTGTTCATGTAAACAGTTCAGATGCAATCTTTCATCGGAATGATTGGATTTAAAACTTGCATGCAACTAATGTTTTCACTAGTTCAGAGAGGTCAAAGTGGACATTCAAACAGTTTCGAACAGGACTGATATCGTCACAACAAATACAAAACTAGTAAGCTACACAGCTTTCTCTCTCAAGGTCATCATCAATGTATTTTATATTACCAAGATGGATATTGATTTAGTTTTATACTTTTATTCCATTGTTATGAGGCCCACCATGGCAAATATTGACAGTGGACATAGTGGAGGCACTTAAATAAAGCAAGCACACCTTTCAGAGACTCCTGATGTCTGATCTTGGTGAAAGATTAGATTTGTTCAGGCACTGCCCTCAGTTATTGTATAGTTTGAAATTTGAAGTAGCCTACCACTAAAGATGTTGAGTACTGAATGTTGAACACAGTATCATTGAACAGTAAATCATAATATATTGTTCATACAATAAGTTGGACATTACATACTCTAGGTTAATGTATTTTAATGTTACTATATCACAATTTAATTTCAGCAAAAATACACATTTGCATTGCGTTGCACTGGATTGATTCAGCAAAGCTTATTATTTGCACACCCCTGGTGTACTTATTTCAATGACTGACTGAGCTCTGTGCAATATATTGTGATTTTAGATGCTTTCAGAAGCTTTCCTGTAGCATTTTAACAAGCATTCTGCATACTTAAATGTCATTTTTTCTTCTTAACTCTGAACCCAGTGCCCCCATGGACACATCAAAAAATGGCATGTCTAATTTGGCTTTCACTCGTGCCACGGACGTCACTCGTATCCAGGGCTCTAATTACAGAGCCCTCCAGGAAGAAGTCAGAACAGTTCAAATGAGTCCATAGCCTACCAGCCTGACTCTGTGTAACACCCGGAACATGCCCAGTGGTGAGTGAGGGACCAGGAGGGAGCAGATCCTGCCTTTAGCATGTCATAATTGGGTGGATATTTCAGAAAAATGTGTTGTGATCTGTGTGACTTTGCTGGTTCTGTTCTTTTTCAGGCTTCAGACTTGTTGTTCATGCTTGCTGTTCTTGCAGAAGAAATAATACTTCCGATATAATGAGTTGGGGTCAAAAATATCATGCACCTATCCTGGTGAAGGGCTCCTCTTATAATAAACAGTAATATCATGACTCATGAGCCTTATTTAAAAAAACACAGTGTCATAAGCCAAAACATTAATTTAGTCATTTTGTGTCTATTCTTGTACAGTAATTTATGAATCCAGTGATGTCCATCTGCATAACATTGTTAGCCATTTGATAATGTCATCAAGCAGAGTTGTCAAGCCGACGGAGTTGTATACAGTGTTGGGGGCAGGGGAAATCAGCTTTCCACATCAGAGATGAGGCAGAGGGAGTAGAGATGCATACTAGCCATTCCAAGGCCATGAAAGGAAATTATATGAATAGGTGTCTTTCAGGAACGAATGAGAGTTTTTAGGGGTTATTCAATGGTTGGACTGTATCTTTAAAATACCAATATGATTCTTATTAAGTAGTAGGGCCCAGGGGCGCCGCTATAGGGTTGTATTCCATAGTACACACCATGGCCCAGGGCGCTAATCCCCCCCCCCCCCCCCCCCCCCAAAAAAAGAAAGAACGGTGGCTACCCTACACGTAGAGTTGTTTCAAGCTTTTTAAAAGTTATGGGATGAGGGAGATTTCACCCCCGGGAATTTTTTTTAGATTCTGGCTGCTAAACACACCATTTTAACGCAATTTGGGTGGGACAGAAATACCTAATACCTTTACAGAGCAAGCAGCTCTGGCCATATCGGCTCTGGCTCACATGACGTGAACATTGCTTCAAATGCATTATCGCTTCACTACCCACTATCGATTCACTAACACGCGAACAACAGAAAAGAAAAAAGAAACCAATGAGCTTATGTCGCAATTTGCGATAGGCCTAGGCCTAGAGAAAAGACAGCTATGGTAACCTAACAATAATGATTTGCTTACACTGCTGTTTGGTTGTCCCAAACTTTGCGTGACTGTAGGATGCAATGCCTAATCTCACTGCCTTCGGCATAACTGCTAAGAACAGTGCTCCTATTACTGTAAAGACCTGAAAAATATTAAGCTGCTGTTTTCTTTTCATGACGAGCACTACGCTTGAATGATTTATGACTGAATGGAACGTTGCGTTTTTAAGCTCCAGAACTGCTTATCATGTCATGACAAAGTTTACACCAATCATCTTCTAATGTATTCTTATGTTGAGATGTCCATTCTCTTTGCCCTAAACATCATTTGTGCCTAAAGCATGTTTCAATTAAGGCAGTACACAAGCTATTTTTATTGTTGTAATATTTATGATTTCATGAATAAAGCGTTGAAGAATTGTACGCACAGTGCGTACTGGATTACGGCTGGCGGCGCCACTGGGGCCTGTACTGTAGTTAGAAACTCAAAAAACAACCATTTTATCTTTATTGTCTTCTTGCATAAGAGGAATTAAAGGGAAAACCGTATTATATTGTTTATTATGCCAAAGGGTCCCTACAGACTGAAAAAACATGGTTCCTTTGCTCTCCTTCTCTTCCCAGATGACACTTGAAGTCACCAGCAACCTTGAGAACATGAATGAGATTAACTGTGGAGATCTTTGCTGACATCTATCTGATGGATGATGATGATGGCCACTTCATCACCATCCAGCGGTTACTATCCAATACATTGTCAGTTCCCTTGATGGATCAAATAAAATAAATCAGCATGACATTGCCATGATACCCATAGGAACATGGGTTAAGCTGAGTGTAGTAATACTTGGAAAGTACATTCCAAGAAGTAGAGCCAATATTGCTGGTCACTGCTGTCATGGAGAGGTATTATATCATATGATACTGTATATGATACTGTTTGCAACATGGAGGTGGACTTTAACTAACATACTATGAAATTCTCAGTGATTTTACCTATACCTAACCCTATGAAGTGTGGCCAATCATGTTTAGGCTACAGCCCACAGAAACAAAAGAAAAAATTGTAAGTTTGGGAGTTTTGGAACTATAATGTAACACATCAATCAAACACATTACAAGCAATTAAGTGAACATTTATTTCTTGACAAGGTGGATTGCATAATCAATACATATGCATGTTTTTGTTTTTACATCCACATAATCTCACTGCAATTGCTGGAACATTCTTCAAACATTGTCAACGGAAGGGAAAATCTGGACGGACTCCAGCGTCTTTGATCTGCATGAAGGGTAATCAAACCGGCTCACATACCTCTCTATGCACTTCTAGCTCACATATGCAGACACTTAAGGCTGGACCTACACTAAGTGCATCCAGTCGAGGAGGCTGTTCAGAACTGTCCAATTTCAAAAAATTGCCGGCTGATACCATCATTCACGTCTCAGCGGGAGAAATGCATGCTCTCTCGGAAGTGAAGTTGTGTGCAGTAATGAGGAGAGGGGAGGCTTGACCGCGATACCATGCGGCTAGCTGCAGTTGAACCACTGTGACAACTCAAGTCCCTAAGAGTGCGCTCATCTCCCTAGACTCCATATGTAAACAACAAGCAGAGAGGGGAAGTGAATGACTGAAAGAGAGAAACAGCGAGAGAGAGAGAGAAGGGGGGGGGGGGGGGTGGCCGGTAAAAAGCAAATAAATTATCCGGACCCGAGTCATCTCTCATTAAGTCCAAAGGTAAGGCTGAGGGCATGGAGGCAGATCTGAGGTGCTTTTATGTGGGGAGGAGAAGAGTTATTCTGGCCATACAGCACATACTGTGACCCACCAGACCCTCCCAGGGATTACAGCATAATTGATCCAAGCCAGGTGAGCTGATCAAAGCCAAGGGCAGGCCAGATGGGGGGATGAGGTCAGTCTCTGGCAAGCATTATACATTTAATGTCAGTCTTTCATCAAAACACTGTCCAACAGCCCACATGCAGTAGTGCCATACGGCTTCAGGAAAAAAACTCTAATACGTCTATGACAGATTTTGCATTTGCAGTAACATTTGCAAGTTTGAGCTGTATAATAAATGCTAATGTAGTCTTAATGTACTCTGATCTCAGTTAGATATGTTAAGTAAAGATGTCCAAATATTGTGGCCAAAAGCCACCAAATATTCAAAAACTTGGGTTTGCAACATTTACATGTCTGGGGGTCGTTTCTAGAAAGCATCGTTTGCTAACTTGCGTCGCAACCTTGGTAGTTCGCTCCATCGTTCTTGGATTTGGTGTTACCTATGGTCTCTCGATGTAGAGTAACTATATACATAAATATGTATGGTCAAAACCTATTGTTGTGTCTCGTAGGCCTACTCTTACTCAGAGATGAAAAGAAGAGATAGGATGCAAACTCCGGCCGAGCGCGCAGTGCACCAACGCGCTGCCATTAAGCCACGAGACAGTTGATAACCTATGGGATACCCAGATATTTGTCCAGGCTATATATTTTTTCCAACACATAGATATTTAACACAAATAATGACTCATATTGGTCTGCTTAAGGTAACTGTTTTATATGCTTGCAATAGGTTTAGGTTTTGGCTGATGGCAATGACAATACCAGCATTAATCACTCGGTTTAGATTAGAAACATGTCGACATAGGCCGTGACAGAACATTTCTAGGGGGTGGGGTATTACACGTTGCCACTGTTTCCACCAATGATATGTATAGCTGCATCATCAACAACGTTGTTGGAACTATGGTGTTCGAACGTCGGAGATAGCGAATTGCGACACAGGTACGATGCTTTCTGGAAACAGGTGTAACAGTGTCGTTGTTTGGTCGCAAGTTGCGTCGTACCATGGTGGTTGAGCAACGTGGTTGCTAACTTTTCTAGAAACGACCCCCAATGGACAAGCAACGACATTGCTCAACCACCATGGTACGACGCAACTTGCGACCAAACAAAACTCACGAAATGTATTGTAGCAGGTCACAAAACTGATTTCGTGATTCTTTTATGCATTTCGTCCACAGAATGAAAGCATATGTCACTGAATGCATTTTGTAAGTTGTTAAGTTACTATTGCGTGGACGGAATGCCTTCTGTAATGTCGTGTTGGGTTCTCCGGATAACTAATAAAGACGCAGCAGGGTAGATTCACATGGTTTACCTTTTTATTCACAAACTATAACTCTGTCGTACAACTCTTGAGATCCCCCTCTACTGCCCCCTGGCACCCTGGCAATATAACAAGATTATAGATCACACCACATCTCCCTTTTCTGAAAAGCAATAGACTGTGACCTGCATCATTTATCACAAGGTTGTATCAAACTCTTAAACTAACTTTTATATCACTGTGAAACATTTAGTCTACTATAACACATTTCTTTACAGTGCTTCTTTAACACTCTTCTTCTCTGTGAACTTATAATGTGACCAGATTATACTAAAGAAAATTAACTCATTGAGGCCTGTTTAAGATATGAATGAACAGTAGCCACCTTAGACATATAACACACAACAGGATTTAACCTCCCATTAAACCCTTATACTTTCGCATTAACAAACCTCCCTGTTATGCCCCCAATAAATTAGTATTTTGTCTTTTTTTCACATTCATTTTCATTTTTTTTTTTTAAGTTCTCACAGATCTAGTCGATCTGGCTTTGTGACAGACCTGCCAGACCTGGTTCTCACAGTTTCTGGAGTGCCCTGAGGCCCTTCTGGAGACACCTGACCAGTGTCCGCTGAAGTATCCTGCAGGTCGACCCCTGCAGCATGTTCTTGTGTTTTACTGCTGTTGTCTGTCGACATGGGCACAAGGTGGCGGCGATTCCATCTTAAAGTGCCCTGTGGTCCACTGACCTGGGGGTCGTTTCTAGAAAAGTTAGCAACGACGTTGCTTAACCACCATGGTACGACGCAACTTGCGACCAAACAACGACACTGTTACACCTGTTTCCAGAAAGCA
Organism: Alosa sapidissima; assembly: GCF_018492685.1. NCBI lineage: Eukaryota > Metazoa > Chordata > Actinopteri > Clupeiformes > Clupeidae > Alosa > Alosa sapidissima. The sequence continues at coordinate 23,291,988 of NC_055968.1, read as the reverse complement.
TCGTACCTATGTCGCAATTCGCTACCTCCGACGTTCGAACACCATAGTTCCAACAACGTTGTTGATGATGCAGCGATACATATCATTGGTGGAAACAGTGGAAACGTGTAATACCCCACCCCCTAGAAATGTTCTGTCACGGCCTATGTCGACATGTTTCTAATCTAAACCGAGTGATTAATGCTGGTTGTCATTGCCATCAGCCAAAACCTAAACCTATTGCAAGCATATAAAACAGTTAACTTAAGCAGACCAATATGAGTCATTATTTGTGTTAAATATCTGTGTTGGAAAAAATATATAGCCTGGACAAATATCTGGGTATCCCATAGGTTATCAACTGTCTCGTGGCTTAACGGCAGCGCGTTGGTGCACTGCGCGCTCGGCCGGAGTTCGCATCCTAGCTCTTCTTTTTATCTCTGAGTAGGCCTACAAGACACAACAATAGGTTTTGACCATACATATTTATGTATATAGTTACTCTACATCGAGAGTACAATAGGTATACATCAGTCAAAAACAATTGAATCTACGTGTCACACTAGTTCACCTGCAGGTAGCGAGAAGCAAGAGGACAATCTCACATCATAAGAAAATCGAACCTACAACGTTGGGATAATAAGTCATCTGCTTTAGCCACTACACCATTTAACACTGCTGTTGTTAGGGACTGTGAAGATTTTAATACTAAAAGCAAGGCAATACTTTAATTAACATAAATAGCAAGAATGAGCCAAGTAGGGGAGCAGTGTCTTCATCAAAATTAAGCTACAGGATAGATTAATCATTGAGTCACAAAATAAACATCCACTTCGCAAATTTTGGTTAGGCGGTTGTGATTTTTGGTTAGGCGCTCCGGACACCAACAGGAACTACCAAGGAACGACACAAGTGCGACTGCCTAGGGGCAGTAGTTCAAACGACCAAACTTTGCGTCCTTGTTTGCGATTGAGAGTTCGAACTACCCTTTCTAGAAACACCAAATCCAAGAACGATGCAGCAAACTACCAAGGTTGCGACGCAAGTTAGCAAACGATGCTTTCTAGAAACGACTCCCAGGTAAGATCTAGGTGTTTCATGTGCGGATGTCACAGTACCTGGGGATCTTGTATCTGTGATCTACACTTGATCTCCTGATGACAGGTCAGAGAGATTTCTCACTCTGTGTCTGCGGTCATAGTTGCTTGCGTCCATCCATCTCTTCTCCCTTTCTTTACGCTGCACCGACCAAAGGTCTGGGATGGCTGGCTTCAACACCGCTGGGAAAGCTGGCACAGTGGTGCGCAGGCGGCGCCCCATGAGCAGCTGGGCCGGACTGAAGCCATTGCTCAAAGGAGTGCTCCTCTAATCCAGCAGTGCACAGTAGGGGTCAGTTGCTTTCTTCAGCAGGTTTTTGATGGTTTGGACAGCACGCTCGGCCTCGCCGTTGCTCTGAGGGTATCTTGGGCTGCTTGTTACATGCTCGAATTCATACTCAGTGGCAAAGGCCGTCATGTGAGCCCCCGCAAACTGAGGCCCGTTGTCCGTGACTAGAATCTCCGGTATGCCGTGCCTGGCGAAAATTGACTTGAGGTGCTTTACCACATCCACACTTCTTGTCGGGCTCAGCTGGGCCACCTCTACATACCTGGAAAAATAGTCCACAACAAGCAAGTAGTCTTTGTTTTTCAATGTAAACAAATCGGCCCCTAGCTTCTGCCATGGTCTATCGGGTAGCTTGGAAGGCATAAGAGGCTCAGTGACATTGGCACGTTCTCTAACGCATCCCGTGCATTTCAACACTAGCTCTCCTATCTGGCTACTTAGCCCAGGCCACCACACGGACTGTTTGGCTCGTTCACGGCATTTCACTATTCCCTGGTGCCCTTCGTGAATTTTCTCTAGCACTCCTCAATCCTCATTACTGAAGGGATAACTAGCCTAGTACCCCGCAATAATAGACCATTGTGAGTGCTAAGAACAGCTCTTTCAGTCCAGTAGGGTCTTAGTAGCACATCCAGTCTGCTGCGAACTGGCCATCCCTCGATGCAGTACTTCATTGCTTCAGCACACACGCTGTCTGCACTCAGCTGTTTCCGCAGTTCGGACCCGGTAAGCCTCGCTTACTGGTAAGTTTGCAATTACAGAGTCAACGTATATATGTTTGTTTCCTCCATCAAGCCATCTCCATCTGTCATGCCATCCTTCAGCGGCGCCCGTGACAGTGTGTCTGCTGTAGTGAATATTTTTGCACCAGACAGCATGCCTAGCGTCTGGTCTACAGCTTTGGAGGATAAACTTTTCCCTGCACACTGCTTCATTGAGGGGAGAGAGGTCAACGCAGATCCTTATTTCATTCTTAGATTTCTTTGGTGCAACCACCATGCCAGAGCACCACTCCGTCGGCTGCTCGACCCGGCTGATGACTCCCAGCTGCTCCATGCGCTGGAGTTCCTGCTTTACTTTTCCCCATCAAGGGCAGTGGGACACGGCGGGGCACTTTCAAAGACACAGGCTTGGCATCTGGTCTAAGCTTACTTGTGTACTGCTGCTGTACTAAACCTAACCCACCACACAATCTAGGGTATTGTTGTTTTACAGAGTCAAAGTCGATATTATCTACTCTGGCTACCAGTCTGAGGTTAACTGAGGCGGGTCTACTCAGCAGAGCTGTGTTCAGGTGCTTCACTACATAAATGTCCTCTGTGGTGCGTTTGTCACCACTTTTGAGTATTTCTCTGGCTACTCCCACTACTGAGAGGTTCATGGCCTGGCCCAAACAGTGCTTTGTTACCTGGGGTGAGGTTGTATCCGGTGCCTCTGCATATCTGTCTGTACACCTGCGCACACTTTACCATAATGCCCTCTCTTCCCACAGTTGTGGCAGTCCGCATTCTTTGCTGGGCACTGGAATTTTGCATGTGACTTACCACATTTAGGGCATGACTTATGCTCTGCTCCTGCTTCGTGCTTGTCTTTGTACTGTTTAGCTGGCTGTCTTTTATTTTTCCATGCTTGCTGTTTTGCTTTCTTCGTGTGCACTGCATCCACTGTAGTTTTAGTAGCATGTGTAGCATCTCCTCTCAGATCGGTCATCTGCTTGTCTGACCATATTTATGGCTTTTGCCAGATCCAGCCTGCTCTCCATTAGCATTTTCTGTGAAAGCACATTGTCTCTAATGCCTACTACGATCCTGTCTCTCAACAAGTCATTGCGTAGTGCCCCATACTCACAGTCTTCAGCCAGTGCATATAAAGCAGTTATAAAGGAGTCAGCAGATTCGGACGGCCCTTGAACTCGCAGGTTAAATTTAGCTCGTTTGTAAATGACGTTTTTCTTCGGCACGAAAAAGTGTGTGAAGCCGTCTCTGACGGAGCTGTATACCAGTTTCTGTTCAGCGGTTAATGTTAGCCCTTTTAACACGTCATCTGCCTCGTCCCCCGTGCAGTGTATTAGCGTGTTCACCTGGTTAGCTTCTGATGACTTGTCCAGGTCGCTGGCCATCCTGAAGCGCTCGAACCGTCTTATCCACTTTTCCCAGTCATGTGGCTTCGAAAAGTCAAAAGATTCTAGTGGGTTTATTGAGAACGATGCCGATGCTTTCGCAGGAGGCTGTGGAGGGGCGTTCTGTTCTTGCCCACGTTGCTCGGCAGCTTGCTGTCCTCGTTGAGACATGCTGGCTAAGTCTGCTTGGCTTGACCTTCTCCACCTAAGTTTATTCTTTCTTCCTCTTCTCATATAATGCCCACTATCCTTTCACTCAGTTTAGCACCACTTCTGACACCATGTCGTGTTGGGTTCTCCGGATAACTAATAAAGACGCAGCAGGGTAGATTCACATGGTTTACTTTATTATTCACGAACTATAACTCTGTTGTACAATTCTTGAGATCCCCCTCTACTGCCCCCTGGCGCCCTGGCAATATAACAAGATTATAGATCACACCACATGTAACACAACACAGCCTTATTCTGTGGACGAAATTGAAATAGGATGCACAGAATGATGCGTGTAGGTGCATTCCATATTTACGTAGACAGAATTACTTTTGACCAAACATTTCGTCTATGACAGTAAATACTGCATTCAGCATTATGTCCACGAAAGGAAAAGGCCACCAGTCAATTTCGTCCACGAAACACTGCTTCAGTGTTTCGTGGACACAATGCAAACCAATTTGTGCATTCTGTGGACAAAAAGCGTTAAGATGTAACATGGTTTCGTAATGAATATATGTATTTCGTCACACGAAAGTCATTCTGTCCACGAAATAAGGCATGTTACATTTGGCGCCCCATAATAAACATTTATGACATAATGCTTCTGTTTTAAGTGACATTCGGTTTGTGTCATAACAAATTAGGGTTAGGGTTCATGTGTCATGACAGTGTCATGTCACTCTTATGTCGATACTGTCAAGTAAAATGTTATCATTTATTGTCATGTACTCATAAAAGGAATTATAAGTAATGAAATTCTTGTCCTCAAGAGCCAGCTCAACTTTAAAGAATGAATTAAAAGTGTGTGTGTAATGGGGGGGGGGGGGGGGGGTGATGAGATGGTGTGTGTGTGTGGATTAAATGTGTGCATTGGTATAGAAAATAAGTCCAGATATTGTAGCCAAAGTTCACCAAATATCCAAAAACCTGGGTGTACAACATTTACATATCTGGTCGAGTATGCCTTTATGTGGCTATATTTGCATGGCTCCATGTGACCATGTAAACAATATTCAAACCAAAATAACTGCACCCTACAAGCTATGATACTTTTAATATCATAAGTAAACAAGTCTTATGCCTGAAGGAATGGACAACTAACCATTTCTAGCATCATTTTGATGAATTTACTACAAGGGCCTAAACACATTGTTCAATGATTTGAATTAACCAAAGCAATGATCTGATGTTCCTCTTTTTATAACTCACACCTACTCCACTGTCACAAAGTTTTTTGTGTTGGCTGTTAAAGGTATATTACAAAGAACTTTGCAGTCATTAGAACTTGGGAACTGTCTCTCAGTGAGGCTTCCATTCTTTTGTTCCTGTGAGCCTCGTCTGTCAGTCCTCCCTTTCAGTATAAGCAATTCAGAGCTTTACAAGCAGCTGCAGGCTGATTGGGAAACAGGTGCAATCTACTGTCTGAGTCTTATCAGCTAGAAAAGAGAATCTCACCCTTTTGACAGAAAGAAACATTGCATTCAGCAGTTAATTAGTCGCTGTGTAGGAGAGGCTTGTTCAAGTGTGGAGTGTCGTCAGTTCTTCAAATACCACTCCTCTGCAGGCACGGTGAAGAAAATTGTTATCTTCAAAGCATACCACTGACTGACATACTATCAACCACCATATTTTTCATCAAAGTAGTTGGCATGTGTTATTCATTAAATGGGATGAATCATAAAGGTGTGTGCAGGCTTGCATTTATGTATTTATTTACTTATTGGTTTATTTCATTGATGCTCCTATCCAGAACAACTCACAGTCTCACATTATTCCTTCTGAAATGTGTTGATTATCTGTAACACATTAGCAGATACAAGAACAGCCACATAGGCACTGTAGTATTTGGTGTTTCTATTTTAAGCTCCCTGATCTGATGTCATCAGAGTAAAAACATCAACAGTGCCCCAATGTTTTCCTTTAAATATGAGACATTACTAACACTGGCATAGTGACTTCTACATGAGGTCATCAATGTTCCTCCTCATAGACTAATAAAGAAAATATTTTTTTGAGAGTGGTGAACTCTAAGACTCTGACACAAAGCTTGAGAAAGCTTGAGAAATCTGGCATTCGCAAGTTCAAAGTTCAGCAGCACAGGATGTCACAAGAAGGGTTACTGTGGCCTCATAGAACCATTTAGATAAGTAAGCAATATAAAACATCATGTGATACAGAAGAGCGTGGTGAACTCTGATACATCATCCATTGATCAAACACTACTGACATTTATTACATTTTGCCTCCCAGCATTTTCAAGTGGCATATAAAACAGCATCACAAGGGAAAGTTTCTCCATCCTCTTTGTTGGTTTCACTTGCCTGGAAAATGACGGTAGTAGCAGTGTTAAAACAACACTACATTCAGAGACTTAATAATGTGTGTGTCTGTGTGTACATGTGTGCGTGTGTGTGTGCGTGTGTGTGTGCCTGTGTGCGTGCGCAACATTCAGAGACTCAAGTTCTCATCATGATCTAATATTTTGCTGTCATTTTTTAGAAATTCACAGCTACTTTATTACAAGCTATTGTTCAATAGTGGATCTTAAACAAGAGAAAGTGGTACAGTTATGAATGTTCTTCAGGTGCTACTGGCATATGTACCATATTTCCCATAATAAGCCTCAAATATTATATCTAGGCTGCTATTACATCTGGTTGCTATATACAATGTTCTATACAATGTTTAAATGGTAGGCCCGTAACATATTATGCAAATTAATTGAAACCAAATTATTTCCCCATGTTACAATCAAATACCATCTGAAATGCTTAAAGGCTCTTTGATATGAAATACTACTATTTTCTTCATTCACAGGCCAGAGTTGAATCAATACATTACCTCTACCAAGGCAGTTTACTTGTCTGTCTGTCTGTTTGTCTCTTAGTATGATTACAGAAAAGCTACTGGCTTGATTTTAGTGAATGTTAGTTGAAATGTGTATGCTCCAAATAGGAACCCAGATGCTGCTTCTGTGATATCACTAATATCACAAGATAATGGATTTGGTAGTGGTCTGCCCTGTCCAAGTGCACTTCTTGTTTTAAAATGGTTTAAAGTGATCTAGAACAATTTAAGCTATCAGATGCTATTAGAATTGTATTTCGAAGGAGCATTGATCAGCCACTGACGGCCAGATGATTGTAGGAGGGGAGCTACGTGCAGGTCAGCACGGTGTGCGAGATAGCCTGCAGAGTGAAGTCAAGTCAAGTCAAGTTTATTTATATAGCACATTTCATACACAGAGGTCATTCAATGTGCTTTACATAAACAAAACCAAACGATAATAACAAATAAAAGCATAGAAGGGCAATATAGTCAAAAAATAGTTAAAAGGTAAAGATCATAATAAAAAGAAAACATAAAACACAAGGTAAAATCATTTAAAAATAAAGAATAATTAGTAAGAAAAAACAAAGGCAAAAGTAGTAAAAAAAGTAATAAAAGACAAAGTAGAATAATTATCGAGGCAGATTCAGAATTTGTAACTCGGCACAGTTAGCAGAAAGCGTCTGAGAACAGTTTGGTCTTAAGTCTAGATTTAAAACTGGCTACAGTTGGGGACTTTTTAATGTCATCCGAAAGTTGGTTCCACAGCTGAGCCGCATAGCAGCTAAAAGCTGCTTCACCATGTTTAGTTCTAACTGTAGGTTTTACTAGCAGGTTTTTCACCTGGGACCTGAGAGGACGAGAAGGTGTGTACTGCTGAAGCATGTCTGACAAGTATTTAGGTCCTGCTCCATTTACTGATTTATAAACAAGCAATAGTGCTTTAAAGTCAATTCTGTGACTTACTGGAAGCCAGTGCAAGGACTTAAGAATTGGAGTAATGTGGTCAGTTCTTTTAGTTTTTGTTAGAGTCCTAGCTGCTGCATTTTGTATCACCTGAAGCTGTTTAATAGTCTTTTTAGGAAGGCCTGTGAACAGTCCATTGCAGTAATCAACCCTGCTGGAGATAAATGCATGAATGAGTTTTTCTAAGTCATGTTTTGACATCAGCCCTCTGAGTTTGACAATATTTTTGAGGTGGTAAAAAGCTGATTTAGTTATCGCTTTCATGTGGCTGTTGAAATTTAGATCACTGTCAATTAATACACCAAGATTTTTAACAGTATCCTTTGCCTTCAACCCTTTTGTGTCAAGGAGAGTGGCAACCCTAAGTCTTTCCTCATTTTTACCAAATATAATTACTTCAGTTTTTTCTTTGTTCAGCTGAAGAAAATTTTGAGACATCCAGGTGTTGATTTGTTCTATACACTGACACATAGATTCAAGAGGACCATAGTTGTTTGGTGATAGAGCTAAGTAAATTTGTGTGTCATCTGCATAGCTATGATATGAAATCAAATTATTTTGAATGATTTGTCCAAGTGGGAGCATATAGAGGTTGAATAATAGTGGCTCCAAGATCGACCCCTGGGGAACACCACAGGTCAAGGACGTTGGTGTTGAGGTACAGTTTCCGATGGCAACAAAGAAGCTCCTTTCTTGTAGATATGATTTTAGCCAGCTGATAACTATGCCTGTAAATCCAACCCAGTGTTCTAGTCTGTGTAGTAAAATATTGTGATCAACAGTGTCAAATGCTGCACTAAGGTCCAGTAGCACTAGGACTGATGTTTTACCTGAATCTGTGTTGAGGCGTATGTCATTGGAAACTTTAATGAGAGCTGTTTCAGTGCTGTGATTTGCCCGAAAACCAGACTGAAAGTAATCAAAATACCCATTTGATGTTAGGAAGGTGGTTAATTGATTAAAGACTACTTTTTCAATAATTTTGCCAATAAAAGGTAGATTGGATATGGGCCTGTAATTGTTTAGCATGGAGGCATCCAGGTTATTCTTCTTGAGAAGTGGCTTTACAACAGCTGTTTTCAGTGACTTAGGAAAAGTGCCAGACAGCAATGATACATTTACAATTTGAAGGACATCCGCCGCTATGAGGTGAAAAACAGTTTTGAAGAAATTGGTAGGCAGAGTGTCTAAGACACATGTGGAAGGGCTGAGATTCTGTACCGTTTTTTCAAGTGTTTCGTAGTCTATCAAGCTGAACTCTGACATCAAGTTTAGTTTCCCTCTGTTTGTTGCTGGAAGTTCAGGTTGTTGAATTTGTAATTGAGCAGATATGTTGAGTCTGATTTTGTCAATTTTACCTTTAAAAAAAGATGAAAACTCATTGCATTTATTAGTTGAGAGAAGTTCAGGCGCTAATTGTGAGGGGGGATTTGTTAACTTATCAACAGTTGAAAATAGAATACGAGTGTTATTTGAACTGTGAAGTTCAAAGTGAAGGCTGGCCACTTACCACCATCTGGTCTGATGTCTATCATGTGAGGGGCTGACAGGAGGATATGGACATGGATGTGAGAGAGAGAGCAAACTACCCATAACGAGGTCATACATCCAACACCGTGCTCAGTTTGAAACTGGTAATTGACTGTGTGTGTGTGTCGCAAGGTCGGAGAGGCTATATCGGGAGCTTCGGGAGTAGACCTATTCAGGGCCGGAGTGGGGCCACTTTTCAGCCCGGGAGTTTCAGGCCCAAGACCGGCCCACTTTTTTAGTGGTGGTGGAAATTGGATGAATAAGGCAACATTTCAGCTCTTACTATCCTGTAGTTTTTATTATAGGCTACCAATATTCCACTATTCCACAAGGATAAGTTGATAAGTTAACAAAAACAGGAAGGAAGAAATAAAGCATTTGAAATGTATCCCACAATTTCACTAAGAGGCATATTGAACTATTGTTTACATGTTTTTTCTGCATGGGTCAGCTATCATGTTGTTGTTTGGTGATTTGCTCCTTTACTACACCCACTTCTGAGCAAACAAGGCATATAGGTTGATCATGTAGCCTACTGCTGTCATATAGCCTACTGTTCTTTCTTACATAAAATAATTTTAATTTCTGAAATGCTTAAAGGCTCTTTGATATGAAATACTACTATTTTCTTCATTCACAGGCCAGAGTTGAATCAATACATTACCTCTACCAAGGCAGTTTACTTGTCTGTCTGTCTGTTTGTCTCTTAGTTTGATTACAGAAAAGCTACTGGCTTGATTTTAGTGAATGTTAGTTGAAATGTGTATGCTCCAAATAGGAACCCAGATACTGCTTCTGTGATATCACTAATATCACAAGATAATGGATTTGGTAGTGGTCTGCCCTGTCCAAGTGCACTTCTTGTTTTAAAATGGTTTAAAGTGATCTAGAACAATTTAAGCTATCAGATGCTATTAGAATTGTATTTCGAAGGAGCATTGATCAGCCACTGATGGCCAAATGATTGTAGGAGGGGAGCTACGTGCAGATCAGCACGGTGTGCGAGATAGACATCAGACCAGATGGTGGGAAGTGGCCAGCCTTCACTCTGCAGGCTATCATGTGAGGGGCTGACAGGAGGATATGGACATGGATGTGAGAGAGAGAGCAAACTACCCATAATGAGGTCATACATCCAACACCGTGCTCAGTTCGAAACTGGTAATTGACTGCGTGTGTGTGTCGCAAGGTCGGAGAGGCTATATCGGGAGCTTCGGGAGTAGACCTATTCAGGGCCGGAGTGGGGCCACTTTTCAGCCCGGGAGTTTCAGGCCCAAGACCGGCCCACTTTTTTAGTGGTGGTGGAAATTGGATGAATAAGGCAACATTTCAGCTCTTACTATCCTGTAGTTTTTATTATAGGCTACCAATATTCCACTATTCCACAAGGATAAGTTGATAAGTTAACAAAAACAGGAAGGAAGAAATAAAGCATTTGAAATGTATCCCACAATTTCACTAAGAGGCATATTGAACTATTGTTTACAGTACATGTTTTTTCTGCATGGGTCAGCTATCATGTTGTTGTTTGGTGATTTGCTCCTTTACTACACCCACTTCTGAGCAAACAAGGCATATAGGTTGATCATGTAGCCTACTGCTGTCATATAGCCTACTGTTCTTTCTTACATAAAATAATTTTAATTCATATGGTTAACTCTATTATCCTTTCTACTTGTCCCTGTAGTCATAGCTAATTTCAGGCTCATCATTTTCAGCTGGGGACTGGCGATCTGCTGCTCAGAGGCTACTTTTATTTTTAGGCCTAGGCTACTGCATACATAGATCAAGCTTGAGTTTTGTTATAAATATTTACATAATATTTGCAAAGTCTATGAATCGCCATATTGGATGATACAAAAAGGCTATTTTTTTTTTTATTAATTTAGTATGTTGCTTGCGAATAGGTTGACAATGCTACAACGTCCAGTATTAGCCCAATAATTAGGCTACGGCGCTATAATCATGGCTAATTTACCAGTTGCCACTTATTTTGTCCTCTTAAAAAAAAATCTGGAAGCTTGGCACATTTGGCAGCATTTTCCTCCAATACTTTTCGTCTTTTTTACCTGGCCTTTCCAGTCCCTCATGGCCTCTTTCTACCATCCATCCTCCCTGACGCTTATCACTACGGTAGGGCCGGCCCAGCTGGTATCTGAGAAAACTTTTTAGAAAAGACGGGCTATATGGACCCAACCAATTAACTCTTCTTGGGAGGGGAAAACAACCCATGCAGAGGCATGGGTTGTTTTCCCTCGACCGGTCCAAAAGTGAAGCGGCCCACCGGGAATTCTCCCGATTCTCCCAATTACCCACTCCGGGCCTGGACCTATTCCCGGTCAGCTGTTAACATAAATATATAGTTTTTGAAGTTAATTTGCTGCGCCCTTGCGGCAGTTAAGCAGCCTCGGCCGCAGCCCCTCACTTGATGTTTCACAAATCCTGTTAACAAAGTAGGCCTAGCACACACACAAACTGTTCTAAATATGCAACCAAGTCTGTCTTATTTGCAATCATTTAGACGAGCAAATGAGAGACCCCTCCTCAGGTGGCACAGCCCTTATATGGGGCGTGCCACGAAGAACTTAAAATCCTAAAAGCCCTCGAAAATAAAATGTTGTAGCGTCGGTGGTTCTTTTGATAGTCTGTTGCTGAGTGAGTGCTAACCTTGATTCTGTGCGAGTGTCAGTGTGAATTAGATTAGGGGCCTATGTGTAGGCCTAGTGTTGGCCTTTGAAGTTGTAGCCTATTTGCCTATCGTTTTCCATGTTGTGTAAAGGCCCATTCACACCAAGAATGATAACGATAACGATAGCTATAAATAAATATCTTTCTCGTTAATATGAATGACGACGTTCACACATAAACTATAACGACAACGACATGAAGAACGATATCGTTGGGGATCACTTTCAGAGCGATTTTCACAACGATAAAATGCTAATAGCCAATCAGAACCCATCGAATTTTAGCCGTCACATTCATTAACACAAGGAGAGACTTTGTTTATCGTTGTTCAGTGTGAACGCTTTTATCGTTATGGATATAGTTATCATTATCATTATCGTTGTTGGTGTGAATGGGCCTTAAGCCTATTTGTTTGTCTGTCTTTGGTTGTACCTCATGTGTTTATCCTCTTCTTAAAGGTTGTATCAGCATAGCGGGGATACGTCACTTCTGTTGATGTTCAAACAAAACAGAGAGCTAGCTCGCTACTCCCTCCCCCTCCCTCCCGTGCAATTAAAACTCTCCTTAACGCGCATCACGTTGGTCATTGGTTGAAACACTTTATTTGCCTTTGAGTGGTTGCCAACCTTTGTTGGTAGCAATTGTTTTTGTGTACAGATAGGCTGCCTACAGAGACGCGGATCGTTATGAAAGATTAGATGAATGTGATCATTTATGTTTGGGCCATTTTTGGGCCTGAAATCGCTGATACAACCTTTAATGTGTGTGGTCACTCTAATTGTGTGTTGCGTGTGTGTTTGAGACAACCCTTGTGTTGCTCTCGCTGTTGAGTGGCTAATAGCCTATCTGTGTACAGTATACCTCTCTCCTAATACCTGACTTACCAAGCCTAAAGTGATCGCTTTAAGATCTTGTAAATGAGTGGGATGGATTCCTATGGGTGAGATATCACTCATGCCTACAGTTTGAGTATGCTGATTACAGTAATAGGCATAATCCACACGTGAGGAGTCATAGCCAGTGCGTTTGTTTATTTCGGTTATTTATTAGTCTCATTTAGTCTTTGTTGGAATTGATTCTTGACATCATACGTTTTCTTCTCCAGAGGTTTATGAATTAAATATGTTTCTAGATTCCACTCAGATGGAGGTACCAGACTACCAAACATTTGTTATTGGTACAAGGGAGGCTATTCCTATCTTGTGGAAAAATATGTTAACTCTAAAATGAAGTGTTCCACTCCAGCCCTGTGTGTGTGTGTGTGTGTGTGTGTGTGTGTGTGTGTGTGAACCGCGCTCGGCCGTGAAAGTAAGTCTAGTTGTAGTTTGCTGGTAACTGATTGACGCACATGTAGGCTAATCTCTATTCTGGTTGCATCACGGACCAATCCCTTTCCTCTAAATTGTGAGCCCGGTAACTTAAGCAACTTAACCTATTACAAATCTCACTGATCATCTGACAGCCCATCACTAGACTGTGCTCAGAAGAGTCAATAAAGAAGGACTAGAATGATCTCGCGCGATCAAGTGAGGGAAGAGTCAGGAGGTATGAGGAATGCTGGAGATAAGGTCTAATCACACTCTTTATGTGCTAAACCATGAATGGACACTTTTGTCACCCAAACTACCTAACCTTTAAATCCATCCTGATTTTCATAGCTAATTTTTGTTATATTTATGTTTGCCCGGTCAATACAGTTGAAACCCCTTTTAAACATCATTATTGCAATCACTACTCCTTTCAGATAAACCATAATAAACATTTTGCTGACAAAAACAGGTCATTACACTTTCATAAAAGGCTACATTTCAGAGTGGAAAATCAGGTGTAGCCTACTCAGCATTCTTCTGTCTCACATTAAGTTTATCTGAATAAAACACAAATGAATAGAGAATTGAACATACAGTGTCAGTGAAGGATACCACAATGAATGCCTTTCGAAAAGTCTGCCAATTTGTATGCAGTTCCATTGAGAGCAGTTTATCCTCAAAAAGCCATTTTATATAATTATGTCTGTCTGTATAAGAGCTTTTACTGTCTAAAAATATTGCCATTTCAGGTAATTCTGCAACAATTATCCACAACAATAATGAGTGGATTAGACACGATTTTGAAAAAAAAAAAATCATTTTTATCATAAAAATCAATCTATTTTTCTCAAAAAGTAATTTCCCCCTCTATCACTGTCTGGTATTTTGTTAATATTATGAAAATAATTTTAACTTCAGATTAGATATTAGATATCCATCTTTGGTGAAACACTAAAGCATTTTCTGACGTCGTTTCTGGTTGTCTGAGGATGTGTTGTAACATTCCCAAAAGACCTATAACACTGAAAATGGTCCTCATGGGTAAAAGGCACAGACGTTTAACATGTTGTTCATAAGTCCTCCCACATTTTTTTTTAACAGCTTCTGTACAGTTCATATAGAGGGTATGGAGTAACCACCACTAGTTGTTTATGACAGCAGTGGCGTCATGCCCATTGAAATAAAGGGGGCACGTGCCCCCTTGGATTTTTCCTCCCTGATAATTTTTTTTGGTCATAACTTTGTTCCTATTGTGCTCCATTATAAACCAGAGCCTATAACGACTCAAATGTATTCTTCTGGATGTGTAATAAACCGTACCAAAATAGTTGAAGACCGATCAGCATCAGCCCTTTTCCTAAAATTGTCTGTGTATGTTCCCATAGCAACTCACACACACATTGAGCTCGCAATGTTTTGCTTGTGTTGAACTGTTACAGTTAACTTTAGGCTACAGTTTGTACAGTTGAACTGTTACAGTTACAGTCAATGGTGTTGAAGTGGTAAGTAGCCTAGGCTTGGTAATCAAAGTTAGAACTATGGATTTGATGTTGACCGCGAATTCAGAGCATTATGTTAAAGCTGCAGTTGGCAAGATTTTTTTGATCATATTCACTGAAACCAACACTATGCTCCGACAGAACAACATAAATCAGTCGGTTATAGAAAAAAAACACACTTCTACCTCCACCTAGAGCCTGTTATTTGTTTTGCAAAAATCCACAGCTCCCGGTTCTTCTGGTCCAATCAGAGCAGGGCTGTGTGAGATCTGAAGGTCAATCACAGTCTGGTGAGCCCTGATGAGCACAAACTCAATGAGAGGGTGCTCGGTGGTAGTGGGGGAGGGGCATGAGAGTTGTAAACATAGCTAAGTCCCCTCAATCTGTCAGACTTGCCAACTGCAGCTTTAACGTTAACCTACATTGTGTCAGTGTAACGTAGCAAATGAGGTAGCCTATTGCTTGCCATAGCCTAATGGTAATGAAAAATATATTACTAGTAGTTTTTACATTTTCAAATATTTAGTGTTAACATTACTCAGCACTGAAACCTGTCAAACTTCTTTCAAAGTCCTTCATCACATGAATTAAGATTAAAATAATTTAATTTCTGAGCACCACAAACTCAACACCTTTTTTAATGTAATATCACTCTTAGGTCACATACCAATTTAAAATCATAACATTACAACTGCAATGGTACTAAGTGGGTGTCTGTCTAAACATTCTTTAATGAGCTTACAGTTCTTTCACCAACCTATGTGTTTTACATTAACTTACAAAACAGATACTTTAGCTTAGTCCTCAGATAGAGGAGGGTTGCTGCTTGCTCTGTTAAGGTATTTCTGTCCCTTAAACTGCATAATTTCCAGGGAGGAGAAATCTTTTGCCCCCCTCTAACATGAACCAGAAAAAAAATTGCAACATCCTTGATTGATGTGTGTATGAGTGTGTGTGTGTGTGTGCGCGTGTGTGTGCCTCTGTGTGCCTCTGTTTGTGTGTGTGTATGCATGTGAGCGTGTGTGTGTATATGTATGTATGTATGTAGCTGAGCGACGGATCAAAACGAAAAACAATGGTTCCGTGTCATCCATGCCCACCAAGTTTCATGCAGCCTGGTCTTTCTGTGTCCTGGGAATCGTACTGGGGGAAAAAATCTGGAAGAAAAAAAACTCCTAAGCTACTTGGCCAGTGTGGCGGTCATAATAAAGAACATCCTTATATAACATTCATCTTGTTTACAGTACAGTACACATCATATCTAGAACAGAAATAGCTGACAGTGAAAGGGAGCGCTTCATATCCCGCGGGGGCCATAGCCCACCCATAGCATGGCCCTTGGGAGACATGGAGAGAACGTAGGGAGAGGACATAGAGAGAGGCTTTGGGTGGGAAAAGATGTGTGACGCTAAGAAGTAAATCGTGGAGGACATACAGCACATCCACATCCCCAACCTCATTTGGCTCCATGATATCAAGAACTAGGCCTATGCGACCTGATGATGCAGCTGTTGAGACACCAAACGGCACCTAAAATGTTCATGTAAGAGTCACGTTTCCACTTAATGAATTGGCATCTTGTCCTTGGCAACCCCTCCACAGATGCCTGCTATTAGAAACTCTGTGTGTAAATCAATAGGAGTGTGATATCATTGGTTTGAGAGAGAGACAGAGATCTACATGTTCCCATCTGCCCATGTAATACTAAATCTTACCAAGTGTGTGGGAAATGTGAGTCACCATACGCAGGCTCAATGGACAGAGAAAGTGAGTACAGAGAGCTTTAGTGACACCATGTGTTTCAGTAACAGCACAACATGCAGGGGTCACAAAAGAGTGGACGTCAGTAAGTGTGTGCGTGCCTGTGAGAGTGTGTGTGAGAGAGAGAGAGAGAGAGAGAGAGAGAGAGAGAGAGAGAGAGAGAAAGAATGTGTTTGTTTGTCAAGAGACTGTTGTCTGTGGGTGGTTGAGTGTTTGTGGGTGGGTGAGTGTCAGTAAACAATCTGTTTTCTTCAATTAGATTCCATTTTTTTGGAAGACTTAGGGATGCATAGCTTAAGGGCAGGCATGGAGTAGTGTTTGCTGACACATTACTTGTTTGCCATTGCTCCTGCATTTGTGTTTGTGTATGCATCTGTGTGTGTTTAAGCACAATTTTATCATTCAAACATAATTATTTATAATGACAAGTGTTGCAGATGTAGCTTTGCAATCACTGAGTCTTAATTGTGGTAGCAGTAAACATGTTAGATTTGCATTCATCTGTTATTTCATTTCCCAACATTCATTGAGGATGCAGCCCACCAATCTTAACAGGGTCTCTCTCTCTCTCTCTCTCTCCCTCTCTCTCTCTCTCCCTCTGCCATTTCAGCACTGCTCAGACACAAAGCTGTCTCCCAATAAAGCTGTCTTGGTTAGAGTTGTAGAGTTTAATGATTAACCTGAACAAATCTAGAGAACAAAGAGGCAACCTTTGCATTGGTCTTGAGTTAGGTGACAAGTCATTCAACACTACTTGTCCAGATAAACAAAAGAAGACACCACAATTTAGCTCCTTGAAGATTTAGGTCAAGGGGCATTGTGCAGTAACCTGGAAAATGCTCAATTTATCACTTATCAAGCCTTTACCCCTCTCTCTCTCTATTTCTCCCATCGCTTCCTACCAATCTGTCCTCCTTTCTTTCTCTCTCTCTCTCTCTTGATCTTTCTTTTATCTCTCACTCACATACAAACACACCCAAAATGGACACACACATCCATCAGTGTTGTACCACACACCGGAGCCAGTAAGTGTTCTGAGATGAAGGTAGCCAACACCACAGGGCAAATGTCTGTTTTCCAACTAGGTCAGGGCCCGCAGTCCACATTCCTTTTGCTGCTTGGCAAAATCTCCACAACAAATCCCTCTGAGACATATTTAAGCAAATGCATTTCCATTTGTTGTTGTTTTTACACTCATCAGTTTATGCCTTATTAGTGTATAAACAAATAAAATACTTTGTTAATTTTTATTAAATCTGAATAGAAGGACGCAGGAGAGTAATATTGAGACAAAGCTATAGCATCCCTCTGTGGTATTGAGAGGTATCACACTCTAGACCAGATTAATCACTGGTGAGTTAAAGGCACATAAAAAGACTATAATGAATTACTTACATTTACATGTATTCTATTTTTCAGTTTGCATGGGAGTTTAGCTCATTCCTAGAATATAATCAAGTGCAGGGCATTGTATCATACAAAAAATGATCTACCTTCAGAATAGAACATTCTTGATATCATGGATCAAAAGTACGCCATTTGAATATGATATTCGTCATAGTGTAAAAAAATCCCTTGCTTGGCCAGGTCAATAACCATAACAATCAATCAGCCTGTGCAAATGTTGGTTTAAATTCAGCATGGGAAACCTGGTCATATGTATCCTAGAAATCTAGACGCACCCTAGGGGCAGCAAATTAATTTGCTCAGCCTGTACGTCTAGTAGCAAACCATAGGGATTTCTGTTGGCTGACGCTGTGGACGTCATCCAATCACAGTGCTCTATTTTGTTAGAGAGTCTTAAGGCGGGCTTAACAGGATGACGACAGTCCTGCAAAGGTGGCTATGGCAAACGAAGAGCGGTTGTTTGAATCGGCGTTGGCATCAACTTTGGAGGAGTTTGACTTGTGCTTTTCTTTAAAAGTTGAGCAACACAATGCACTTAAGTCATTCCTTTCGAAGAAGGATGTATTTGCCGTTTTGCCGACCGGATACGGTAAAAGTTTGATATATCATCTTTCCTCAGTTTACTTCCCCATTCACTGTTTTCGTCACTCTGGCCACGTCATCCTGCTCTTTGTTCTGATTGGTCGTAGCGCTGGCCTATTGCATGCATGTTTGAAAGACAATTCTCTGCCCGCCCCTTGGATTAAGCGAGGTGAATGGGTCGATTCCAGACTATACATTTCAATGATATAGGATGGCCCGCCAGGCTAGGTCATATGCATTAAATACAGAATCTATATGTGTGACAGAGACTAAGTAAGAGGAGTAGAGATAAGGAAAGTCTTCCCCATCATAAGATGAAGTGGTTGTATTATTCAGAGACTTCTGATAAGCATATTAAACACTTGGACTGTGCCCATACACACTCCCATCATCTAATCAACTGTAGTAAGACAGAGAATCGGACATTCTAATATTGGAGTGGGGGCTGCTGCTTTCCTGTCATTGCACCATCCTTCACACTACACTACGTCACCTTCACATCACTGCTGCACTGATGACACTCTGTGGCAAGTCTTTTGCATGATGATCAGCGGTGCTTCACATGGTCTGTGTGTGTGTGTGTGTGTGTGTGTGTGTCTGTATATTTGTGTTTGTGTGTGTGTGTGTGTGTGTGTGTGTGTGTGTGTGTGTATGAGCACTGGGATGTTTGAGAGCCCTGTGGTGGTGGCTGAAGACCAGAGAAGATGGACTTGTGTGTGCTTTCCATCATTCTGGTGAAAAAGGAAGATTTTGCATGGTCTGGCTGAATTCAGATCTAGTCTGTCTATGTCTGTGTCCTTCTTTATTTTGTCATCACTGTAGTGGCAGCCAGAAATAAAGGCTTGTTGCAACTGAAATTGCAAATCCAAAGAGAAAAGAATACAGACTTGTCAGCAGACATAACTGATTACTACACAACCTTCACCTCCAAAACGTGTGGTTCTCTCTGCTCTTACTAATTACTAAACAATATAAAAAGTACATTTGAGGTGACAGATGGCCTTTGTGTCAGCATCAATATGAGAAGATGGCAATGTTGGAACTTTAGTCCCTGACAGTGAGGACTGGATAGCATCTGATGTGCATTCCCACCACCTAGTGGCCAAGGGCTGGAGATGCAGGGCTTTCAACATTCATCCTTTTCTCCTGTTCCCTTTTTTCTTATTATCCTATTTTTGCTGTAATAGGCCTTTACAAGCATCTGCACTGTGTCAACACATACAGAAGTCTCATATTCCCGAAATCCTTTTGATTTTACTTTAATCTGTTTGTACATAGGTTTAGAAATGCATGCTGTGGAACTTCAGGAAATCAATTACTGCTGTCTATTCATAGCAGACACTTAAAAGAGCTTCTTTATCATCCATTACCCTGACATTGTTGCATGAAACAATATAATGGAAATGCTACACTAATTAAAGTTGCCTTAACGATGCCTCAAAGCATAGTTAAACATAGCGACACCCTCCCTATGTGTGTTTTCCCCTCTCCCTAGGGGTGGAAGCATCTTGCCTCTGCTGTATGTGTGCCCCACATTCATGGAGCAACTTCATGACTTATTGAGATTAAGCCAGCTGTCTGCTGGAAGACGGCTTATTATGAGGCTTTTAAGGACGGCCCCAGAGTGCCCAGCGCTGACCCACTGCCCTCCATTTAAACTCTCCCGCTTTCCTGAACTGATGTCGGTTAAGTGTCTTTTGATTTAACTTGGAGTGACAGGCAGAAATGTGAATAAACTGTGAGTGTTTTTCTTAATTAGCAGACATGTTAGAAATAGAGCTACATGATGTGGCTCGAAATTGGGAATTTGAAGAGTGCAATTAATGTCATTAAATGTACATCAATCCAATGTCAGTAGAACCATGTGGAATATACTGTATGAGTGAAAACAGTATACACACTGAGGCTTAAAGTGCCCAAGTTGGATGATTATAATTATATATATGTCAAAACAATATAAGTTTTGGTGGTTCCCAGGCTCTGTGAACAGTGCACTGAGTCATAACGTTAATTAATGATCATTTGGTGAAAATGATAATGACAAATTTCAGAAGGATAAAGGAATGACAATAGCTGCACAGGATTAGCTGTATCATGGATGTAGCAAAGGGAGAGAGCAAATCACCCCACCCGGCCTCAAACATGCAGTTTGACCACAACCAAAGAGCCAGGCTCGTTTGTATGGCAGTCAGAGCGCATACTCGACTGTAGAGACGGCACTCAGTCACACTGCCCTCCCCTTCGGGAAGCGTGCCCATGTGCTGCACGCACACTGGCGTCCCTCACGCATCCACCAGCCAAATTTCTTCCATCCCAGGGTGCCCCACACACTAGTGCTGTTATAATACAAACTGTTATAATACAAACTGTAACCAGTTTAAATTTGTGGAGCTGAACTACAGAACCTTTATCTTAAAACAGTCGCACATTCATAGCAGACTAACAAAATAATCAACAAAGTTAGAGACAAAATTGTGCCTCAAAACACAGTACAAGTCTTGCCCCTTTGACCCTCTGCAATTATACTCAAACACCCAAAAGGAGACCAGATTTAATGTCTTACATTAATGGATGTTGAAAGTGCTGCTATAGTATCACTTTCTTTTTGAAAGACTTTTAAAGAAATGCAAATGCAGTGAAAACACAGTTAGAACTGTGTAGTAAGCGGCAACATGCGAAATGGCTGCAGTATATGGCTGCAGTGTAATTCACTCAAGTTTCATTCTTTAAAATCCTTCGCATTGCCGTGGGCAGTTCTAGCACAGACCACAGAACTAGTGCAGAGCATGGGCAACTAGCAATAACAATGAGTGCGTTTATCTGTCCTTCACATTACTATATGTAGCTTCAAAATGAATTTTAATATGATACACACCAATCGCCTTCGCAAACATTATCTCAGAAATGCTAATTTCCTGCAGAGAATTGCTTTTATGAAAGTGAAGATAGTTTGACAGCATCAGATGTCTCCACCTGAACATTCACTTGGGTGTACATACAAATGTGCTTACCAAGGTACATAAACCACCAGAGATCATAATCAGCATTAAAGGTAAACAAACACACTAGTCAACAGCGGAGATACTAGGCATATTAAAATTATAATTTCCAATTACATCAATTACATCTATCTAGATCTATCTATCTATCTATCTATCTATCTATCTATCTATCTATCTATCTTCTCACTATGGCCGATTAACCACCAAGCCTATTTCAAGTTACACAGCATGACGTGAGATTCAACATCAATGCACAGTGTATAGTGGGCTTGTGGCAGTCGCAAACACGCCACATGTTATACCGGGGTTCTTGAAGGCCCTCCTTCAAGGTACAACATGAGCTGCCACAAAGGCCAGTCAACAACCAAGCCTATCCAAAATTACACTACGGGATGCAAGATACAACATTAACACACAATTTACGTTTATTTGACAGGGACAACGCACAATATATAATTGGGCCAGATTATAGCTACAAGGCTAATTTACATCTTGTCCAATTGGTTGGCTCTTCTTCACGGCACAACATGTGCTACCAGTAGCCTGAATGCCAAACCAAAGAACAGACACAGAAAAAAAAAACATCACCGATAGAGCAACCTTAGTGAGCATTTAACTGGGGTTAACAAGCAGGCACCTTCCTTTATCAGTGTTTCGTGGAATTAAGCCCATGGCGCCTCCAGAAGGCTAACATAACGTGGCACCCCAAGCCATTTCCTAACTGCATTATTACAATCCTCTCATATATCCACCTCTGAAACAGCAATGTCATACACAGTCAAAGCCAATCTAAACATTTACCTCATACGAAATGTTTAGAACATGAACTAGTTGGTGAATATTTTTGCTTTGTTTCAGTCTATGATACAGTAGAGTAAAACCTGCTTTAAAATGCAAATTAATCCAGTGAAGTACAGATGGCCAACATGAATATTTAAGTGCAGTGACTAAATATTGTCTCTCCATTGATTAACACAACAAAATTATCATAGAGCATAGATTAGAATAACATAGCCAAGCTGACAAATCAAGCAGATTCGAGCAGAATCAATTTGTTAGAGGAAGCTTCTTTTACATTGAGGATGGATAAAGACTAGCATACAATAAGTCAGAGGAATTGTGGAGTTTCAAAGAGAGAGCATGCATCACACAACATCACACCACCTTGCACAAGCAGCTTGTTCAATGAGAATTCCATTACCTCTAGTTAATACTGATGATTTTGGAGTCTGTCCCACATGGCACCTCTTTTGGTACCTGTTGCACTTCTTTTGCCATTATAAGCTATTGCTCCAGTGGTTCACACTTTACTGTAGATGGGGTGCAGGCCAAAGATTTTCTCAGAGGGTAATTTAATTCAAAACATGTTAAATTATAATTAGCAATATTTATCAGACATCCATAGATAGATCTGTGGCATTGGGCACGGCACACTATCTGTGACCAGCAGTACTTGAGTTCCAAACAAGTTCACGGACATGTCCAAAAACAGAAGGCCATGCACCACACAGCTCAGGGTTCCTGCTCCCCAATAGTTACCTGAGAAGACTAGGTCAGCAGATGCATTGACAATGATTAAGGTTTTTAAAATTGTGACAAGTATAGTCTATGACAAATGTTTTCTCTGTGGATAGGTCACTGACTGTTGAGAAATGGGACCATGAGGTACATTTGAAAAAAAAAAAAATGCTAGGAGATGATAAATTAGGTACATTGAACATATCGTAATCTACAGAAATATGTATTGATATGACCTCACATTAAAAAAAAAAAAATCCAAATGTGCCTTACGATGTCAGTAACATGCTAGTGCAACCCCAGTAGTACACTTATGGTTTCATTCCAACTTTGGAAATTTGTCTGCGACAGTGAAATCGTTTCAAAATCATTTGGTGTAAGGTATTACCGTGAGTGTCTGACAAAGCTGACAGTCGCATTGTTTTCACAATATGGTGTTGCTGGAGAGCAGGGAGAGCCCATGGGTTGGTAATTCATGTTAAAGCATATGCCTGTAAGCATGCAATAGATGATACATCAATGGGGGACTTGTTGATTGGAAAGAGCTGGAATTGCTTATAAATGTGCATGTGATATGTAGAATGATATCACTCAGTCAACCCAGATAGGACTCTGTCTCTGCCTATATGTGCAGTACAGTAGGCCTACCTAATGTTTGTGTGTATGTGTGTAGACCTGGCCTGTGCCTCTATGGTTTTGTGTGCCATGCCCAGGCAGAGTTTGCATTTTGTGGACACAGAGTTTGAATTTTGTAGGCCTAGAGATTTGGAATTGTGCTTGTTTTCACGTAAACATTTTAATAGGTGCAATTTCAGGAATATCCACATAAATGGCCACTAGTTGGTGATATTGGGCCTATATTTTAAACTTATCATTTATCAGACTGATTAAGGAGTAGCCTATATCTAGCCTATCTACAGTAGCTAAGGCTACAAGCTTCGATGACACCATTGAACGTAAATCGTCTTCATTGGTTTAGTGGAATGATAAAAGGACACATTTGAGAGTAAAAGCATAAAGCACTGATGTTGAAGTATAACTTACGACCTAATATAAACTGAAGTTGGTTAGATAGACTGTTTTCTAGATTGATCCCTTGAGCAAGTAGGCTATAGGCCTACTGTAAACTGTACAAGCCTGTGATTCGACAAGGAAACCATTAAATTAGGGAACAGGCACACTAAAAAACATCATGTAAAATGGGCTATTTCACACCTAGGCTACCACTAGGTGATGTCTTTAGATCATATGTTCAAATGCAGAATTGTTTCTTCCCTTCTACAAACCAGTGATGTCGCTGTGTTCCAATGAAAACAGGTGGAATTCCCAGATTCGACCAATGACGCTCCCTTCCTACCAGTTCGTGCTCAGGAGTAGGCTATGCTTGCTCAGTCATGGCGCTACTGTGAAGTTCGACAATCGACACGGCTGAGTGTAAAAACACCGAATTTTCTTTCTGTAAGTGATTTCCTAAGAAATCTCTTTAAGTCACAGAGGTACAGACGAGTTCTGCCCCAACGGATAGTTCAACGATTAAGGACTATTTTTGCGCTGTTTTTTTAAAAAAAAAGGATTTAACACAACGATCGTGACTACTTGCGAAAGGAAACGCTACAAAGTTGCTTTTCCTATCTCCATGCAGGATGTTACAATTGTGACCTTACGAGGAAGCAGCGGGATGGACAACGGGAGTTAGAACGAGCACTTGGTGGATTGTTTTGGCGTTTTGTTGTCCTGTGTAACTGTATTGGTGTCTGCGTTTAGCTTGTTCATGCGCTTTCGATACGACCATCATGCCAGCGAAAACAAAGTATAATTTGGTTGATGATGGCCATGATTTGCGGATTCCTTTACACAACGAAGAAGCCTTTCAACATGGGATCAATTTTGAGGCAAAGGTAAGTAACAGAGAACCTAAGTAGGGTAGCCCATGTAACCGTGGATTTCGAGGTGTAGAAGTGTTATCTTAATCTCATGAACGTAAAGTGTAACTTTCATTGTGTGTATCTAGTCCTTCATCGTCTTTAAACAGTTTTAGTTTGGATTTAAAAATTCAATTAAAAGTTGGGGCTTTGTCTAGGCTGGTTTCCTTGCTCTTGTGTATCCTTTGGCGATAACAAGGCTATGTTAAAATATGTATGTCGATCAGAAAGTCGTGGCCTAACTATCGCTTCGCTTTCTTTTATTATTAGTATATCGGTAGTCTGGATGTGTCGCGACCAAACAGCAGAGTGGAGATCGTTGCTGCAATGAGGAGAATACGGGTGAGTAGTATGATATATTCCCTCTTACCGGAGCCTAGTGCTCGCTGTAGTTGTTTTGTGTCAACATAAACCCAGTTCCTTACACAGAAAGTCAGAAGTGGTGTGAACATCTCCATGTGGGTGGTCCTGCCTTGAGGCCAGGATTGATCTGTGAAACGCTTTGGAGGATTGATTTGTAGCTATAACACTTCGAGAAAAAGAAAGTGGTCACTTCACTCTGAGTTGGACATTTGTTTTAAAATCCAAATGTATGTCTGGCCAGAGGGTATAGTAGGCTAACGGTCTCAACCACAATAGTTAAAATTAGCCAATACAGTAGCCTAGGCTATAAACTATCAGAATTTGCATAAGTCTTAACTTTAAGAAGGGGTTTGGCTCCGGTGATTTAATTGTGCTCGTTAAACTGACCCACATAATTGCCAGATATTTAGTTTTGACAAAAAGCTGGCCTAGATCATTTTGAGTTTCAATTTGAGTGTGCTTCAATTCGACATCTCGGTATCCTATTTTTATGCAAACATGTTCGTGTTCTATCATTATGATTCATGCGCTCAGGAAACACAATCGATCTCTTCGAATTAATTTTTCCCAAATAATTCTCAAATGTTGGACTGCTGGTTGGTTAATTTTGGGCTGCTAGGCCTACTACTTTGCCTGTCAGTATTTTCTGATTTGATTATTCTTTAAGGGGTCACGTCAGAAAATGAAAATGTGACTAATCTTTGAAAATGTGTAATCTTACAGAACCATAATCTTAGAAAATGTGTAATCTGACAGAACCATATAATGGCCAGAGAGACTCAGATCTGCAGCATTTTTATCACAGCATCACATTAGGCACAAATTATCCCATTAACCTGTTCAATGTGCTAGGCCCCCTGCCAACATTTGGCTGCTGTTATTTGTGGCTAGGAGGAAACCATTTTGCATGTTTCTTGTGTTTCAGCAGTAGGTGATAGTCAGATGTCAGTTATGATTATGGTATTTAGACGCTTTTGTCCAAAACGACATACAAGTTATGGTTCCATGAAAACAAAACATTTTAGATGCAATGCTTTCAAGTCAAAATGTATTATTATTGTATTGCTGCAGAGCATGTGCTCTTCCCTTTTAAATGACTTGTCCAATTGGCTGGAGATTGAATATTGTGACCGATGCATGTTTTCAATACACTTACAAAGAATACGATGTGCATTACCTGATGGAGGTATTAAAATGTGATCCATATTTTTTGGCACAAACACCTGGATTTTTAATTTATTTGCTATACTTGGCTACCTCTGGTCTCAGATCATTAGGCATTAGGTGCTGTCAGCGCTGATGTTTTCTAAAACAACACTGGTATATCATCTGAAGCACTTCAATATGAGTTGCGCCAGAACTAAACTGAAGCAAGTACGACATTGGACAACCTTACATGGAGCAGGGCCTGTTTTCTCACTCTGCTAAAAGTTGCAGACTGGATTCAGGGCCTTGGCTCCTCATAATCTTACCAAGAAGCTTCAGGCAGTGCCTAGGCTCTAGGGTTCCTCTCCCACGATCGCTGGCATTTTTTCACACTCTGAATTCATGCCAGATAGATTTTACAGAATCCAGAGGAGGATTTCAGTGATATCGGTGTAGGAGTCATAATGACACTGAGTCTGCTGGGATTGGAACATGATGTTTAGTTTAGCGCTTTCTATATCTGTTTGTGGGAAGTAGCTATACATCTTTGCCAGGCTAAACCACAAGATCGTCTGATCTGTCTTGTTTTAAAGATAAGGAGCTGTTTTAATCCAAATCTACGCTGGCATGCTTTGTCATTGATGTAGGTTTCAGGTCACTCTCCCGTGCGCTCTGTCTGGTTGCACATCTTCAGCTCATGATTTCCATTCATACTGTTCCATTGCCTTAATGACAAAGCACTGAAATTCAACCTCATTGTTGTTTATTCACCAGGAGGATATCACCTTGCTCTTTGTTTAAATTGTGGAGATGTAGGCCTACTGATAATCTCTATATAGTGGTGAAATTTTGTGATGCTAATTTGATTCACAATGGTCTGAGAAGAGAATGTTTTTAGTCCTGCTATAAAAAATAGAGAGCGTGTGAAGAAAGGATGCTCTGAATAGAGGAATTACATATAATGGCATTCTAAGTGCACACGGTTATACTCACGGTGTCAGAAATATACCTGATTATAGGAATATACCTATTCTTATACCTGACTTGCTGTACAGTTAGCTTCTTGAGCTGTTCTGCTTATAGGTGATTAGTGAAAAATGAAGAACTACAAAAAACCTCCTTTTGCCTGTTTTCATGGGTCAGTCAGATGGCCATCCTTGGGGCAGCCTGTATTTGGTGGGGTGATACAGAGTTTTAAGATGACCTTTTATTTGTAAATATTTACAATGTAACTTAAATATTACTTTCACAGTCTATACAAAACTACTTGTCATGTCCCCTGGGCAACCACACAGCCCCCCTTCCCCCTCCCCTTCCCTATGGTGTCTTGAATGCTGGCTTCAGCTCCTGCTTTCCTTCCAGGATTTTCCAGTTCGCCTTTTGTAATCCTTTTGTAGCAAATTAACCGTGGTGCATTAATTCAGGCAACATTTGGCCTTTGTTAAGAGCCCGTGTTGGTCGGCCTGTTTGGGGTGGCTGTGATGCACAGCTCCAATTTATTTGATCACAAAGTCCAATTAAAGCTGGCTTGTTTATACTGACCTGTCTGATTGACGTGTACAAGGTACAGCTTTGGACGTGGGCCAGAGGAGGTAGTGCATGCATCATGCAAGTCTCCAAGAAGGAAGGTGGACTAGGCCTGATTTGTTTTGCTCGCGACAGCACTACACTGCAGAGAGTGGAGAATATACAGCGCCAGCTGTGCAGACACCTTCAGTGGCCCCATTTAAGGCTTTTAGACACGTTTATGCAGCCCAGCATACTCTCATCTCCATGATGCTTCTAAAAAGGGAGCTATAGGCTAGCTGGTGTAACCCACTTGCTAAGCTAGGCTAACAGTGTCACGCTGGGTTATTGCACGCACAGAGAAGAGAAGGATGGCAAATAAGTCAATTTCCCAAAAAGTTGGCGTGTTCCATTAAATGTCAAAGTAGCTTGGCATCTTGGCTGTGTGCACAGGACCTTACTGGCCATGGTGAAAATAAACTTCACACAATTAGTCTGATTAGTATGAGTGTTTTAATTTAGTTTTGACATTAATCCTGAGGGTTCATGCAATTGCGTTTTCCCCCAAAATTCCAGCACGAGTCATTGCCTGGTCTTTAGAGGTTAACGTTTTTACTTGTAACCTCTGTAGGGATTCTCCACATAATCAACCCCTAAATTCATTAGCAGTATATTGGAGTCTGTGAAACCAGCCTGCCAATGGCCAGAGGTTAATATTTAACATGCTCTGTTTATCCAAACACAGCCTGTGGTTACCACTTGAATTCCTGAACCCGCATCTCTTTTAACTAGACAGCCTAGCCTTTAGCTTCATTTGTTCCATTTGACATTTACTCATTACACATTTACTGTATTTCTCACTCAATATTTCTCACACAATGCTTCCAAACATGGCCGGATCTAGAATAGGGCTGGGAGGGGCAATGCCCCCCCAAATATTTCTTCTGCCCCACCTAATTGGTCAATTTTATTTGACAGCTATTGAATCTGCTAATCACACTTTTCTAATTTGCCCCGGCTGAATATTATTACTGTTATGAATAGTGTTTTACGCAGTGGAGAAAGTGACCGGGCACGGCAAGAAAGCAAGTGCGTCAAAATTCACCCATTCTTTGCTAAACTACTCCTGAAGTAGCCTACTCATCATACAGATATCACATGTATCACATCACACGAAAGAGCTTTTTCTCAGCTTTTAAATGATGTTAGCCACTAGTTGTTGGTAAATGGTTTGTGAGAAAAGTAACTTTAATTTAATCATTATATTCGCGCCCATCTTCCTACCCATTCATCTCGGTGGAATACTTCACAAACTTTTCCCTCAACACACGACAAACCATATATCAGAAGAAACAGCAGACCTTACCGAACACAAAAGTGTAACGCATTCCCCTGTATAGTTAGCCATTCCAGTGTAATCCGGTTTTACATTTGCAGCAATGTCTTAATGCATGTCTCCAAATTTGGGCTTCATGTTTCACAGTGTGTTTAAATAGTTCAATACATGATTTTATAACAGGCCAAATACAAAATATCGCCTAGATATCTGTAAATATTAAAATCAGCTCACTAAGAGTTTGTCAAAGTAGCCTTAATGATCACAAAATGGTAAACATGCCGGTAGACTATTTGAGGTTCTTAAAGCTGAACTGCTTTGTTCAATAGGCTACATGATTTCATAACAGGCCAAATAGAAAATAATGTTAAATATAGCCTAGATATCTGTAAATATCAGTTCTATGATTTACAGTTCTATGTAATATGTCATGTTTCATGTTCTGTTTCATACCTTGATGCAGGTCTACTGCTGTGAATAGGGTAAATATAACTTTTATCATTTTTATGTAGCTTATAGCCTACTATATAGTTAACTTTGGCCTTGGTGCCCTGACGTGTGGCCTTTGTGCCCAGCACCAAATATGCTCAACTGAAGGCCAGGTGGCCTGCTCTTAAAATTATGAAATTCCAAGCCTGGTTATAGACATATAGCATTTGACACTCAGTGTGCTTTTAACATCAGGCAACTTATTAAACTGGACCTTTTCGCCTACAAACTCACGGTTCCTCTACAAACTCACGGTTCCTTTACATCTTCAGTTAACTCCAGACAGTAAAATAAACTCTCAGGCTTGCGGCTTCAGGTTTTGCGGCTTTCGTTATATGACATTAGCCCTTAACAAAGGAAATAGGTAAACACAATGTGTTGATTGCGTTAATATTTTTTAACGCATTATGTATTTCAAAATGAATCGCAGCGCAAAGCATTAATTTTGAGAGCCTTAGTTTAGAGTAATATAAATGAAATATAAATATGTGCAGTGTTCCTATTAGCAGATACCTTTGCAGGACAAATATGGCTATGTAATGAACAATGTATGAACAAAATGTACGACTATTTTACATGATTTTAAGGTGAAAAGTAAGGCATTTGTAGGTGAAACTGAGCGGTTTTGTTGTGTAGTGTAAATGGTGTGTGCACAGGGTGGGTGGGGGGGGGTTATTATTCATTGTGCCCACCCCAAATTTCTATTTCCCCCCCCAATCTGAGCAGCCTAGATCCGGGCCTGCTTCCAAAACAATACTCCATGCCATGAGTGGGTGAAGATTTCTTTTAGATTGGCGCTAGCCTTTTTTCTGCTGTCAGTAACTCTAGTGCTAATGCTTGTGCTCCTCTAGTGTCTTTCTTGAGTACTCCTAGGAGACTCAAATAAGTGAACCTAGCCTGCAACCATGCCTTCTCTACTACGCTGCCAGAGTGCATGGCAAGTAGAACCAAAACACAGTCCAGCCTCTTCCCCCATTTGCAATATTAACTGGAATCTTCTCATCACCCCAGGGCTATGCCCTTTCTCCCTGGGGTCTCTTTGGTCTCGTTGCTCTCTTGCCTGGTGAAGCAAGTCATTTTCCACTCAATGGGCTGATCTGGCTGTGGTTGATTTTATGGATTTTATTTCTCAGAAAACATCCCTTTTGACAGGCCAAGCTGTAACTAATGCAGATGCTGCCCTAATTTGATCCGGCTTTTTAATTAATGTCTGCTCCAGCGTGAAAGTATAACTCATTCTCTGTTCTCCTCCTCACTGGAGTGTGTGAAATAACCCCAAGATAAATATCCACAAGTCAGGCCTCGGGTGTATTCAGTTTTATGTAAGGAGAGAGAGGGTAATAATGCCCTTCCAGCCAAGATATCACTTAATAAATAAAAAGGGTACAAATGTTCTCTTAAACCTTGGTGAGATCTATGGCTTCTTAATTGGAATGCATTCAACTACTCGGAACACTCAAAAAAGCAGAAATGTTGCATGTCTCTGTCTCTGACAGAATGTACAGTCAAAGCTACTGTGCAAGTTGACGTAGTAATCAGCATATTTATTATCTTCTAAGACATGGCAGTACATGAAAAGACTTTTTGCTGTCAGTCATTATCTCGAGGAGAAGCTGACAAACCAGGCCGCCAGTAGAGCCCAGCGGTTGTTTTCTTGCTATCGGAATCTTATCAAGACAGCAGGTTGGAAAGACTGACAGCTGGCATCACCCAAATTGGTGCCGGCATGCACTTCATGGGGTGGCATGGCTACAGTGAATGGAGAAATCCCATGGGCATGCATAACTGGCAGGTCTCTAGTGGGTGGAAAGGGAAGTAATAAAATGGCATGAAGAAAGTGAGCCAGGCCCTTTACATTAATCATCTAGTTGGGGCATTATGAGGAGTCTGTGGAGTTTTCATCTTTCATTCACATTTGTTTGTCATTTGTTGGTGTGATAATTATCTTTATTTTGCTGGCCTTTAATAAGATTAGCTCTATCTTTATACACCCACCATGCTTGTTACGACTTTTTAATCAGAGCAAATATCAAGGCAGGTTTAGTTCAGAGCTCGGGGGTAGTCCTCATGACTTTTAAATAATGAAGGCAATTAAAAAGCCCCCCTAGAATGCATCACAATCTCTCAGCATGGTTGCTTGCCATCATAAAACAATCTATGCCCTCAGTTACCGGAAAAACATATCTGTAGTTCAGTGACTCAGTCACTGTGCCAGAGCTTCACCCCGACAGTAAGAAATGTGAATTTACCTTCCTTAATACATTCAACTTTGAAGTTGTGTGAAATTGCAAGACATGGATTGCAACTGGCTCTGTCACACTTGCACTGAATGATGAATAAGATGTTTCTTTTCCTCAGCGGAGTTCATTCTCTCTCCTCTCTGTTATGGTATTGGGTTATTGATCTCCATAACACATAGCAGATGTGTTATTTATAAGTATTGCCTTGGGCATGGCAGCCGTTCTGCGAGAACTCTTCTGTGCTTCTCACCATAGGTCAGTGGATGTGAGAGAATGGGTTCTAAAAAGTCTGTATGTATGTTCACAGTATGTTCCTGTAGCATAGTGGCGGTGTTGTATTTGATAGTTAACAAAAAAATTGCATTAAAGGCAAGCCAAACTGCTGGCATGAATGGCACTTAGTGAATGTGGAGGTGGATGCCTTGGATTAGCATGGTCTGCAGGGTGTTGTGTTACATTATTAGTAGGCTGTGTAAGCTGCTGAAGGGTCTGTATGGAGGAGCTGTTCTCCTCAGCCGCTCTCCTCTTGTTGCCCTGGTCTGTCCATCATACACGTTTGCTCACACCATTTCCCATGCTCTTTATTTCTTTTCTCTTTTCAGCCTAGTTTTTCATTAAAAAAATCGGTCCATAGTCCTCATATACACTATTTCTAGGAAATCCATCTGCCACGACTGTAGTGAACGCAGTGAAGTGTATGCCATGAAAACTGAGCACAGCTGAGCGTGGATATCTTTCTCCTGACCATAAGATTATATTTCTGGTTGTAAGACTTAGATTTATGTCTCTATCAAAATGTCCAGACATGTCTGACCATTTCTTCTAAAGGTATTCTGAATTATAGGGTTGATTCTCACTATAATATAACGTGGTGTAATGATGGGGCTGGGAATGGGCGAGCACCTCTCATTTATTTTGGAAAGCTTTCGTTCTAGATCTGGACAAGGGGAAAAGTGCTGTGAGCATCATGTTCTTTGATTTCTCTAGCGCCTTTAACACCATTCAGCCTGTCAGATTGAGAGACAAGCTTGTGCAGATGGGGGTTGGTGCTCACCTGGTATCCTGGATAACAAACTATCTGACGGAGAGACCACAGTTTGTCAGGCTGAAGGACAGCTTCTCAGATACTGTGATCAGCAGCACCTCAGGGGACTGTGCTGTCACTGTTCCTGTTCACCCTGTACACTTCTGACTTCAGCTACAGCTCTGAGTCATGCCACATGCAGATGTTTTCGGACAACACTGCAATTGTGGGGTGTATCAGGGATGGACAGGAGGATGAATACAGGAACGTGGTGTATGACTTTGTGGCATTCAGCTGCAGAATCTGGCTGAGCCTGCACCATTGCACAAAGACCAAGTAGTTAGTGGTGGACTTCAGGAGATCTAAGTCACATATGCTACCAGTCTCCATTGAAGGGGTCTATGAGGTGGTTGGCACATATAAGTACCTGGGGGTACACATGGACAATAAACTGGACTGGTCAGCCGACACAGATGTGCTGTATCGGAAAGGGCAGAGTCGGCTTTACTTCCTGAGGATGCTGTGGTCATTCAATGTCTGCAGTAAGCTCCTCTGGATGTTTTACCAGTCAGTCATTGCCAGTGTCCTTTTTTATGCTGTGGTGTGCTCCCAGCAGCATCAAGAAGAGAGATACTGAGCGACTGAACAGGCTGGTAAAGAAAGCTGGCTCTGTTGTTGCCATTGAGCTGGAGTCACCTACAACAACTGCAGAGAAACGGACCATGAGTAGGATGCTGGTGATCATGGACAATGACCGCCACCCCTACACAGCACGTTCATTAATACCACACAAAAGAGTTGGGGAGAAATGGACTTTACAGCATGAGCCTGTCTCTCTCAGGCCCTACCATTATGTAACTTAGTCTGCTGTACACCTGACTGTCTTATAGGCTATATTAGCCCTCCTACACAATCTGGTCTGTGGTCATAACATCTTATAACGTATTCCCTGTTATATATTGTTCCTAAAGTATATTATTTCTTTCTTATTTGTCAAGCAATTATGTTTACATTCTTATCTTTTCATAGTCATAGTTAATATTTAATAATAAGCAAGCTATTGCACTGTTCAATCCTGGCACTGTTCACTTGTGCTCTACCACCATTGCACACACTCTACCATAGCACCTTATCATGGTCATTGCATCACATGGTCAGTCCATACCAGGCCTTTATAATCACTTCACAATTTTTGAAGACAGTTTCTTAATGATTGAGATGTGTTCTGAGACTTAAACAGAGCCTTCATATAAGCCACAGGTGGTGCCATGTTGCAATCAATGGACACACTATGTGTACATGGAATATTGTACAGCAGAAAGTTACTTTGAAATTTGCAACAGTTTTCTCTCAAGGCCACTGACTGGTCATGACTCACTCACCTCTCTGCTTGATGAATGAGCATGCACTGAATTCTGTACTTCGGGAACATAAAAGCATGACTTGTGAGGTAGATGGCTGACCAGCATAACCGAGGATTAAGTCCCTGTTCAGCGAGCACCTTGTCATCACGGATCAGCCCAGGCACTGACACGGTCAACATCAAAGCCGTGCAGCAGGCGCTGTTAAAAAAAAACAGTTACCTTACGCTCTCCCAACCGCACTTGTCCACCACTAATGACACATCCATTACACACTCTAACCTCATCTCTGTCTGCTGCCCACGTAGTGGGAGACTTCTGAGTCTTCCAGAAGTCATCAACAGAAAAATATAAGTTAAAAGATGCTGTACGTGCATAACCTTGCACACCTCTTACAGTCTTACCAGTCTTAACTCCTGCAGGGTTTAAGCACACAGGGTCAAAATGTCCCTCCAGGAGCAAGAAAAGCAAGCTTAATTGTGTTGACAACCCACTGCACCTTACCGTTGTCCACCATGACTAGAAAATGCATCTGTAGCACCATATCCGTGATGCATCTCTGTCATTACAGAATCTCTCTCTCTCTTCTCTCTCTCTTCTCTCTCTCTCTCTCTCTCTCTCTCTCTCTCTCTCTCTCTCTCGCTCGCTCGCTCGCTCGCTCTTCAAATCCAGTGCTGGCAGGCCTGGTGCTGTGGAGGAGGCTGTGCTGAGGTTCTCTCACGCTCTGCTCCCATCTCTCTCCCAGGCTGGCAGGAACTCTCAGTGTCAGAGGGAGCCCGGGTGATTGATCGCCTCCCATGCTGTCTCGGTTTCATGATGAGAGAGAGGGGCCTTTAATTTGTAATGGTTCTGGCCAGCCATATTAGCATGGTGGCCATCCATCATCACAGTAATGCGTCTTCTCCCTCTGCCTGAAAGGGAGTTCCTATATGCGTGTAGGTGTTTTAATAATATTTCAATATACCCTCATGCCTTGGCACGTTTGACCTTGCATTCACTCTCTGTTGATTTACTTGGAAGTCAGCTGCAAAAAAAGTTAGCCTTCAGGTTTGGCACTGTACTTTCTATTATGATTGCATCGCATCCAACAGGTTGCATTGTATCCAACTTCACGTCATTTCTGCTCTCATATAATTTTGTAGTTGCCTTTAGTGTACCTGCTCATGTGTAGTCCTTAGAGAAATTATCCCTCATAAGCATAGCTCTCACTGGGCACACAAATCATTTAATTTAATGTAATGCTTTGACACATCCAATTACGCTACACAGTTCTGTTCTACACCCATTGCTGCAACAGAGGCTTGTCAATGTTTATTGCTCCACACATTAATGATTTTTGGAAAAAAAATATGTTATTTTCCCATGTGAATGGGAAAATGTATTGGATTGACCATCCATGGTATACTGAGTGTATGCACTTAAAATCAAATTATATTGCCATACATTCTGAAGCAGAATCAAAAATGTGCCTATGTGAAGAATGCTGCCAAATGTTCATCAGATAGGCAGACCAAGGCTACAGTACTTTGTATTTGCTGTCCGGGCACTTTTGAAGTTGTGCAGATCATTTGGAGTTAGGCATAGAATTCAACTTGTATAATTAAAAGTTTCTGAACGGCCTTATACTGGTTTGATAAATGAGTAGCCCTGAATAATGTATTGAGACACCCTGACTCTTGCCTTTTAATCTTCAGTGATTTTTGTTCTGTTTCATTGTGACTGTACTTGGTGAAATATACTGCTGGATGCATGACGAGGGTAACTAAATAGCCATTAAAAGGTCTTACTGCACTGAAAATGTCCAGAAATATTAAATATTAATGTCTCAAAGTACCAAGTTTCTTTAACTCAAGAAACCATATGAGAAGAAGACAGACTTGATCGCTTTTCCCGCTCTCTCACTTAGCTTGTTAGATTGCTGTTTCCACACAAGGCCAAAATGGAATGCCTGCTTCCTAGGCTCAGGGGGGTGATGGTTTGTAGCAGGGTCATTCCCAGTGAAAACAGCCAAAATCGGGGTATCATGTACATGGTACCTCTCAGATTTTGCTGAAAAGCAGTGAAAATATGCCTTATGTTACCAAACGAGGGAATCTGAAGTTTCAGGTCAATATCTCAAACGGTTTGCCCGTGGCGTCCATTTGAATTTCGGGTGCCACGGCCGTAATTGACACATTGGAATTTCACATTTCATCTTTTGCCATTTTTGGAAGCCCATAAAGTCTGTTCTAATAGTGGTAGAAGGCTGTAAACTGGTGTGGTAGTTCACTGTAGTCTGTACTAAACAAATTCTGGAGGCAGAATCAACATTCCTCACTGTTTGGGTGAGAGGTGGGTCAGCAAAGTCCTAAAAAATGTTGACGGCATGTGTGATTTTTCACTTTTTGGGTGGCCTTAGCACCACGATTAATGATCATATTTATTCTAAACAGGATTATTTGTTATATGTGGGAACCTTGTTCTTGCCAAAATGAATTTGAAGGGTATGGTACCACTGGCGGGGGGTTTTATGGGGGTCCAAAACCCCTCTCCGGCAGAGGTGACTCTTTTGGAACCCCATATTTGGACCCCCTAATGATCATGTGGGCACTTGATGATCCTAATATGATTTATACCAGATAAAGATACACATTTGTTCTTTCTTTTAATGAAATAACATTTTTGACTATGAAGCTCCATAATATGAATTTTATTCTTCATAATGCACCATTTTGGGCATTGTTTCCAGCAGTCTGGAATGTAGATCAGGGAGAATTTAGTGATGATAAAGCATGAAAATAGTGGAAATAACTTAGTATTATGCTCAGTGATGGCAAACAATTAAATACTGAGACTGTCACGGATTAACCCCTTATCCCCCATGAAAGAGACCCGCCATCAAACTTTTAAAGGACTAAATAACAAGAATGTTACATAGTGTAAGAGTTGTTCCTTGCCGCTGTCACTCTCCAAATAAAATTGAATTGAATAGTGTCTTTAACTATTATCCAAGAAATTGTGGAAGCAGTGGCATAATTTTGTCATGGTCCTTTTGATCAAGTTTGTATTGGCGAGCACTGCGTCCATAGATGTCTGGCACACTGACACAACAAATGATATGTTGGAATGGCATCCAACAGGGGATCTGTCTTTGGTCCGATGGCCATGTAAGGATGTTGTTGACACACTTCATGAATTTCACAAATTGAATTTTCCTGGCTGGAAAATTGAGTTTTTCATTTTTCTTTGTTAGTGCAGAAGATATTAAAAAACATGAGGAAACATTTGAATTGGAGAGTTATGCCTCGGACAAAACGATCAGTGGAACCTGTTAGTACGGCAGTGGATGGCTGTTTTTTCCACTACATGCAGACGGGATTGGTTACAGGAAGGGTTTACCGAGAGAGGAAGTGGGAGAACAATAATGGAACTCGGTTACCAGGGTGAAGGCATAGATACAGGTACACATAAACAAACACACACACACGCACACACACACAGGGAAAGAGAGAGAGGAAGAGTGAGAGAGAGAGAGAGAGAGAGCCGCAGTCTCGGATGTGCAACATAAAATTATCTGGCCAGCTCAGGAAGGAAAAAGTATTACATACCCATACCCAAGTAAGACATACCCATAGCTCCAACATTAGCCCCTACTTTGAAACTAGTTCTCTGATTGATTACCAATGCTTGGACCACATCAGCCAGCTATGTTGTATATGCTAAATGTCTTGTTTGAGTGATTCAAGAATGTGAATTAATTGTCATTGAAATGGCACAGATTGCCGAGTTCTTTCCATCTTGGGAGAATTCATTGTTATCACAATAGCGGACTATGCAGTCTTCAGAAATGCCCTTCTGCTGTCTTCTGTCCATAACTCAGCAGTCATTGGATTTGGATACTGGGTTAGCCCTGTCTGTGAGGTCAAAGTGATTATTTCCCTCAAAAGGAAGTAATTATTAGTAATTAGTCAGAATGAGGGATTATTTTAATGCCAGTAGATATTATGTCTGATCTGGACAAGCTGGCCACCTGCTGTTACCTCCTATGATACTCCGCTCCACATTGCAGAGGAGGTAATGTGAGGTTATTCTAGTGTCGGTGGTGCTGAAACTGACCACTTTAGACAAGATAGAGGGGCAGAAGTTTAAATCAGTGGACTAATGAGACCCTGAGTTTAACCATGTAGCAACAGGTGTGGAGCCTCATTGTTCTTAGTTGATGACTTGTCTTCGCCTGGGAGTACTTTAAAACTTCATAATGACAGCTGGGCCCTTTACTCCTTATCACTTTGCCAGCTCAACATTAATGAGGGATTAACAACAGCTAGCACTGTAAAACAATGCACTCAGCTTTTCCCCCTTCCGTCCATGGTATTCTGAATGGCCTCATAAGATTGGATTCAGGAAAGAAAAATACCTCAGACGCTCCAGTGCAGACTTGTAGTCTTTCCCTTCGGTTGCAGGCGGTGGCCCAGTTGGTACAGAGCTGAAGGCATTAGTAGTATTACTAAGCTAATATTGGAGGAGGGGTGGATGATGTTCATGGCTCACATGTTGTGTAGATAAGGCTGGGATGTAATGGCAGGACTGTGTTTACTGTCCTGTTGTGTTATTCTTGAATGTCCTATCCTGCATGTGTCCTGTTGTGTTGTTTTAGATAGGCTTGGTTGTTGATTGGCCTCTGTGTGAATATTGTGCCGTTAAAGAGTAGCCTGTACAGATCTCAGGTACAACATGCAATGTGTTTACGCCTGGCATAAGCCAATTTTGCATGGTCGTTGGTTCTAGAATCTTGCTGTGTGTGTGTGTGTGTGTGTGTGTGTGTGTGTGTGTGTGTGTGTGGGTTGTTGATGGGACACTGTGGGAAACAAAAGCGATTTAACACCTTTCCTGTGCATATCTGAAATTATCTTTTATAGGACTCACATGGAAATTACACTCAGATAATGCAAATGACTATTATGGTGGAATTTGTTTGGATTTGAGGATTTCCCTATACTTTCCTCAATACAATCCCAAGTTCCTTATCCTTGGTTTGTGCTTTCGATGCCTCACTCGTCCCAGAAGTTGTTTGTTGTCAAAGACTCGGTCAGGGGCATACCTGTAGAGCTTGTTCTATCTGCTTTGAGCAATCACTGACATTGTACAGTTGCAACTTAAGGCTGTAAGAGAGACTGACAAGCAAGGGGTTCCGTAGTGAATTGTTGACAAGTTCATGTAACTTCATTGGACTGACATTGATCTCTGTTACACATGCCTTTGAGGCATCCTTTTTTCATTTTTTAAGGTGGTTAATTGCTATGCTGCCAGTGAGCTAATAGATTTTTCTAAATTACCCTCACCCAAAAAAATTGGCCATCTATACAGTCTTTGGGAATAGTCTCTGTTTAAGACATGCCAATCCATTTTTTATCTTGTTAACTTTTATGATTGTTACCATCTGGGCTTAATTGTCATATT
This sequence comes from Alosa sapidissima, assembly GCF_018492685.1. Classification (NCBI taxonomy): domain Eukaryota; kingdom Metazoa; phylum Chordata; class Actinopteri; order Clupeiformes; family Clupeidae; genus Alosa; species Alosa sapidissima. The sequence goes on along the minus strand of NC_055968.1, from coordinate 23,252,370 downwards.
TTTCCAACAAATATGGTTCCCTTTACGCGTTCTCCTTGTTTTAACTTGAAAATAAATGTTATATACAGTCATGCTGGTCATTCATTTTAGCTCAGAAGAGATTATTTTATTTCAAACCTGAGTGTATGTTCAGAATTTTGCACCTTAATTTTATGTTCATGAAGAAATGTAATGTGTTGTAGATGCTGCTCTTTCTCAGACAAATTAAATACGTTCACAAAATTGTAGAAATTCGACCCTGTTTGAAGGTGTTTCTTGATAACCACTAACTGGTTTCTCATGTCTTAGTGTCTTAGTGTCCCTGACAGCTCCTCTCAGATTGGTGACTCATTGTTTGCCTTCATAATAGTTTTACCCGGATAATCACCTTACCATGCGGTCTGCTGTCTAGTCAGAGGGGTGTGAACAAAAGAAAACATGTCACGGAAACTCTGTTAATCAGTGGTTTACACAGAACCAGGTTATTCCACGCTGTTCCGTTGTGCTATAACTGACTTCTATATACCTGCTATCAATATCTTAATACCTATATAATAATCGTTTATTATTTGATTGGCATTTTTTTTTGCCATACCCTGTATTAACTGTATTACCTGTGGCTTTGCCGTTTTCCAATGCCACACCCCTAGAAACTGGTGTGAACTTGGCATGCTAAGATTGGTTTTAATCCTCCTAGCTCAGTCCGTCAGACATGAGAAGCTGGGTGGAAGGGATTGATTAGCGCCGAGCTGGATTTGCTTTGCCTTGTTTAGTGGGCTCTCCTCTCTGGCACTTAATGCTCAGGAGAGACACATGCAGTCATTCAGAGAATGGGGGTGAAGATTACCAGAAGCAAGAGGGGGTGAAGCTTCTTAAGCAGTGAAGCAGCTGCACCAGCCCGGTCTTCTAACCCATTGTCTATGTTCCAAGCAGGGGGGCAATTAAAGGGAGGAGAATCAGTGGGGTCGCATTAATAATGGAAGTGGCTTCCTAGTGTAAGTTGGATCTCTGTATGTTGATGAATTCTAAATGATAAACCATACTTATTTAGCCATTATATCACTGTCAAAGTCAGATACCCCAGTATTAATGTATTATTAATGTCTTGGCGCTTGCCCATGTCTGTCCCCTGTCATCACTGGCTCATTGTAAAGATGCTGCTGCTTAATAGTGGAGATTCTTGGCTCTGGACGGTCACTATGGAACAGTGTGCAGTAAATATTGTGTCAGTTGTTGGTCCTGAATGTAATTAGCCAGTGAAAGCCATAAGGCCACTGATCCTTATGCTAGCATATTGTTTGTTCATTTACCTGAACTGATGGTGCCTCTCCTCATTTAAAATAGCACAATGTGTGCAGAGCTAATGTTGACCCAAGTTGAATTCTATGGTAGAATGTTACTGAACCCTCAAATGGGTGAACAAGTGTTTCAGTCAGTAGTCATGGTCAATCAGTTTTATGGGAAGCCTGCCTTCTTAGTCCATTTAGCAAAGCATTGTTCAAAGGTAAGCCAAGAGTTTTATGCATAGACCCCAGAGTTCTCTTCCCAAGAAGCATACTCACTGGTTAGACATTTTGCATCCACATTTGCTTGTGTTAAAGCCTGGGTTCACTTTTACTGAGACAATAGTGTCATTATATTGTAGTTTATTGGGCTGGCATTCATTATTCCATTATCTGTGATGTTTCTCTCAGACAGACCCACAGTTTCCCCCTTTCCTCTGAAAATTGAGAGGCCTGTTTATGAAGATAACTTTTGGGGAGTAATGTTTTGTTTTTCAACAGGTGATAACAGGAAAATAATATCACCACTGTGCTGATGCCTTTACCTTATTACTGTTGGAGATAATGATGAAAAACGCTTCCTACCTATTCCCCAAAGGGAAACAAACCCAGTTGATATCTGGCAGTTGAAAGAGATTCGTAAAGATATCATAGTTCAGTCCAAATTATGCAAGGACAGAAACCACCGAGGGGACAAAAACAACCTAGGGGAAAGCGAGGGAATGCGTAATACCAGATTATTGCATCACATACTGTAGGCCGACTGTGGATCATTGAGTAACATGCTTTCTGTGGAATTTTCGAGGGATTGTGATTTATTGAACTTTGAACCTTTACAGTGAAATATTGCTGTCAGGTAATTTTATACCTTCAAACCTCTGAATAGGTCACATGACTAATGGGCTTGTTAAAGGGACACCAGGCAACGTTTTCATGTTAATTAATCATCTTCGTAAATCGGTATATGTTAAATGACTCATTACGGGGCGAATGAAGGCTCTCTTGCCCGCCCCTACTGCCTGTAGGAAGAATATCCCACTTGCAAGTTCGGTGTATCCTACCCGCCGACCGAAGCGAATCAGTTTACAGCACAGAGGCAGGCTATCGAAATGCTAGAGATTGTTGCATATCTGGAAGATTGTTGCAATATCTGGAAAATAAGGCCAGGCAGTCAGACCATGCTCAAAGTAAAGATCAGTTTAGATGCACTGAATATTCAACTTTTTACTCCAAAGTAAAGGCAGTATTTTTATTATGAAAAATAAAGTCTTTCATGTATATAATATTGTTATACATTTATAATTTGTTATAAATTTAAAGTTGCCTTGACAACCTCAAAATGATGCCTTTGGCTCGTGCACCAAATGGCCTATTAAAAAGTCATCCAGAGCTAAAATGAAGGGATTAAACTGAGAAAAATTACAGTTACAAGTAAATTCTTACAAGTAAGTGCTAAAGGCCAAATAGATACACACATGCATACATCTTAAACACACACACACCGCTCGAACATATATCTCAGGCACCTTTCCACGTCTGATAAGAGGCTTTTCTTTTCCTGGTTGCGTATGCAAATACAGGAATCCGAGCAGAATGACATGAGACACTGATAAGAAAGACGATGTGGAAATTAACCTGCACACATCTGTGGGGATGTGGTACAGTAGTGGGTGGAGGCAACAAAAACGCAGCCTTTCATTTCCTTCTCCGGGTCTCCTGAGGTACTGTATGTCCCAAGCTTTTCATATGGGAATCTGGCGGAATGTCAGATGTGTCGGTGGTGTTCCTATACGCTTCTGGAAACAGTGGAAATTCAGGAAATTCAGAGCGCACTCCAGCTTTGATTCAATGCATATGCACAGCAAGCGTGCTTTGAAAGGCTCTCCAATTACAAAGATCTCTTTCAAAGAGAAGTACATCAGTGTCTGCCTGTCTTGTGTCAAACCAGCAGTCAGGGATCCACTGGGGAGCAAGGGCGAATGTCAAAAAAACACAGATGTGTGGGGGTGTGTGTGGGCAGGGCTATGTGTGAATGTGTGCAAGCGTTGGGGCTACAGCATTATATGGCTGTTTGGAGTGCCTTTTGTCAGATCTAGACTTTCAAAGGGGCTCCAGGGTTCCAGGCCATTCATGCCAGAAGTCGGCAGCCTTTAAATCACAGGAGTACTGACTCAGGGGGCTTAAAGCCCTGTGAAGGTACCAGGCAATGAAGCCTGGTCCTGACAGGGACTCCAACCTGAAATAAATGGACGTGCTTGTGAGCACCGCGGCTCCAACAAAGCTGTTAAGAGATTTCTGAAAGAAAGTCAGACCATTTACAACTCTGTGAGTTAAAAGCTAGACAGGCCCTGCATTTTCTCAGAGTATGTATGCTTAACAGCATAGCTGTCCTCTTCAGCACCATACAATTACACTACATTTGAAATGTTTATGTGTAGCTTGTGTTAGCATCTTGTCCTCTCTAATCTATAGAGCACATCTGTACCCACATCATCTCTGTGTGCCTTGAATTTAAACAATGTAATCTAGTCTTCTCATTTCAAAATGATGTATAATATCCACATGGAAAAGAAGTACAACTCCACACTCCAGTTAGACAGGAATTAGCAGTGCAAACTGAAGCACTGCACTTTAATTTGTCAATACACATGAGAGTTACTGGGAAAACAATGAGTAGTCTTAAGTGTCCAAAAGGAAAAAAAATACATATATATAATTTATTTATATTTCTTTATTTATTTAGAGTATGTTCCCCTTGTAGCATAACAACCAGTGGAGTCTATTATAAGCCGCTATGATCTGACAACACGAAGATGACTGACTGTATTTCATTTTGTGCACTCTGTGTTTGTTTTGCTCGGTTTTCAGTTCTTAGTTCAGTTGTTTTCTTTCTGTTTTTAGTGTTTCAATGCTGTTGATTTATTTGAAGGCAGAAGTGTTTGAACCAGGCAAATGAGATCAAAGCAGTTTTCTACTGTGAGTTTTGAAGCCCTCTCTTTAGATTGGGAGTCTAAATAAGTATTGTGTGTGAGGGTTGACTCTCTTCACTTTGTGTTGTTTTCTTGAGTGTTCCTGAAGCCTGTAGTTTAGAAGCCTGAAACATTACTGTGGAGAAGTGGGAGGAGAGCGACTATGGAGGAAGGAAGGGGGGGCGAATAACCTCAAAGGCTTTCAGACAAGGATTACGGGGAAGTGCATTACATATTCAAAAGTCAAATGACTACAGAGTTAAAACCTTCGGTACATTTCCATAGAGCTTCATTAGGCCAGTTAATCGGGTTAACCTTCATTGAGAAGTCTAACAATAAAGCTGAAATATTTAATTGAGTCCAGTTGAAGCAGGTCGCTTCTAATGGAAATACTTTTTTTTTAAGATGACTAATTTAACTTTGAATGTGCTAAGCCTTGTCTTTAGATAGCTTGAATATTAACAACATAGATAATGTTATAATCCTTATTTTCAGTAAGGTTTTAGCAGTTGGACAATTGTTAGTATTAATAATGCTTTTTTTTTATCTTTTCATTCATTAATCTTAATATGTGATAGCAATAGAACTGCTGCAGTGTTTCCTTGTTGCTATAATTGATCAGAAATGACTGATAAAACTGGCCGGCTGTTATGGCTCCTTTGCTATGAGCACTGAATAGCCTAAGACTGAGGTGCTACGTTGAACCGTTGACACATCTGTCTCAAACTTGAGATGTGAGTTTGTGTGAAAAGTATTGAGGCGTGAAGGATATAATCCTGAAGCATGTCTATTCACCTCACCTGTCAATTACAGCATACACCCTTAGCTTCTCTGTCAAGCTAAATAGTGCACCACTTGCATACTAATGGATAGCTCTCAAATAAACAGAAGCACACCTCAGTGACTTTGTGTAATATCTGAATAACCTCAGTATTTGTCATTTGAAGGTTTCATGATCATGATTTCACTCTGTTACTGTTTTTCCTCTGAGGATGTTGCTGGTAAATATAGCCTGGTTTGTGAAAGTAAATAAAAAGCTGGGTGGAGAAGAAAATGAGAAGTGTGCACTGGAAGGTACATTGCATCAATAGTACCTCCCTGTCGATGGCATTCTGTTTACCATCATGCAACAAAAATTTAGTGTATTGAATCCTCCTCTAGGCTGAATTTCCACCTTTGTTTCATCGAAGTAAAGTTTGGTTTGGAGGTATATAGATGACAAAGCTGACCTATCCAAAGCTGTTTGACTGCACATCATTGCTGAGAAATAGCCTGTTGTTCTCATGTCTGTTTGGCAAGCTTTGGGCTGTGACTAATCACTCGAATGTGATTACTTTCCCTGCCCCCACGGATTTATGTGATTTACACATAATCATCACGGTCACGGACAGTAGCCCAAAGTAAGGGAGGAAAATGTATAGCCACACTCCATTTGTTTTTTCTTCCTCTTTCTAAAAGTAAATTGGGCATTTTCTCACTGTCATAAAGGAGGCATGCAGCTAAGATGGAGGGTTTTGCGGACACAGGTAGCAATGCGATATACATTTGGAGCTATGATTTGTATATTAATAAGTAATTTCACGTCAACAAAACCAATCAGAATTAGCAGATTAGCAATTAGCAGACCCCAGTCCGCATCCAAAAGCCCTATTGTGAAAGCACCCTATAGTTTTCTAGAGAGTGGGGAATTGGCCCAATTGGCCTCTTAATTTACGATGTCGGTGTCTAATAAAAATAACACTGAACTGCCTTATTGCCTGTATGATAGCTTTCCCTAACCCTATCAAAGTGGAAAAATAATGAGTTGTGATTTTATCGTATGGCTTCTCCTTGCCAAAATGGTGAGAAGCAAGAGAGCATTGGCTGCTTTGGCAGCCAGTGTTACTCAGTATGTGGTTAACGTGATGGAGAGCAGTCTGCGCCACTCTCCAACTGTGCAGCTTTGGCCGCAGAGCAGAGAATACACCCTGGAGCAATTTTGGTTTCATGCTCAGAGGCTTCCCCCTCCTAAAGCCAAAGCCAGGGATGAGGAGAGCTCTCTTTAATCAGTTGCGTGGGGAGCTATGGCTCCCGCACCCCACCGACTCGCTCAGAGATTTACCGTTCATTTGACTTCAGCTCCGGTTGTCAGTGCTACGGGCCAGGCACCAGGCCCGTGGAATGTTGTCTTTTTCCATGCACAGCCACTGTTGCTGCTACCATCCCACTGAAGGCTCTCCAAACAGATAAGCTTGGAGGAGGGAGGGCACTGCAGCTGTCAGGCCTTCCTAAATAACATTAGCTGCCCTGTGACACCGCCATGATAAAAGGGCTATGGGCTTGCCACGGGGCTTGGGATCCCATGAGGGAGAAGGGCTGGGTGTTGCGCTGTGTTTATCCAGTGGCTTACATCCTCTGAGCCCTCCCTCTTCCTTGACCGGTGTTGTCAGGATGATAACGTCACGCACCAGTTTGGCCAGCCAAGATAATAAAAAAAGCCATTTCCATGATTCCACTTGGGTACAGGAATGCTGCGGTCATCATTTCGGTTGTGATGTTCACCACCCGTAGTACTCATAGCGGTGGTTTCTCATTAGAGCCTAGAAATGTACAGATCTCTGGCTTCCAGCTGGCTTTGGGAGAAGGCCAGTGCGAGGCCTTTTTTTTTTTATTCCCGGCTCCATAGTACTAATGACTACTCTGAAAATATGGTCTTTGTGGCAAAGGAGGAATGATCTCCCCCCAACTAAACCCCACCACCTCTCCAGAGCTGACTCCTCTCTCAGAAAGGCCACTTTAGCCGAGGAGGACTTGAGGTATTGTGCAGTATGTACAAGCTATCCAGTGAATTTACGGCCTCCCTTACTGCGATACAATAGAGAGAAGATTAGACATTGTTTGTGTAGTCCTAGCCACAGGTATCTACCCTGGCCAACGGAGGTTACAATTTGTAGTGAGGGTGACTTTGATCTCAATTGTAACTTCGTTTTGCAGACAGTTTGTACCATCTGACATTTTAATCCCCCCAAATCTGATTGGTGATTCTGTTTGCCCGCAATCACTTGACCGAGAAATGGGTGGGCAATTAAGAGTATTCCCCTGGCCGAAGTCAAATGATAGATCTGGACAAATTGTTAAGCAGAGGCCGAGAAAGGGAGTAGCTGAGATTGAGCTGGTTTTATTCTACTGAGAGGAGGCAATCTCAGAGAACCATTTTGGTGACAAAACTGCATTGGTCCATTTAATCAACAAATATAACCGAAGGAACCTTGCAAGCCCCATCTCCCAAATATCATTTTATCTGCCCAAGAGAATAAAAAAGAGAAATGGAGGCAGGCTACCATGTATGGTTGTTAAGAATGAGGTCTCTTTTCAGATGACAGGGCCATCAATAAACAGAGAAAAAAAGGTGTTGAATTGTATCCTTCTTGCTAAATATGGTCTGTTTCTCCTTGGGAGACATTTCAAATGTGTTTTTGTGCTTCTTGTAGTTTCAGTGTGATTTGTATAGGTGCCCAGATGGTTGCTGTTCTAGTGTGCATTATTTTCATTTTACAGGTGAATGGTTGTCTACTCATCAGGACAAAAAAAGAGAGTATGAGAAAGAACTATTGATTGCATACTAAGCTAGGTTCTTATAAATTGTGTGCAAGAGCTCATTGGTAATGAGCATTAAAATAATGGCATTCAAATCTGGTTGTAACTGTAGACGGGTTGTAAAAAATAAGGGAACACACTTTTATCTTTGCTTTCTAGAATGCTGTTAATTTTACTATGCATGCTCAGCTTTGCATGGTTTGTTTGAAGCCCGTTTCAACTGGCATCCTAAAAAGACTCAAATTAAATTCTGTGGTGACAGTAACCTGAAGATTAGATCCAGCGGGGTGAATGAGTTGATGAGGATATGCATAATAGGTGTTGCAGATGGAATATTGGTTGTGTAATAAAACTAACAACCAGATGGAAAGGAACAAAACAAAAGCTTACCTGAATGTTAATGATTTGTTAAACAAAAGTTATATGGATGTAATTTAAGAAACCATCACAATAGTAAGCAAATATTTGCCTTTTCTGTTTTCCACAATGGCAAACTTAATGTAAATCCAAACTAAATGGAATGCCTTGATAGTGGTTAGGAACAAGGGAAGAAACAATAGCAGACAACAGTAAACATGGAGGAAAGAAGGAAAAAGAGCAAGAGGAAGAAATTTGAATGGGGCCCCTTACCTTGGCAAGGAGCCAGGCGGTCAGATGCTGTAAAACTGACCAAAAATGATATTTTTTCTCATAAACGGATAGATTGGAAGGGAAAGTTTTCATTCAGTAGTGGGATGGATTGAAACTTAGACGTTGATATTTTCATCATCTTTCATAATATGAAATCTCAAGTCTGAGCTATTGCCACAGTTCATGGGAGTGAGGCTCTGCCACCTGAGCCAGAATACGGGCATCCTTCAGAAAGAAGCAATCTCTGCCAAAATGCCGCCGTTGTCTTCTGCAGGAAAGTAATGATATTGAAGTTATTTTTGAAAAAAAATCATCATGGAAATTACCACAACCACCAGGATCACTTTGATTTTGAATAACAGGACGTGTAAGCTCATGTAATAAACGGCCAGATCTAGAGTTCAAAGAGGGTAATCACACCTGTGAGGAATACAAGTACCTTAAAGTTAATGATGAACTTGGTCCAGAAAAGAATGTATACCACCCACGGCAACTCTGTGTAGCACAATCTATGTCAACCATCAATGGCATTGTAAAAATAACTTTATTGCTCTATTAAAAGTTAGTGTTGCCAAAACCTTGGAAAGTCAAGGGCAGCTTTTATGTATGAGGAAAACTAAGTTTGAACATTTAATCTGGAAACCAGAACACAGCAGTCTTCATGCAGTGTTTAGTATTTTATCTGTTTGACCTGAACAACAAGACTCTGGTTCATGCTGAATTTCCATGAATTCAGTGCAGTGCCCATTCAAACATAATGTAGAATTCAAACGTAATGTAGAATTCCTGTAGAAAACCCGTAGCCCAATTACATGCCCGCAGGTATGCCTGCTTTAAAAATAGGACGATAGGGAAAAAATCATTCCAGCTAAGCATTCAATAATGAATACTGAATATTATAATATATTAGTTATAATTAATGTGCAGTAAGCAGAATTTAGGCATGGCTGCATGTGACATTTCTACAGATCAGAATGACATAAGGCTAACAGCTGTTTTGAGTCAAGGCTATATGTTTATTGTTAAGTTTATTGAATAAGTTCCTGATACTGAAGACAAACCATTTTGTGGAATGATGCATCATCATATTAGATTTGCAATGCAACGATGTGACTCAAAAACAGTCTTTGGTAGCATAAGTGACGTCGCTCTGTCTGCTCTTGTTGTCTAGCTGTCTTCTGAAACGTCATTAAATTCGGGACCATTAGCCTATCCCTCGTTTCAATTTGTGACCTTGCAGTCGGAATTGTCGTTTGTTTATTCACAGTGTCACGTCCAAACTAGCCTGGGTTATTCGAAGCGTCAGTTTATTGCACATACTGCACCCACCTGCAGTTGGATATTGGACTTTTTAACAGGCCGCTCTCAGAGGGTCAGGTTGGGTTCCAACATCTCCACTGCTCTCAGCCTCAGCACCGGCTCACCACAGGGCTGCGTGCTTAGCCCGCTCCTCTACACTCTCTATACGTATGACTGTGCCCCCACCCACATCAGCAACAATTGTAAAGTTCGCAGATGACACGATGGTAGTTGGACTCATCTCAGCCGAGGTGGATGAGCTAGCACAGTGGTTTTCAAAGTGGGGGCCGGGGCCACGAGGGGGTGCCAGGGGGGCCTCAGCAAGTTGGAGGGAAAAATAAAAGCAAGAAATAAATACATTTGAAACATTTAAAATATACTATGAGGGTTGTTATACAATGCCATTATAATAATGTGACTCATATCTGAACATATTTCCCATGATAATGACTGGGAATAATAGTAGAGTGATGGCTCTCATATAGCAGAAAGCCCTAAATAAAATTTTTACACACTGTATGCTCCATCGCGATGTGGTTGTGGCTAAAATAATTATTAGACTAGCTTAATGTGTTTTTACATTTGCCGTAGTATTGTCGATGGGTTTAATGAATAAAACATCAAGGGGGTCCTTGGCCAGAACCTAGTGGTATTTGGGGGGCCTTGTCGTGGAAAAGTTTGGGAACCCCTGAGCTAGCATACAGGGACGAGGTGGAGCGGCTGGCAGAGTGGTGCTCAGTCAACAACCTGCTCCTCAACACCACAAAAACAAAGGAGCTGGTCATTGACTTCAGAAAGAACAAGTCTGACATTCAACCACTCTTCATCGGCGGGGGCCTGTGTGGAAAGGGTTCCAGTGTTCAGGTTTCTGGGCATTGAGCTGGAGGACGACCTGACATGGTGCGCCAACACCAAGGAGCTACTGAAGAAGGTGCAGCAGAGACTGTACTTCCTGAGAACTCTCAGGAAGAGCGGTCTACCCCAGAATCTGCTTCTCGCCTTCTACCACTGCTCCTTAGAGAGTGTGCTCACGTATGGACTGTGTGTTTGGTACGGTAGCTGCACATCCTCAGAGAGGATGGCGCTTCACAGGGTCGTCGGGGCAGCAGAGAGGACCATAGGCTGCCCCCTCCCCACGCTGGAAGAGATCTACGCCTCCAGATGCCGTAAAAAGGCAATAGACATTTCAAAGGACCCTTCACACCCAGGTCTCTGTCACTTTCAGCTCTTGCCATCAGGCAGGAGATACAGAACAATGAAAACCAGGTCAAACCGTTTATAAAAAATAGCTTCTATCCGAAGGCAATCATGGCCCTTAACTCTTCAAATTTGAAATAGTCTGTTCTCGGCCCCTAACGCACTGTGCAAATCCTATGGTGGAGTAATGCTCTTTTTACCAGTGAAATATGTACAGAACCATTTCTGTTCATAACCAGTGCAATATATGTTTATATTCTTTTTATATTTTTATATATGTGCATTTTTTAAAAAATATTTATTATTGTTCATTATTGACCTCATGAGTTGACAGCACTTTCAAATGTCGTTGTACCTTTGCAAAAAGTGTCAATGACAATAAAGACTATCTATCTATACTGTTTATGTAATTTTGAATAGCCACTACATGCCTGTGTTTGTTTGCGTATTGTTGCAAAAGCCGTGGAATCATTTTATGTAAGCAAACTGCATACAGGGAGTCTTTATTGTTGAGGTCAGACATGATAATCATCCAAACATCTTGCATCTAACCCGTGATTCAGTGCTGCCAAAACTCCACTTATCCTCTCTCTCATCCTGAGCTGTGCTGTGTGAGATGGTCCTGTGCTGTGTGAGAGGGGGAGTGGCTACGGTAGAGCAGAGAAAGACAAGACAACATGTGCTTTTTTTACCAATACATATTTAACAATATCTTTTGCATTAATACTCCAAATAATGTCAAACTTGGCACTGTACTTACTCGTGCCCATAGAAATACACCTGTCAAGTTTGAAATCAATTGGACCATCAGTTCAAGAGATATGCAAATAACAGACACACACACACACACACACACACACACACAGACAGACAGACAGACAGACGTTCCTGCAATTTATAGATAGATACTGTGAGCGGAGAAAGGGTTTGAGGTAAACTTCCAACAAAGGTGTGGCTTAAGGTTACAAATGTTGAAACGTTAAAAACATTTTCTAACAAATGAAAGCTGTGCAATGATGCATGTTTAATGTTGTCCAAAATGTCTATATGGCTTTTAGGAATCAAGCTGTACCACTTTGTTCCACCACTCACCGGGTGATTGATGCCTAAAGCTTTCCAAAATGTCAAAAACATGAGCAGCACCAAGAGGCATGTAGAAAAGTGAAGGAAGAGCTATTGCTGCTCCACCCATTCCATTTCAGTTCTAAGGTTTTTTGAAAGCAGTGAAAGCAGATGAGTGAGAAAATAAAAGTAATCGTAACCCTCCTCTAGCTACAACCCACTCTTTCTCTTTTCACAATCTTTCATGTGCGATGTTCAGTCAGGGTGTCATATAATAGGCTGATTCTTTTTTTTAAAGATTATATTATAGGCCTATTGCTAAAGGGCTTTTTTTGTCTCTAATTGGATTTTAGATGAGAAAATCCCAATGAGGAAGATAGTGGATGGCTGCTTTTTCCATTGCAGGTTTAAGGACATACCTTTTATGACTAAAACAGTTTGGATTTTTTAAGATTTAAAGATGTTAGCGCTTTTTAAGTTTAAGCTGCTCTGCCCCCCCCCCCCCCACACACACACACACACACACACACACACACACACAGGAAATAGCCTAACATTTCAGTTTAACACAACATGACAAAACATCTTAGGGACATGTCTTTGAGTCGCTATGGAAACACCTTTCATTATAGTGTTTTTTTGGTATCCATGGATACAGCATACAGCACTGCGCTGAATGGCAGGTTGCAGCTCTTAGAGCCATACTGTCCAACAAACAATCTCTCAGTGAAATAAATTAAATCCTCATCCTTTGTGCTTTTCCCCTGCATGGTTATGAGGTTTATCTGTTGTGATTAGAACCCACCAATCTTCTCTGTTTTCTGAAGTAGATAAGGTCCTGCACACTTCTTTTGTTCAACCATGCCTGTATCCCAAGTGGAGGTTGGCAAGAAAGTTTGTAGGCTAGTATGTTGCCAAACCTTCTCAGGGACTAAGTGAATTGGGTAAAATCACAATGGCTACAAAGGATAGCAAGTCTATCCCATAGCATTGGTCTGAAGTCCCAGCATTTTAAGTGTTTATTGTAATATCAGGAGATCTACTCAAAACTCCAGGATCATGATCAAATTAATTAGAAGTCTAGCCAAAACATTTCAAAGACTTTCAGTCAACAATCCATGTTCCAATATAGGGTTGTCAATCTATAGGATATGTTCAGCCAGCGTGCCTTTGTTCCCTTACCTGGCTCCTTTCTTACACAAATGGGGAACAGTCCATCATATTTTGTGACAACGTATGGTAGCTAGACTAATGGAATTGCCCATAAAGCCATTTACTTGACAGACAGATGAGATTCCCTGAGAGATGCTTGAACAAATGTGTTCCCTTTGCAGTAAAGTCTTTCCAGGTGTCAGCAGTATAAAGTAAAACGGTACATTCCCAGAGCACTCTGTCTGAATGCTGACACAGACTCATAGTTTTCATTTTAGTTGAATCATAGCTGCTTTCCTTTGTTGGTTTCCTTTGCTCTTACCTTTGTTGTGTTTTTTTCCTCGGCTACATTTAACTGGTAGATGTGTGTAATTGCTACACAAGCATGTAATCTAGCCCATCATCAAAAGCTGCTTGTTTCTCAGCAGCTCATTTCTATCATTAAGATATTATACTTATGCTCCAGATTTATTTCCATTATGCTGTTAAGGTTTGGTTGTTTACCATATGCTTATGCACATTCACCCTGCTACACTGTGTTGTTTACACTATCCTGGTGGTAATGTTTATATTGGATGGCACTGCCTCTTTCTGAAGCCACTTGTGGTATAGTTGAGGCCTTGAGAAATGTGTTGTAGAGGTCCCATCTCTATATTTGATAACTGGAGTCTGGTAAGCAGGCTCTATTTTTCTCCAGTCTGTCAGTTGTGTGTGTATAGGTGTGTTTTTATTAAATGCTGCACACATTGGCCAAACCACCCCTGCTCTCATTTTTCATTCTCCCACTCTCTCACTCTCTAAATCACTTCTGTATTGAAGTGATTGATCTCTGCACCTTAAGGCATTGGTTCAATACTCTAGAGATGTAAACTGTAAACTGGAGTTGAATTCAATCAAACTGTTCATTATGATAATTTGACTCGTGTGCAGTGGTGCTTTAGATGTTTCAGTGAAAGTTGAAATGTGTCAAACCATTTAGCAAAGTATCCCTTTTATGAATAACCCATCTTGAGCTTATATAGATGGGCAGTAACTTTGATATCTGTGAATTAAAGCAATGAATAGCATGCCCTAAAAGAGGGAGAGGAAATTGTGATTTGCTTTGCCCATCTCATTTAAAAAAAATAAAGGGAAATTCTGTTGCCATCATGAAATTAAATAGCTTGCAGTTTTTTTTTAATCATCTTAGTGTAAGAAGTAATTACATTGGGTTTATTCGGCAATTTCATGTGTTTTTGAACATCCAATTAGAAAAGGCATAATTTGAAATGATAAGTAGGCACCCTGTAATGGTCACCAATTGATATTGAATATAGCTTAAAATTTATCATACCGAGATCAACTAATTTGTTAAATTAAGTGGCTCATTAAGTTACACTTGTCATGTGGAATGAGACAGTCTTTGAGCCATATGGCAGTAACAGCTAAGTGTTGTTGTAGAATGTTGTAGGAATTTTAAAGGTGCTCTAAGCGATGCTGGGTAACATCACTTCTGTTGACTTTCAAACAAAATAGAGCTAGCTCGCTACTTCCTCCCCCTTCCTCCCATGCTGCTCCTGTGCAATTGAAACTCTCCTAAACGCGCATCTCTTCTGTGATTTGCTGGAACAGTTTGTTATGTTTTTATGGGCTAGGTTTGCCCAGGTTATTTTGTTGCCGTTTTTGGAGCCTGGGCTGTCTACAGAGATCTCGTTTTTTTACAGTGCATTCAGGACACCGACAGCTAGCGGTTGGTTAGGTGATGTTTGCAGTAACAGACATAAAATGTTTTAGCCTAAAAAATGTGTGGCATCGCTTAGAGCACCTTTAATGTAAAAGTATTATCATCCTTATTGGTCTTTCCAAAAGAGTTGAGTACTTCAGCCTATACTGTTTCACACTGGTCTGCGTGGCTTTTTTTTCCATGTCCGAAGGTGGACTGAAATCAAAGTGCATGGGTTCTTTTTGATTCTTTTTGTCTTTTAGAGTTATTGGGTTTCTTTAAAGGTGCTATATGAATCCAAGCTATTTTTTCTTCTTTTCCCTAATTGGATTGGGCTTTTATGTATGAAGATCTTAGCTTGATCAGACGAGTGTGCTGAGTACAGTAGAGAAATATAGGAAACCAATCTGTGATTGCCCGTGTCATTAGCAGTGAACCTAATGTTGACACTGGGCATTGTTTGAGATTGTTCCTTAAAGGTGCCATGTGTAATGTCCGCCAAAAAATCAATTCATACTCCACATTCCATAAAAAATGGGGCAGTATACCTCCAGAAAGTGAGTTGGTCTACCCTAGAGTAACAACCGAGACACGTGTATTGCAGTTTGGCTGGCGGTTATGTTGCCCGCATACCGCCTCCCATGGCCGAAACTGGTATTATGACACCTGTCGGGCTGTGGCTAGTAATTTAGCATGCTAATTCAGGTTGATATCTCTGCAGCACTATACCTTGTCATTTTTTTTAATGACACCATCGCCCTTATTTCTTCTCATTCTTTTGATGCGTGTAGCTCATTTTTTGGATATTTTTACCTCAATTCTTACACATGGCACCTTTAACAAACTATGCCTAGAAAAAGATTCCGCATTGTGTAAGTGATGTGTCACTGTGGTCAGAATGTATATTGTGTTTGAGGCATTTGACATTGTAAATGTTCATTTTAACATCTCACACATTTACTCTCAATGAATGTTATGTTAAGAGAGACTTGCTTAAAACATGGGATTTGAATACACATCATGGGATGAGCGCTTTCTGGCATGTCTGGAGTAAGCCATAGTACTTTGAGGACATATGGACTTAATTCCCTCAGGCAATAAAAAACAAAACCCCTTATACTGCTGTTTTTTTCTTTTTTAAATAGCCCTCCTGGAAGAATTTCAAAGCACTTGTTGTACATCCTTTAAATGCATGTTCTTCATTTCTCCAGATTGATGAAAGATGTTTAGAAGCGTTAAATAAGTAAATAGATTTGCCAAGTGTGGTGTGGTTAAGGACAAGAGAATGGCAAATATATATATTGTTGGGCTGCTACGACAGGCAAGAACCACAGAATGACAATGACTTGCTACTCCTTAATGGAGTCAACTCTCTGAAAAATGTATTATCTCAGCAAGGACAATAAATAAGATGGGGCGTCATTTCATTGTAGATGTGCACAGTTTCTAAATATGAATGCATGGTATATCAGTTCAGGATTTCATTCATTAGTCTTCAATCTCCACAGTTAAATTATAGCTATTTTGCCTTGAGATTTGTTAAATTGAATTGTGTACATGAACAATGAACCCCATGAACTTCAATGTTTGCAGACCATACATCACTAATCGTTTAGTGCTATGAATATTCTGACCCGCAGAACAGAAGCTCCATGACATGATGTGTAGTTTTGAAATAAATGCACTGTGGATATAACTCAAGGAAGCATTGTTACTTGAAATACAACTGCCTAAGTACATCAAGCGAATGTAAATTGGTTCTGGGCTTCAACTTGAACCTGAGCTTATCCATCTCCAGCTGGAATTGCCCATGCCAAGCACTTGTGGCCCAAGCAAGCTAATTATGTCTGAGGCAAAGAGGATGTCACTAGTGAATGTGTGCTTTTTAAGGGATATGAATGAACAGCAGTAAACAAATTACATCATCAACTGTTTGGTCCCAGAGCACAGCAAGGTGTCCTGAAATACCATGTACTGTTTTTTCTTAAGCTTTCATTCAATGAATGACACTCAATGTAATTTACTTGTCACCTTTATTTCATAATTTAGTCGAAGGAGCTTTGGATTTGTACCATAGGTGACATAAATAATTCAATTCAAAGTCATTGTGTATCCACCAATATGTCAGAGAGAGAAGTGTGTTTTGAATTATACGTATAGTGAGAGTGCTCACAGAGTCTTGCTCACAGACCTACCAGGAGCAGTAGTTTCTCAGGCACCCCAGTGTGTTAAATACCATCCCCCATGGCACCTTATGTGAATGTGATATTGTCACTATGCTATTCGCTAAGCGTGAAAGTATGTGTGGGATCTC
The DNA here is from genome assembly GCF_018492685.1 of Alosa sapidissima. Taxonomy (NCBI): domain Eukaryota; kingdom Metazoa; phylum Chordata; class Actinopteri; order Clupeiformes; family Clupeidae; genus Alosa; species Alosa sapidissima. Next base: position 23,235,207 of record NC_055968.1, on the reverse strand, counting down.
TAGGTTGATTACAATGGCAATGTTATGTGTAGCAGACCTATGTTATTACATGAAGACTGTTGTCCTACATGCTAATGATCTGGTGAACATCTTGGTTTTTGTGACTGATTTCAAGAGGTCTCTGACATAAAAACCGTATTTCACACTTTGGGTTCAACTCGTATATATTTCATCAAAGTTGAATTTGTTCGACGTTGACATTTGCACCTCACTATTTGTCATTCATGGGAAAAGTTTTGCCAGCTTAAGTGGTCTTGTTCAAACAATCACGCCACTTTCTTTAATTGCATTGCATTGACACTGCCACTCTTAAGTTTGGAAAGTTAATTTGATTTTAGTGACTTTATGGCTGCCAAATGATGTAAACTCTTCTCTGTATGTTTTTTTCTCTTCATAGTATGAATTCAAAGTGAAGAACATCAAGAAAAAGAAAGTCAACATAGTGGTATCTGTAGATGGGGTGAAGGTGGTTCTGCGAAAAAAGAAAAAGGTAAGTTATTCTGGTAATTTTCCAGGTGATAGCCACCTGCTGTTTGAAATTGACTACAATCTGACAGAGAGCCTTTGGTAAAAAGTCACTGAGTATTTTTCCGGGAAAATGACTGGCCTAATTGGAGGAGATTGTTGTCTGTTTGTCAGGAGTGGAGGGCAATCAATATGACGATGAAACCGGGAGGAGAGCTAATGTATTCAATCTATTCAAATCATGAAAAACGGCAATTTGCTGTGACCACCTTCAAAGGGCCTGGTTTTGATGGAGTATTCGGGGGCTTGTCATCATTCGTGACTTTTCTCAGAGACTAATTTAGTTTGAACATGTCTTTCAAGCTTGATTCAATTAGGGTTAGTCCACTTGAGGGTGCCTAATCGAGTCGTCCGTCCCTCCACCTCTTGTCAGGAAGTCAGATGGCTGCAGGGTACCTGTTTTCATGTGGGTAGACATCAAGGCCTAATGGAGTCACTCATCCCACTCTTTTTGTTTTCCTCAGAGAAAGGCTTTCACCAATGCACAGGCAAGTGCCACAAGGCTTTCATCTAATATGGCCAATCAGTCAGTGGCATTTGTGGGCCTCTTTCTCCACACATGGCCATCATTAATCACTTTACCCACCCTTTGGACCATCATCTCATGTTTTTGGATTGTGGAGTCTAACATGACAGTTTGTGAAGCCTAGGGATGCCAGAGTGAAACAGCTAACTGGTGCTATATTTGTGAATATTTGTATGTGTGCAGATTTTGACTCTCCTTTGTGTTTATTTTATGGTCTAAAATATGTTTCAAAATGAAAAGCTGTCCACTAACCCAAAACCTACAAACCAACTTGTTTCAGCTCAGGTCAGAATAGGTCACATTAGGTTCATTGACATGTGTTTATAGATTTCATATTGTGACTAATATAATTATTAGTCATTTCAATTGAGAGTGGCATAAGGGGGAATGACCTAAATGATTATGCTTAGTCAAAACAACTTAGGATTTTCTGTTTGGGATTTTCCATCCATGCAATGAAACATCTATTGACTCTTCATAACTTCGTTTTGTAGATGAGCAGCTATGATGCAACAAAGTGTAGAGTATGAATCAGTCTTTGGTTCCTTCCAGCATGTTGAGATTAGTATGGAATAAAGGTGTACACTAGATGATGTGTGGTCATTACATGTAGGTCAAAAAAACCTTACACCACAGACAGGCTCAGTCTAGTTTGTGTTAATCATTCTGTAGAGGAAGAATACTAGAAGGTAGACTGAACTCACAATGACATACAATAGTTGTTCACTACTACTACTACTACTACTACTACTACTACTACTACCACTACTGCTACCACTACTGCTACTACCGCTACTACTACTACTACTACTACTACTACTACTACTGCTACTACTACTACTACTACTACTACTACTACTACTACTACTACTACTGCTGCTGCTGCTGCTAATACTACTACTGCTGCTAATACTAATGCTACTACTAATAATAATACGGACTTTTAGATGTACGTGGATGTTGATGCTACTATTTTCTTTTGTTGCTTTATTCATATTAGAGTTACACTTTTGCACTCTTGCAGAAAAAAGAATGGACTTGGGATGAAAGCAAGATGATGGTGATGCAAGACCCCATATACAGGTAAGAATCCAGATGAGACAGCACTGAACTGGTCAAAAAAATACTAAGATAGCCTTGCCCTTGTGATTTCAGCATGTTATTGAACATTATGCTGATGGAATGCGGGAAGAGTAAAAACTTAATTGTGACTCGTGGCCAAATCCAAACATAGTCTCTTTGAACCAAAGATTCTAGAACAGTTCTAGAATCTTTGCTTTGAACTGAACTCTGAATTCAGAGTGGCACACCTCCCACAGTTTTGGCCTTGGCTGTGACACCACTTTAATTTCACAAACGATTGAGTCTGTTAAATTTGCTCTGTTTTCCTAGCAGCCTAAATGCTATCAATACACGGACCTGCAATAAACGCAAACCACTAACCAGAAGAGTCTAATGAACGGACCGGTATTAAATGAAGCCTTATTTATTACAGTGCATGAAAATGCACTGTACTGTTCTTCCTAGGCTTCTTCTTCTTATTACAGTGCATGAAAATGCACTGTACTGTTCTTCCTAGGCTTCTTCTTCTTATTACAGTGCATGAAAATGCACTGTACTGTTCTTCCTAGGCTTCTTATTCTTCTGATTCTTATTCTTCTTCTAACGCACTTAATGCAGCTTCAACCGTTTAACGTAGAAACTTCATTCAAACTATGTTACGTAGGTCTTACTTAGGACATGGGTGCTATGTATTTTTCAACTTTGTAACTTTTATACTTTTTAAACTATTAATTAAAAACTAATCAAAATTTCCCCATTGACTTAACATTATGATTATGACATCACAATACGGCCGTTAAGCAATTAGAATCCTATGGCAGGTGTTCGGGCCACCTGGACCAACTGCCAGTCTCAGGCTTTAAGCATACAAACTGGCCCTATTAAGACTACACATCCTGTTCAACTGCTTCCTCTGCCAAAAACTGTTTCAAAATAAAAGTCCTCACTACAATATTTCACTGTTAAACAATTCAACCCTTTAAACTACTGAACTTTTTAACTGTTCAGCCATTGTAACTGTTACTTGTCATCAACTATGACTCCTACCCACTGTAGCTAGTTAGCTAAGTTAGCTAAGTAACATGGTTAGCATAGTTAGCATGCTAGCATGTTAGCATGCTAGTTAGCATTTTTAGCAAAACTGCTTAAAATGATTAGCTAAGTTAGCTAAGTCACATGGTTAGCATAGTTAGCATGCTAGCATGTTAGCATGCTAGTTAGCATGTTTAACAAAACTGCTTAAAATGATTAGCTAAGTTAGCTAAGTCACATGGTTAGCATAGTTAGCATGCTAACATGTTAGCATGCTAGTTAGCATTTTTAGCAAAACTGCTAAAAACGATTAGCTAAGTCAGCTAAGTAACGTGGTTAGCATAGTTAGCATGCTAACATGCTAGTTAGCATTTTTAGCAAAACCGCTAAAAACGATTAGCTAAGTCAGCTAAGTAACGTGGTTAGCATAGTTAGCATGCTAGCGCTAGCATGTTAGCATGCTAGTTAGCATTTTTAGCAAAACTACTAAAAACGATTAGCTAAGTAACATGGTTAGCATAGTTAGCATGCTAGCATGTTAGCATGCTAGTTAGCATAGTAACTTTGTTAACATTATTATCTTTGTTAACATAGTTAGCATAACTGCTAGCAAACATTAGAGCCATTCCAACTGTCAGTTATCGTCAACTATCTACCTAAATAATTTAACCATTTAAACTATCCACCTATTTAACTGTTCAGTCATTCCAACTATATTAAACCTCATCTACTTAGCAACCAATATAGTTTGTTTTTATTCTGTATGATATTTTACATCATATTTTTGCATTTTCATGCACTGTATTTCCTTCAGGAAATGCTTTTCTAGTTCTTCTTCTTCTTCTAACGCGTTTAATGCAGCTTCAACCGTTTAACGTAGAAACTTCATTCAAACTATGTTACGTAGGTCTTACTTAGGACATGGGTGCTATGTATTTTTCAGCTTTGTAACTTTTATACTTTTTAAACTATTAATTAAAAACTAGTCAAAATTTCCCCATAGACTTAACATGGGCTGATGACATCACAATAGAGCTGTTAAACAATTAGAATCCTATGGCAGGTGTTCGGGCCACCTGGATCAACTGCCAGTCTCAGGCTTTAAGCATACAAACTGGCCCTATTAAGACTACACATCCTGTTCAACTGCTTCCTCTGCCAAAAACTGTTTCAAAATAAAAGTCCTCACTACAATATTTCACTGTTAAACAATGTAACCCTTTAAACTACTGAACTTTTTAACTGTTCAGCCATTGTAACTGTTACTTGTCATCAACTATGACTCCTACCCACTGTAGCTAGTTAGCTAAGTTAGCTAAGTAACATGGTTAGCATAGTTAGCATGCTAGCATGTTAGCATTTTTAGCAAAACTGTTAAAAATGATTAGCTAAGTTAGCTAAGTCACATGGTTAGCATAGTTAGCATGCTAGTTAGCATTTTCAGCAAAACTGTTAAAAATGATTAGCTAAGTTAGCTAAGTCACATGGTTAACATAGTTAGCATGCTAGCATGTTAGCATGCTAGTTAGCATTTTTATCAAAACTGCTAAAAATGATTAGCTAAGTTAGCTAAGTCACATGGTTAGCATAGTTAGCATGCTAGCATGTTAGCATGCTAGTTAGCATTTTTAGCAAAACTACTTATAATGATTAGCTAAGTTAGCTAAGTCACATGGTTAGCATAGTTATCATGCTAGCATGTTAGCATGCTAGTTAGCATTTTTTACAAAGCTGCTAAAAATGATTAGCTAAGTTAGCTAAGTAACATGGTTAGCATAGTTAGCATGTTAGCATGTTAGTTAGCATAACTGCTAAAATGATTAGCTAAGTCACATGGTTAGCATACTTAGCATTTTAACATTGTTAGCATGCTAGTTAGCATACTTGGTTAACATTATTATCTTTGTTAAAATAGTTAGCATAACTGCTAGCAAACATTAGAGCCATTCCAAGTGTCAGTTATCGTCAAATATCTACCTAAATAATTTAACCATTTAAACTATCCACTTATTTAACTGTTCAGTCATTCCAACTATATTAAACCTCATCTACCTAGCAACCAATATAGTTTGTTTTTACTCTGTATGATATTTTACATCATATTTTTGCATTTTCATGCACTGTATTTCCTTCAGGAAATGTTTTTCTAGTTTCAGCATGTTACTCTTCTCAAACTCAAACTCATAAATCATGTTTTGTTAAAACAATGGGATTGGAGAAAACATAATTATCCCCTGTAGGAAATGCAGCTACTGTACATGTACATCTGTTAGTGTGGTGCCTTTTTGCACGTTTTCTCACACTCAAGTGTGACACACACTCCTGGTGTCACGCCTCCCCTTTAGCAGTCTAGGGTGAAAATTGGAAAGTTTGGAGACATCCGGAGTCTCTGCGGGCACTCGGCCGGAGAGCGATGTGCTTTATTTGTCCATCGCATCTTTCGGAGAGCAGATAATGAGAGGCTGTGGTGGGAGTCCAAATCGCAGGATTAGGCCGGTGGATAGGCTGTTTGACCCCTCCTCCCCCATCTTTCAGGTGGCTGTATGTGAACTCTGAGAAGGTAGCCGTTGCCAGGTAGCAATCTCATTTTGGCCCCCCATTACCAGTGTATGCGCACACACACACACACACACACACACACACACACACTTGGGTTGGGAGATTTCAAGGCTTTGACAGATTTTTTGAAAAATTGGAACACTACAGAGCTTTTTCTGCAGCATTAATCACTGCACACACACACACACAGTACTTATGAAAAGTGTCAGGCCATCTCCTGGCAAAAGCAAGCATGGAATATTTATATCACTCGAAATCTATCGTCAAGAGCTATATTAGGCTGCCCCTCTGAGAACTAGAAGAGAAATGAACAGATGACGGACCACACGAAAGACGGCACAGTGAGCTGATAGTGAGCTGCCTTGAGCTGCCACTGATAGACCGAATGAGTGAATGAATGAATGAAAAACAGAACACTCTCTTTTTCTCTCTCTCTCTATCTCTCTCTCTCTCTTTCTCTCTCTCAAAGCAGTAGAACCGACTGAGAATACTACTTTTGATATGTTTGCGTGCTTGCTCAGTGTGACTGCGTAGTATGTAAGGGATAATGTATAGAACGCCGGTCATTATAGGGAAATAGGTCCCGACAGGGCGAACCGGACCCCGACGCACATCCCGATTATTACACGGCTACTTGCCAAAACGAAACCATAAACTCCCCACGATATGACTCTTTAGCCCACATAGCCTAGGCTATAGCCTATTTGTTACCGTTTCATCGTGGCTTTTGGTGAGAAACAAATAGTTCGCAACAGCACACGCTGAACTTGAATCAAACATTCTTTAGAACACAGCTGATCAACCGTCTGCTTTCACTTTTGAATGAAGCTCCAGTCCTTGCATAGTGATATGAATGACGTGAATTAGAAGCACAAAACCCATTTTCCTTGACAGCGGTCTGTTATACTTAGCAACGGTCTGTTATTGAGAAATAGCAGACCACTGAACGTTGGGAATGCCCATTCAAGTGAATGGCGCATTCTTCAGCATTATGAAGAGTCGTGTAATAAAGAAAGTAGCAACTGAGGTATCTCTGTTGGAAATTATTTTATCTGAAAAACAAAGTGTTTGCAGTTGCTTTTAGTGCCAACGGATCAATATGGTGTCTCCATGCTGTTTGCAAGTTATAGGAAAATATTACATTTTTGGTAAAATATTACAGTGTTGGTTTATTGCTAGTATGTGTGTGTGAAATTGGCTGTACACTGTAGTTTTTCAAAGTTGATGTATCATTCCTGTACGTTGATACTTGTTTGTGTTTATCAGCACCTTGTACCCTTCAGTCAATGTCACTGCTGGACTTAAGTGCTGGAGTAAGTCCAAGACATCAGTCCAAATATCTATCTCAGCACTGTAAGAAATACCCTCCAGAATGCTTTCACCTCAAAGCTGCAAAATCATTCAAATGAGCACACTGTCCGTGCGTGCGTCCGTCCGCTGGTGTTAGTGAAAGTGAGTACTTCTGAACCATCTGCAGTGTTTTATGACTATGGGCTATTAGTGGCTGCATGTTTATTACATACCAGCCATCATCTGAGTCATTATATTAAAACAGACTCGCTCAGGAGATATGGAGTAAGGGGAATAACGTCTAAGTGCAGTAATCCATCATTAACATCAGCATGGGACAACTGACCTGCCATGTACTGTATACACTGGCATCTCAATGGACTCTCCTACCACCCAGCTTAAACAGGATAGAAACTGTGTGTGTCTGAGTGTGTGTGTGTGTCTGAGTGTGTGTGTGTGTGTGTGTGTGTGTGTGTGTGTGTCAGTCATGTTGGAGTAATAACCCTCCATCACCTTGCTGTGGTGCGCTGTGTTTATCATCCAAGAGGATGCCCCTGAAAAAAGCTGCGGTTTGTGGGAGTAGGATTACATTACCGTGTGCAGCTGTCAGCTCAGTGGCTCTGCTGATCCCCCCTGCTGATAGATTACAGGTGTCTACTTTTTGTCCAGAAGCCTTGATCAATGATGTCTGTTAGATGATTGTGTTGCTGTACTCACGCCCTTTCCATGTCTCTGTAATGTTCCCTCCTAGGCAGGCTTTAAAAATGAACCACTCGCCTTGGTATTGCTGCAGCAACTCTGGATAGGGAATAGCAAATGAACTCTGGGACCATCTGAATGCATTTGATTGCTCACAAATTGACGGAAGATTGTTTCAATGTCAAACTGTAGTGCTAAGAACTCCAAGTGCCTTTGAAACTCCAAGCTCCTATTTTCAAAGAGGCGATCGAAGTCCTGAAAGCAACCCTAAAGTACAGTGTGCCATGTGTTTCATGATGACTAATGCCATCTGTGACTGTGGATGGTGTGCTCCTATATCTAATGTAGGCTAATAGTTTCAGTTATACACACACATGAAATGCATTAGTTGCTAATTACTGACATTTTTTTTATTTCCAACACATACACAATACAAGTAAAACAAAATGAAATAGTGCTGTCCCAAATAAATGAAACACAGGCTAATGATTGGCATTTGAATGTATTAAGCCTCTAGCCTTCAGTTTGCTGTCTGTCAAGGGACAGCTGTCAAATTAATATTTGTTGCTGTCAAAAAGTGAGAAAACAGCTGCTGGAATTGGAACAGTTTAGAACAAAAATAGGTTTAATTAGAATTTCATTACTCTGTCATGATGGCTGGAGTGCAGTTCTCTGACTGGGTCCACATTTAAGCAGGAGAATATCCTGTGAATATTACTGGGAGATTTTTGAAAGATTTAAAAGAAAACACACAAAAAGATGGCTACATGAATTACTTGAGATGAATTTTGGCTGTTCTTAGAAAAGGGGCTTAACATTCTCTCTTGCCTACCAGTGAATTGTTTTACCAGCAAGCTGCACTAATCCTCTCGGTCTTCTCCATCCTATAATAAGCCCACCCACACCACTATTCTATAGAGAAAACAGACTCTTATTCAGATTACCTCTCTCAACATTCACACTTGAATCATAGTCTTTTCTCTCTGTCTCGTCACAGTTCTATCTACTTACAAAGAGCTGAAGCTCAATGAAGACCACCAGAGAGGATTGTTAAGCATCTCCCTGTTTTGGCTCTGCATCGAACCATGTTGACATTCGCTAAGGAAATTGTGAAAGCCTCATGCGGAACACTAGCGTACACGCATTACTAATTCCAACTTAATTAATTACGGTGATGTTTGGCACTATGGAATCGTAATGACAAATCAATTCCAATCTGGAACACATCTGATTTCTTAAACAACTTGAAAGTTCTTTCTTAAAACTTAGCTGGCCTTGCTTCCAGTGTTTACCTCTGGCTGGGGAGATTGTCTGCCATCCTTAGTTTAGCTGCCATTTTCCATGTCATCATAATGAAGGATTGCTGGGAACACCAGAACAGGATGGTGGTGCCTTTGATCTGGGTATAAAGGCTGTAATTATTAGGAGATTAGTAAGGAAGGGTCAGTGCAAATTATTTCTCAGTGTTTTGTAGAACGACCTTTTGTCAGCATAATTGTCCCAGCCACCTCCTCCCCCCAACACACACACACACACACACACACACACACACACACACACACACACACACACACACTCACTCTCAGCCAACCCCCAGTGTGATACATTCTTTATCATTTAGTACTGTAATCCCCGCTGGTCTCCCACATGCTCCCCCATTTGCACCTTCTTCCAGACTTAATTTGCCAACTCTCGCTGTAGCACAGAGAGTATTCGCTTTTTGTTGAGCTCATGCTACGCTCTCTCTCCAGAGTTTGATTCAGCCGGCTCTTCATGGTCTGCCTGTGTTGCCATCTGAAAATATCTTGACAAAAGGAAGAAAAAAAGGTCAGAAACGAGCAGGGCCACTGCACAGCTGCTGGAACCTGGGCTAAAAATAGCTGAATTGACTGATAAGGACAGAAAACTATCAATAGAACATTTCTACAATATAACATTACACAACATATGCATACGTTTGCTGCATATTCTGGTGGTATACAACATATTGTAAGAAATTATACTTAGCATGTGATATTTCCTGAATTCCACCCCCATTCTGGCCTTGGTGTTGTCTCTGTGCCCTAAAGATGTATTTGATAGTAAAGTCCTAGTATGATTTGTCAAATCTCCTCACATGTGAAATGAGGCCTCTGAGGAACCATGCATTTTGTCCTATTGATTGAACTGAAAAGCATCTGTGGCTTGAATTAACTTATTTCTTTAGGTAGAGATTTCATTGGCCAGCTTTATGACATACCCTCAAAATAACTTGTTAAAAGCTCCTATTTGGCTCAACTATAATTCCTTGCTCTTGGTAATTTTGGATGACAAATAAGGAAACATTGTGAAAATTATTGTATGGTTTTCATACTTCTCTGCATAGCAGGTTCAGTACACTTCCCAAGCCTCTCAATTAGTGGTGTTGACGGCCGGTGTTGACTGAAACCTCAAATTAAGAGATTGAATAAGCCACAGGTCTCTTATGCTCACGTCAATTTAGTCACTTCATCCAGATTAGCTGTCGAACTAATCCTTTTTAAGTGGTTAATTGCAGTTATTTGTTTTATATGGACTCTTTCAAGAGTTCCATTATCAGCATCATAGTTGGCCCCACAACACTTCCGTTTGAACATTCCATATGTTATCTTAATGCAGAGGAAGTAGATTGGGGCCCAAATAGAACGTTAAAGCATTGTTTTTGTTTTTATTGTTGAAAGGGTCTATACCTCCATGTTAGTTAAGGTGAGAATTTTAAACTAAGGTGTACAAACACAGAAACAAAGGCTCTGTCTCTGACCACTTTCTAACGGCAAAGGGATTTGTCCAGTAATGCATGGGTTGGCAAAAAAAGTTGTGAAAAACGTACTGTCAATTTTTGGAGGACAGATTTCTCTCCCTTTTGAAAAAAAGAATGAAAGAAATGAAGGGAGACGTGTATGGTCTGGTGGGGAATTCTTCACAGTTCACTAGCAGTCAAAGTCTATAGCAGCTGCCCTAGTCTCATAAAAGGCCCTGGAGGAAATCCAAAACTCCACTGTGCGATAAGAGGAGCATTTAATCATCTCCTCATTGATTCCCATTTCAGCCCAACAAACTTTCAGAGCATAAAAGTTCCCTCCCGATCAAGCAAAGGGCATTTGTTTCATCTGATCCAAAGCAGGGTATATCCGATGACATTTTAAAGTGAAGGAACATAAGAGTAGGGAGTCAGAAGCCAATGTCCTGTAGGTTAATAATTCACAAGCACGTTATTGTTTAGTATTTCTTTAGAAGTGTGATTAAGACCTAGTGTCTTGTGACATTTTTAGAACAGGAACCACCTCTTGAGGAGAATTAATATTGAGATGACTATGTCTTGTTTGCCGTGGGTGTGTGTTTATCTGAGCTGCAGGGTGACCTTGGAGCCTCCTCCGAAAAACACTGATCACATTCTGCAGGCATTTTCATCAACATAGTGGGCCCTGTAAGGCCAACAAGGAAACTGCTGACATTGTGGCTGATGCTGAAACAGATAGGGGATACTATACACAAGACCAAGTTCATACGCAAACAATAGCAACCGCATGTGTTTTCTTATAATACTCCCGGACTTGAGAGTATGTCTGCGTCCTCTCAACAAGAGTGGAGTGTAATAAGATTTTTCCGATCTGCTGAAGCCTGAACATAAGTGCTGTTCATTTCTCCTTATAAAATGGTGTTTTAGAATTTTCCATTCAGTGTGACATACTGAATATGTCTCAGAACATTCCCTCTGAAAGCCAGATTGTAGATGTGTGTGTACGCATAGTACTGTACATACGAGGTCTGCTCTGCAATACGCTGCTTTGAACATAATGTGCCAGTGTGTTTCCCTGTAGGATAATATCTGCTTATATCATCATTAATTAGTCTTCAGTTTTTCTCTTGTCTTGTGTAACAAACTCTGCAGCGCTGCAACCATCTGCCCTCATGTGCCATGGCCTCCCATAGCGGTTTTGTTGTGAACTATAACAAGCCAGTAAATAACACGGAAAAGCCGAGATTTCTGCCAGCGCAGGGTTATGGCTAATGAATTGTGGGAAAGCAGGCCCTCTACTAGTGGGTGATTACCGTGCCGAGTGCTGCAAGTGACGATAACGCATCAGCTGTGTGGCCTTGAAGGATGTGTCTCTAGGGTAGGACCTGAGGACAGGAACTTTCCCCTCTTTCACTTTAAAATACACTTTACTGGGCTTCAGAAACCATGAAACTGCTACTCATCTCCCCCTACAGACCTCGTTGTCATCCTCCTCCTCCTCCTCCCTCCCTCTATCCCCCGTTCCTCCCCCAGGATATGTCTGCATGCCATGATAAGAGATATGGCCTAGATCCCTCAAAGGAGTTCCATAGCTCCTGCAGCAGAGCACAGACAGAGGGCCACAGAGCCTGCTTTGTTATCCAGCACACCATCATCACATGTTATTGAGAAAGAGAGAGACAGACAGAGAGAGAGGGAGAGAGAGAGAGAGAGAGACCGACAGACATCCACTAGAGGAGTAGCCAAGGTAAATAGACTCCTGTATCCTGGACCGGCTAGTAAAACAGTAAACAGACCTAGTGGCTTGGAGACTCACAGAATGTGTAGCCAAGCACTGGTCGTCTCGGTATATCTATTTTCTGTTATGGAGTGAATGCTCCTATCAGTTTCCTGCTGTGTTCACTGCAGGCTGCAGACTGGTAGACCTCAGCACCGCAGTATTACCAGTGCACAGAACAGGACAACAAGATTGTCAGTGGAAAAAAAAAATGACCAGGCGAAAAAATACACCTTGTGCGTCATTTCAGAAGAAATTAGGGTCCTCAGGGGAGGAAAGGTGAAGGTGGGAAACAGGATCATCATCTTGCCCCAAGGCTGCCACTACAGCTCTCTCTCAGCATCACAGGAAAAAAAAACTTTACCCATTGGCATGCTGAGTGTGTGAGGGCTTTACCCCTAATATCTCTGGCTTACCCTGTTCATCACAGGAGACTTTTTCCCTTTATCCCTGCACCAAGACAAACACTTTTTACCTGACAGAGATTCTACTACCCGAGGCGAAACTGAGCTTGTAGAATCAGTGTAAATCAGCAAGACAAAGCCACCGACTTGAATACCAAAGAGTTGTTAGCAGCTTAAACAAGTGTTCTATGCTTTGGCACAGACTTTGCATCATAGGGTCATGCCATATTTTTCAAGCAGCACAGAATTTTTGTCTTTTTGTCTGATTCATAGCTGAGTTTTTATATCTCTCTGCTTCAGATGACAGTGTGCTGTGGTGTTGGAGACGACGTGAGGCTGGTTAAAGTTGTAGATGGCGATGGCGTACGGGCGCTGCTTGTGGGAGGAGAGGGGGCTGAAATGAGCTCTCATTAGACCTGTCAGCAAAGCATGGAGGAGTGAACGCTCGCCGCTTAATTAGAGACCTCGCTGCCAGTGCCGCGCTCCGAGACGGAGATCCTGCTTGGCACCCGCACTCCCCTGTCGCCTCCCCACGCACGAGGAACCCGCTTAATCACCGTCAATTAAGCGTAGCCCTGCGCTGGAAGGAAAATGTGTGGTTAGACCAGTGGTCATTGGCGAGGGTTTATCGAAGTACAGGCTTGCTTGGGTTGACTTTTGGTTTCTTTAAGGATCATTCTACTGGGATGAAACCTGTGGTGTTAACTGGTGTGTGTGTGTGTGTGTGTGTGTGTGGTCTGAGATGTAATGAGCAAAGAAACACAGATAGATGTTTGACTGACTCCTTGGGTAGAGACAGGCGCAGCAAATAGTAATATGCCTGTATGCACATAATTGTATCACTGTTAAGGCCATACAGCGCTCTGATGCAGCACATGAGAAATAGCAATATTGGATGTTTGCATAGATGCTGTAATATAGCAATATAGTTTTCTATTGGATGTTTGCATAGATGCTGTAATATAGCAATATAGTTTTCTATTGGATGTTTGCATAGATGCTGTAATAGAGGAAGTAGGCCCGAGGGGACTGCGTGTTGTTATGGCCTGTGGGCCGTGTTGAGCTTTGCTGATGAAGAATGTGAAAGCCTGTGTCAGCTCTCATGATGTGCTGCTTACTCATTCGAATGCCAGTCACAACATTTAAGTGTTGCTGGTTGTGTTTTTGTTGCTGAATAGGCGATTTTCTGTTGTTTTCCTTGTTTATTTCTCTCATGTCCACGGCCCGGGCAAATCAAGTAGACACGGCTGTATCATTATCACTGATTATTGTCATGAATTGAAAAGCCATTTGTTCATAGCCAGTGGGTATGTCTAATAGCTAGTGGATTTGTCTCAAGGTATATAAGTAATAATTGTCACATTGTTTTTGTACATTCAATCTATACATTTTAATTCTGGCTTATTTGTGAGCAGTTGTCCAGATTTGCATAATTCTAGTAACAATAAAAATAATGACTTATCGCCGCCTTCCAAGATACCCAATGTTGCTTTATAAAAGCAAAAAAGGAGGGGTAGGGAAGCGGGGTTAGAGGCCAAAGGTCTTTTGAACATGCCAAGGGAGGGGGCACTGCGTACGTGGAGGGGTAGATTGTTCCATAGACTGAGGGCAACAGAACAGAACACTCTGTCCCCAAATTCTGTAAACGTGGAGGCATATCAGATCTGCTACTTTTAATAAGTGTTGCTAGATAGGTCTTAAGCATTATGCTCATGGTTTTCTGCCTTTCATCTGGTTCATTTACAATGAAACTGTCTTTACTACTCCTAGACCACTGTCCAGCAGTCTCATGTTTGTCCTGTTAAGTCTAGTCACTTTAGGCACCTGAATATCTTGTGACAACAGTTCTTTATGCAATACAGGTTAACTCACCTGTTCCCAAGTAGTCTGTGAGCACCTCCACCATAACCACAGTTAACTTTTTCCATCAGCCTCAGACAATTTAAAGCTCCTGTCCATTCTTGTAAAACAAAATCCAATAGAAGTGTTGGGGTTGATTTAGATATACCAGTCTGCACTGGCTTGTGCCTACTTCATTCCCTAACTTCCGCTACCTTCCGCATATCTTTTGCTTCTTCCCTTCAAAGGCTTCCTCAATCGTATTTTCAAAGAGAATTGTTCGCTCAATAAAGGAAACGGTGCACTCACGCTCAGAATAGAACACTGTGTCTGGTCTCATAGCAATGCTTTCCAACATCGGCCAGCAAACTCAAATCCTTCCCCCGGCCCCATTTGTCAGGACTGTTTGTATGTGCCTAGTGTCCCCTTTTCTGACCCTCTCTTACAAAATAAATTCTATTCATACTTCTACTCACACCCTGTTCATTTTCAAACAAGCATGCCCCTCCTCTCAGGAAGTGTAGCCTTACTCCATGCTTTCCAATTGTATGCTTGACCCGAGCCCTCTGCTCTTCCACTCTGTACCTGGCCAATGATATCCCTATGGTGTAATGTGTCTCATGCATGTTGAACTGCTTCATGTGGATTTCACTACTCTGCTGTCATGGTTGGAAAAGTGTTCTAGACTGTTCTTAGACTGTAATAGTCATCTCCTGATGTGGCCTTTACCCATTTAAACTCCTCCACCAAGCTGGTCTTTGTTAACTCTAAAAACGGCTTCTCCATACAATGCTATATTACTTTGACACGCTAAGCCATTTCCTAGTTTCCTTATTCATGATTTTCGTCAGATTTCACATTACCTGGAGAGGAGGTCCCATCAGTGGTATGAATAACCTAACAATGAATTCTCCAAGATCTTCAACCTGTCCTCAGTCACTCAACATGGAACTGTACCACTTGCCTAAACTCTTCACTGATTTATCTACACTAAAATTAATCATCTCATTATCAGTATAAAACATGCATGCATAGATGTACCTCTACATTTCACTTTCATCCTTGCCCATTTTAGATTATCAAGTGAAATGGCTGACAGTCGATCGGTACACATGGGTGGTTGTTGGAAGCTGTATGTAGTCCGTATAAGGTCAGATGAGAGGGACACAGGTGCCGTCCTGCAGCCTTTTACAGTCGGAGCCACTGGAATCCAATTCGTATGGTCTGAGTGCAGTCTCTTTCTGACACATTCTGAAAGCCTAGTCTGACACTAGGTGAAGCTCAGATCTCTATAAACATGTTTAAATCCATGAAAGCCTTTTTCATGTTTCTCTTCAAATATTTACCATCTATTCGTATGGCTTCTCATCAGTGCTGCATATGGTTGCTTGGGTGAGGAGTGCAGTCATTTGAAGTTGGCCTATAAATGGATTTTCATGCATTTGTAATATGCCATTTTCATTATCAGTCTTTAGATCAATATTGAGCCCATCTTTAAGCATGAAAACATTTCCATTTCAAAAGAATCATGTATACTATATATGTGAGAGAGCTGACAAATAGGTGGATCCTATGTCTATGATCTGAATCCTATATAATCCTCAGGACTGCAATCCTCTATAATCCCCAGGACTGCAAGAAATCTAGGAGTTGTTCTCGACAACCAACTAAACTTCTCAGATCATGTTGCCTCAGTCGCCCGGTCATGCCGTTTCGCACTCTACAACATACGGAAAATCAGGACTTACTTGACTCAAGATGCTACCCAACTTCTGGTTCAGGCAATAGTCATCTCACGACTCGACTACTGCAACGCCCTCCTGACAGGTCTCCCAGCCTGCGCAGTGAAACCCCTTCAGATGATCCAGAGCGCGGCGGCACGCCTGGTCTACAACCAACCCAAAAGGGCACATGTTACCCCGCTGCTCATCCAGCTACACTGGCTACCTATGGCGGCCCGCATCAAATTCAAGGCTCTTAACGCTTGCCTACAAAGTAGCCTACGGTTCTGCTCCCGCCTACTTGAATGCCCTCATACAGACATACGCTACCTCTAGACCGCTGCGCTCCTCAGACGAACGACGTCTAGCTCTACCACCGGTACGCTCAGGCCAATCCAAACTTTTCTCATCTGTTGTTCCTCGTTGGTGGAACACACTGCCAGTTCCTACAAGGGCAGGGACATCCCTCGCCATTTTCAAAAAACTCCTGAAGACCCAGCTCTTTAAAGAACATCTCCTCTCATAGCACCACTTACAACAAGTCTTGCTGATCCTAGCACTTACCAGCCGTCTTGAACTGACACGTAATTGTTAAAAACAGCACTCACTGATGCACTTATTCTTACTGTACTCTACCGTTTTTTAAATTGTCCTAAAATTGTTGAGAATTGCTTTAAAACTTAAACTGTTTACCATGTTGTTAGTTGCTTTGGCTAAAAATGCGCCAGCCTAATGTAATGCATTAAAGGCATTTACAGTAGAATACATTTTTTAGTAGAACTGTATTTGTGTATTGATATTTGATTTCTTCACTCAATTAAAACGGCACAACTGCAATTTTATTGATATTACCTGAAATATACAATTAAATAGCATGACTTATGAATGTTTTCAAAATGGAGATATAGTGTTTGGAACCAAACTCTTCATTTTATAATCCCTCCGTTGATATTCTGGGGAAGAATAATACTGAAACAGACATTCTTTATCTGGACATTGGATAAGCTAAGTGAAGAAAAATTGCCTGCAGTAAACATGGCCACAGGAAGGGTAGGCTGGCATTTGGAAATGTCTCCTTTTGTTTCAGTGGTAGGGTTTGGAGTCTCATGACACTTTCTCCCTCTCCCTCTTTCTCTTAAAACTACTGATGACATTTCAGGGCTTTTGTTTGCATACAGGGGCCTACAAAAGACACAGTAGGCTGCAGCCACAGGCCCAGTGCGAACTAAGACGCATTAAAAGGCGTCAATAATTCAGTAAGCCTGGAGCATGTTGATGAGTGGAAAAGTGTCCCCCTGCATCTGTAACACGTGTGAGTTGCATTGGTTTAACTTAACACCACTGTAATGAAAGACTTGAGAACAGAAATCAACAGTGAGGGATTCTTCATCAATATAATGCATTTGCAAGTACTTCATCAATATGCATGTGATGCGAGTGCTTTTGCTATGTTGGGTGTCTCCGAAGTGAGATGAAGTAATGTGGAGAGGAATATATGCACTCTTCCATGAGGGACTTGGCAACACTCTTCAAGCAGTTACTCTGCTGCTTCAGCAACTTATGAAATGTTTATTGTTTATTTAACATTTATAAGAAAACATATGGTGAGTTAAGTAAATAACATTGCAGTATTAGTGCATCTTATAGCTCTGAAAGCTTAATCGGCATACTTTCTCACCATTTCGTGTTTTGTAATGAGCATTTCTCAGAATACAAAAACAAAGACAGAAACTACACTGACGGCATGAGCAAATTATCCCATTCACTCGGGGAACAGTAATGTGATTTTCTCTTAATAATCCAAACTAGTCAAAACATGAGCATGTATTCAAAACAGAATTAGAGTGGAGTTTCAGAGCTAGATTTGTCTTGTGCACGATGTTTACAAAAGGTTGTTGATGATTGATGATGGTCCGTGCCTCCTAAAGCAACTCTGGCTTAATTGTTAAAGCGTAATTCCAGTCCCCTGGCCTTTATTATGATATTAAAAGTGGTGTCAGGACCACGAGAGTGGGAGAGATGTTTTGGCAGCTGCTGCTTCTCTCAGCGTTGATGAATGCGGAGGCTCGGGAAAGACTCCCTAAACAGCATGTGTCTTCCTTCGAAAGCGCTGAGTCGACATGCAGCTTGGGCTGTCAACAGCAGGCAGGAGAATCAAATTAATGAGAAGCCGTATTTTTGCCCGACCGTTGTTTCACGCCGCCACTGTGAGGTCTTAACACGTTCATTTGAAAATTGCCCACCTGAGCGCTTGCAGACAAAATGCAGCGTTGAACCCGCCAGTTGTCATGTCTCACGCTACCATGAGGTTTTTTTTTTTTTCTTCTTTTAAGCGAATCAGAAATGCCCTCCTGATGCCTTATGCTCCTTTGACACGTCCACTTCTCACCTCACACCTCCCCTTGGGCATGGAAGGGCATGTTCATAAAGCCAGACACACATGCAGTACACACTTGACCCCATTTCACTGAACTGGGCAAGAATCTCTGGATGATATATAGACCTCTTCTCTGAGATACATGAGTTTAATAGGAAACAGTGATGAAACAGTGATGTTTGCTTAACATGAAACAGGGATGCTTGTTTATCATTGATGTATGTTTGTTTTAACTGCCAGACCCTGTAGTGAGCAAATATGGAGAGATGTTTATCATTATGCTCTGAAGGTCATATCAATTATATCTGTGTCTTTGTGCTTTGCCATAAAGCTTTGTTTAGCTAAACTATTGATACTATAAAATAAATAAATATTTATTTTTCCAACCACTCAACAGAGATGCAAAACAAATATTGATTTAAGTTAAGGCATGACGTAAATATGAGGGAGCACAAATGATGGCTGTCCTATTAGTGACTTTCATTTGACTGTCCTGTCACTTGATAATTCATGATGGCACAAAGGTGCCTCTTTTGGACCCATCAACAAATGCATGATATGCTACTCTGGGAAAAGAAATAAATGAAAGGAATAAAAATGCACTGAAAAATGTGAGAATGTTGCAGCATTCTTACTCACAACAGAAGCTAGTGTCATTTAAAAAGATGCCTTTTGTTCCCCTGCTTTGTGAAAAGACCACCATTGCAGGGCACTTTAGTGGTTGATTCAGATGTATTGAAGTTATTTCAGTTGTCACTTCTCTGGAGCCTTTCTTCCTTTTATTTTCAGCCCAGCTACCCCTTTGATATCCCGTGGCAGCCAGGCCATTTGTCAATTGATAAGGCCATTGAGGGGAAACCCAGCGTTTCACCCAGCTAGTTCAGAGGCCGCTTTCCAAAGCAGGGAATTGATCTGTATCAGCCTGATTGAAGGAGAAGAGGGGAAATTAATGTTTATCAGATTCCCTGACCAAAACGATTGCTTTTCCACTCTTTTACTGGCGAGATGGTCCTCTTTAGATAGGCTTTCCTGTCGGTCAGTTCGGCTGTGGACCTGGAGGTTGGCACCAAAGATCCTTGATTACTAGCTCCGCTTTAACCCTCTCTGTTGGCGCCAAGCTACAGATACTTACTTACTTTCCTCTCCTTTCATTTACTACTATAGGCTTTGTCTTTGTGCAAATGCATAGAAATGACATGCAGTGAATGGCTTTCTTTTGCCTTGCAATAAATCATTCCAGTTGGTTTCCCGTGACAACACAAAAGGGTATCTATAATGGTCATTGAAAGTAGCGGTAATAGGATCCACATAAAGGTTATTGAGATACAATCTCCTTTGCCATTGTCATTATGCTTGTGTCTTCAGCGCTCTGCATTTCCAAGTGTTTAAAAGGCTTCATTTTTTATCTTCTGGTCTCCAATTTTAGATGCTTTGCTAGTCATTCATCTATTCACTGTTCTCTAGGCTTGTTAACCTTGTAAACGCTGTTTAAATGAGCGGTATAATAATTGAATTTTGCTCAAACCATTCCTTGTAGCAGAAGGCAACTTTGTTATTAAACAAAAATAGTCAATAGGTAAAATACTAGTCAACTTTGCTGAATTTGCTGTCTGTAGAAAATAGGAATTAGAAGATACTAATTATGGAAAACCTTTATGTGTTTCAGGATATTTTACGTTTCCCACGACTCACAGGATTTGAAGATCTTCAGTTACATTGCTAGAGATGGGCAAAGCAATGTGTTTCGGTGCAATGTCTTCAAGTCAAAGAAAAAGGTGAGTCCTCATGTCAAATATAAATCATTCTATTCATGTAGCGATCACATATTCCTAAGACCAACTTGAGTCCTTCATTTTGAGTGTGTTTGTCAGTAGGTGAGGATGACCAGTAGATATGATGGAAAATCACATCTCCTTTACGTGATAAAGCAATATTCTACTTCATAAAGACATAAATTCAATCTTTTGGAGAGACCTATTCACATGCCACCATACACACACACAAGCACACACACACATACAGGAAAGAAAGAACGATTTTGTGGTGGCTTCAGCACAGTTCCACAGGGGCGGTACTGGTTCCCTGGGCAGTGTAGTTGAACAGTATACGCTGTTCAGAAGCGACTGTGTTATTCTCTCCACTCACTCGGGCAGAAAGCAATACACAAAGCAGGAGCAGTGAAGCATGCCCACAACACTCAGCATGTCCTCCACTGCAGTGGTCTACCAAACAGAGAGGCCCACAGTTAGCATGCACGATGACGCACACCCACCCTACTAACTCACTCAACACAAATGCCAAGAGGGTCCATCTAGATACTCTTTTATTCTCACATGAGTTTCAGCTGTGACCTGAGTGAGTCACTTACTGGTCTTCCACACATTAAATAGCATAACTGTGCTCGTATTGATAATCATATATGGAAAGAAACCATAGAAACCAATCATATAAGGAAAGAAACAGGTGTGTTGTTATTGTACAGCTGACACATTATTTTGTTATATAGACCCTTTCAGTCTGTTCCTAGAGGGTTTCCAGTTGAAACATTCCAAACCAACACAGATACTTTGAAATAAAAATGAACTGGACCTTAGCCTAATGCTCTACAAAATGATTTTTGTTTGTCTCCAAGTTAACATTAGATCAATGTTGCTTTATGTGCCACTGAAAATGCCTTAGGAACACACATCCTTGTTTATGGTCTGTAGCATTTATGCTATGCTTAGTGAAGTATAAGTGATCTTATGTCTCGGGCGGGTGGGGACACCTATCTTTGTTTAGAAGACGGGGAGGCGATTTGAACTGGTGAATTGAGAAGAATGTGTTTCTCATGCTTGTCTTGCTCGGTGAACCTTTGCTCCAAAGTTTTGTTTTTAAGAGGGCCAGGGCTCAGAGCCACCATGATTAGCTGTGACTCTTCAAAGGTCTGCCCAGGGAAATCCTCATTTTGCGTTGAGACAGGTATAAAAGGAGCCCTAATTGCCCTGTCATTATCAGAGACTACTAAATGACAGTAGCACCCTCTGGGGAATCAATTAGAGCGATCAGGCAGCTTGCGGAGAAGAAGTGCTGCATGGCATCTTAATGCCACCTGAGTGGCTCCCTGTAGGGGGCTCGGCGACACGATCAACTGAGAGCCGGAGCCTCAGATCTGACAACCAGGATTTTCTCCTGCCAGCCTGGTGCCAGAGGGCTGTTCATCTTGCCACCCGTCACCCACGAGGCCGAGGGAAATGGCTGTCCTAACAAAGCACTTAGACTGGCACTACATCCATCTGCGGTTCTCCCCGCTGATAAAGATTGATAAAGATTAAAGTGGGTCAAGATAAAAAGATCTGGATTGAGATAGGAGTGTGTTTTTTAAATGATGTTAATTAGACTTGTAATGTAATGTATTTGAGAATGACTTGAAGAGAAGCTATTAGGAGGTGAGGTGCCAGAACACAAGCTTTTAAGGCTCGTCTTTCCCACCATCCAATTTCCCATGTGTAAACCACTCCCAGCGAAACTGTGTGATGTTGTTTTTATACCTGTTTTGGGATCACGTAAACAGCCCCTCATCAAAAGATGTTTTTTGTAAATTGGGAAAACAACAGAACTCTAAGCATGCTGTGAAAGGGGCTGTCTTGTTTTCCACCTGCTCACAAGAAAAGATATCTTCCTCTTCCAGTCTGCATCTACAAAGGCTCAATATTCATAAGGGCGGTTTGCTACCTAGTGTCCAGACAGAGAGTGGCAAGGCTGGTGTTTTCTTGCCAGCGTAAGTTAATCAGCCGGTGATTAAGCCAGCCAACAAATGAGCGTTTCTCAGGGACAGGTGTGCTACTTCCAGATTCAATTACAGATCGCCGCTACCTGCCTCCACATCCACAGCAGGGAGAAATTACAAAGTGTCGCTCTAAGGCACAGTCTGTCAAATCAGTCACGTCGATAGGTTTAAATATAACTACGAGGCCCAAGTGGAATAGAAACTGCTATTTGTGCAACCTGGCAAGCCTTCAAAGTTACCGTGTTTCAATGTAGAAAGCTCTCATTTGTGGCTGACACACCCGTGAGGTGAGCAGCTGCATAGACAAAACTTTAAATGCTGGCTGACACTTTTTTTGTCCATGTCATGCTCCTCTAAAAATATATAGGTCCACGTAGAAAGATTAATGGCTAGTCAAACTGGTGTTATTTAATTCCATTAATTCACGAATACTAGTGTGCCAACATGACGATCCAATAGAATAATGATGAATTTGCCATTCAAAAGCTATGTGGGTAAGCATTAAGAGCCCATCATGAGAACTGCAGTATATGTCACTGTTGTCTGCTTTTTACGGAGCCCAGGAGGTGTCATTGCAAGATATTTTTGTATATCGAGAGAATGTGCGCTAATTTTACTAAATCGTGCACACATTTTACTAAATTGAGCTCTCAATTTAGTCAAACGTGCGGACGATTTAGTAAAATGTGCGCGCGCTTTACTAAATACTGTGCTCATTTTACTAAATTGTGCTCTCAATTTACAACAATTAAATTGAAATTTAGTAAAATGAGCGCACTATTTAGTAAAGCATGCACACCATTTACTAAATCGTACGCACGTTTTACTAAATCGTGCGCTCGATTTATTAAATTGAGAGCACAATTTAGTAAAACGTGCACACGATTTAGTAAATTGTGCACACAACGTAGTAAAATGAGCACACGTTTTCTGGATATATACCAAAAAATATCTTGCCATGACCCCTCTAGCGTTCCGTAGTTTTTGATGCCAAGGCCCTGTTACATATTGGACACCTGGTGTTTTTTCCCTCCATTGGCTTCCATAGAATTAAAGCTGCAACAATTATTCAATTAGTTGTCAACTATGTAATTGATCGTTGGCTATTTTTATAGATAATTTTTTTATGATATGTTAAAGAAAATGTAAAAACTCTCTGGTTTGAGTTTCTTCTATTTGAATATTTAATGTCATCTTGGGTTTCGGGAATATCCTAACATTTTATAGACTCAACAATTAATCAATTATTCGAGAAAACAATCAACAAATTAATCAACTAAATAATCGTTTCTTGCAGCTGTACATGGAATGATGGCTGAGTTGCCAGAGTTGCTAGACCTACAGTATGTATCTGCCATTGTCAGTGTAGCCTGAGATGTCCTTGTAGTTCCAGGCAGGACCTGCTGAAGGTAATTGCTCTTCAGACTGCGGGTCTTTGCCTGCCTCATTTCACTCTCCAGTGTCAGTGTTCATTACCAGCCGGCCATCAAGAGCCATTCAAGTAATTACCCATCAGCTCTTCTCATTTCGTTCTGATAGTCCACATCTAACTGTGGATTGATAATGTCTCATTTTGTTTTACCCCCAGACATCATCTGCCATTACAAAAGCATTTGTTAGATTAAATGATTTGAATGATTTTTTTGTTCTCAACCTGTCGGTCTTAATACATGGCCTTGCATTTAGTGATGCCATTATCTTACATCAATGAAAAATTGAAATGATGTCAATGTCTGTATGTCCACTGCGGTGACAAGGTTTCATAAACAAGATGTATTATCTGGAGCGGGATATTTAATACTGCAGCAGTGGGGGAATCCCTGGGGCTCTGAGGGGAAGATGATGAAGAACGCATGGGATTCTTCCTGACACCTTGTGCTGTAGGACCACTGCTGAAGCACTCTGCTATCTGCTGCCATAATTATTCTCTACCCAAGCTCCTCCTGACAAACCCAGCTGCATAGATAAAGGGCCAGTTCTACAGGAGAAGTCATAGTATTAGTAATGCTGGACATGGACGGCATTTGGGATGTATGTCGGGGGGGCAAGGCATCTCAGCCAACTATCATCCCAGCCTAATCACCAATATCAATCAGATCGGACATTAGCTGGGTCCCCATCCAACTCTTTAATACGAGTTTTGACCGTTTTAATAGGAAATTCTGAGCTGCTTGAAATTCACATGAAATTCTCAGGATCCAATAAGAAATTAATTATTCTCTAAACAATGGCAGGAACAGGAATGTATGAACGTGCCCAACTTGTCAAATCAGTTTATCAAAGTGTACAGATCTGCGCACACTCTATAGGTCCACACTATAATTTGAGCGTGAACATGACCATTTCTCCGTAAGGGATGTGGTGGAGTGTGCACTTCCTCATTTAGTTTACATGGAACGGGGGCTGCTTTCAAGGAAACCTCCATATCTTTGCTTGGAGGTTGCAATTAAATTGATTTTGCCTTTGCTTGTCAGTTTATGTGAAAAATAACTGTCAAATAGAGTCAATAAAGGAATGCATAGTCGCCTATTGATGCAAACACAAATTCACCATTAAAGGATGACTCTGGTCTAAGAACAACAAGATGATTAGTGTAAACTTTCGCTGAGGACAAAAATTATGTTAATCTGAGTAGTTTTGAGTTATTCCAGTCTTATTCTGTACTGTACCGACTGGACTGGACTGTCATTTTGATCCCCAACGAAGGTTTACACACATTATCATCCAAAAATAGACCCTAGATTGTTCTTAGACGAGAGTTGTCCTTTGAAGTCAGCCTCTCACCCTGCACATAAGAAAGGTACTCTTATGATGAGGGTCAAGCCAATGCTATCTGTGTCTGATAGGAAGCAAGAATAGATAATAGCCACCATTCAAAAGGGTGTAGATGGGAAAGGTCTGATTAGTATATCACATATATCTTATATAATGTTAGTGATGTGTTTTGCATGGATTACATTTTTGTTTATGGAGATTGTGTACAGTTATGTTTTTCATTGATGGTC
The DNA here is from genome assembly GCF_018492685.1 of Alosa sapidissima. NCBI lineage: Eukaryota > Metazoa > Chordata > Actinopteri > Clupeiformes > Clupeidae > Alosa > Alosa sapidissima. The sequence goes on along the minus strand of NC_055968.1, from coordinate 23,209,864 downwards.
ACATCCTCCACAAACAGAACTGGAAGACTGAAGGTTAGCAGTGACAAACTTAGGCCTCTAGATACAGCCAGATGCTCCATCTGTAAAGGCATATGGTGCATCCTATACATCTTGGCGTCATCTTCTCAAAAAGAAAAAAAATATATAACCCATGGTCCCACCACCATCTGCGCTGTTGAGCAGACCTCCAAATTTTATGGTGTTTGCACCTGGCCTCCACCGAGCGCCCCTCTGCCAGGATGGGATAATGACTCCATCTCCATCCCTCTCGTGAGAGGGGGAATCTGCAGATGCTTGCTCTTGGCAGCCAGGCTGTTTTAGAGAGCCGGGTCAGGGAAGGGAGATTCAGGGCCAGCTCTCAGGGAAGAAAAAGCTATTAGAACACCAGCACCTCATCCTGGAGGTGAACTCCACTAATGATGAGGCTTCCAGTTAAGAGCTGGGCAATTTGGCTTTAATTTCCCCTCTCCCAGCGGCACCCTATTGATGAAAGCAACCAGAAGCAGCCCGGTCACTGAACCCAGACTGCAAATACAAAAGTGGCTTAAAGCAGAATAAATAGGTTTTTTTTTCTGGCAGTACCTGTGTCTCTATTGTATTGGACCTATGACTTTTGCCATTAGCAGTGCTCTACCAATCAAGCGAATACTGAGTGTTGGATGAGCTCTTTCCCTGTTCTCTCCCTCCGGTGTCCAGAGCCAGGCCATGCGGATAGTGCGGACGGTGGGCCAGGCGTTCGAGGTGTGCCACAAGCTGAGCCTGCAACACACTCAGCAGAACGCAGACGGCCAGGAGGACGGCGATAGCGACAAGACCTGCTCGGGCTCCGAGGTCGCAGGTACACACCATCTTGACTCTTCACACTTCACTTGAGGTCGCTCTTCTGTTCTGTCCCCCTCCCCCCCCCCCCCCGCCCTTTCCTTCTTCCTCTTGCTCCTCTCAGCGCGGCACCTGCTAAGCAGCCAATTTGGCACTCTAGGCTTCTTAGAAGTGTGTGTGTGTGTGTGTAGGAGAGAACAAGAGACCGATAGAGATAGTGTGTGTGTGTGTGTGAATGCTCTTTTTAATCTGTGGTAATAGGGATGAATGAATGTTAAAAAGAGCTCCTGTGGTGCAGTTAATGCAAGCTGCGAGCAATTCCTGGTGAACCCAGACCAGAGTACGCCTGTTGAGAGCAACGAAATTAGATGCCGTGCGTGCGTGCGTGCGTGCGTGCGTGCGTGCGTGCGTGCGTGCGTGCGTGCGTGTGTGTGCGTGCGTGCATGCATGTACGTGTCTGTATGTGATGGAGGGTCTTAATTGGGTTTGCTAAAGAGGAAGATGCTTCATGCAGGTACGTATGTAGGTATGTGTGTGAGTGTTAAGGCTGATGTATGTGGTAGCATTTGTAAGAAATAGAAGCAGTCTGTGTGTTGGTGTGAGTGAGAGGTCTGTGAGAGGTTTGATAGAGGATGAGAGGCGTTGAATGAGTGCATGCTCGAGTTTCGGGCCATGATTTCACACACGCCCTAGAACATCTGTGCATGTGCCTTATACCTGTGACGAGCTCTGCCTCGCTTAGGGGTATCAGAGTGGCAGTAGAGAGAGAGAGAGAGAGCAAGGGGAGAGTGAGTGGGCGGCCATCTCTCTCTGTTCACACTTCCGGGGCCCCGGCAGGGCCAATTGTCTCCGCCAGCCTCCACACTCCGAGTCTGCTCGCAGAGCCGCCTCCTTTCACATGCAGATGAGACCGAGCGCAATCACCCACCCACACACACACGCGCGCACGCACACACATGCACGTCCTGGCACTTGGCAGTAGTACGAGGTTCCCCCGCGTCACTCTCCACACTGACGCATGATGTCACACTGCCGCTGTTGCTCATCCCACCCCGGCCAGCTCAGATGAGGGCCGTGCACACAGTACTCCTCCTCTGTCGAGAGAAAGAGAGCGCGAGAGAGAAAGTGAGAGACAGAGAGAGAGACAGAGAGAGAGACAGAGAGAGAGACAGAGAGAGAGACAGAGAGAGAGACAGAGAGAGAGACAGAGAGAGAGAGAGAGAGACAGAGAGCGAGAGAGATGGTGTTTCAGGAGCTAATTGCTCCTAGCCCCGCACAGAGAGATGAGTCGTGGTGGGCTGCCACATTCAAGTGTCATTGTGCAGCACCGTTGTTGAGAGTGAGTGTGTGTGTGTGTGTTTCTGTGTGTTTGTTTGATGCGCTGCATGAATGCTTCAGGACCAATTGAATGGCTGCTTCATCCTCCTCTTCCTTTATCGACTTCCTCTCTGCTTGAAGTGTTTGTCCTGTCCACATCTGAACTCTTCTCTCCCTGCCCCATCTTTAATTTTTTTTAAATTAAACTTGTTGAGTGCTGTTGGGGGCGCTCGAGGATTTTTCACCTCACTAAGTAAGCACTGGCTCCCTTCCAGATCGGGAGTTGACTGGTGCGGAGAAAACGCTGGCCGAGGAGACTGACATTGACGCCGTAGAACTGCCCGTCCCAGACAGCACGGTGGACGAGTTCAATCGAGGGGTCACCGACCTCGACGAGGCGAAGAAGGACGACGAGATCCCCAAGGATAAAAAGGTACCACCCACTCTCCAGCAATCTGCTGCAGAACTTTGACATTTCACCCTTTATAGAATGCAGTGTAACTTTATGGATGACATTGAATGTCACAGTGTGAGTTCTTGGCAATACATGTGGAAGTTAATTCGCTGTCATTGTAGCTCTATTTGTCAAAACAGATTTCACATCACACACAAATGCTCTGAGAATTCCAGTGTAGGCTACATATGGCCTTAAATATTCATGGCGCTTGTGTTGAGCTGATGTGACGGATTGGCACGTCTCTGGTAATGACGGCAAGTTTTCAATGCCCGTGAATGATAAGCGGAGACATTGTTATTCCACTGATGGGAGAGTCTGTTTTCCGCATTTTCTAAAGCACTCTCCGCGGAGAGCCCTAATTAGAAAGCTCGGTAAACCTGGGCACCGTTTGGAATGCAGCACGCTTCTGCCTCCCTTATCCTCTGGTATTGGTTTGCTCCTAATTCATTTCTACGTGTTTGTGCCCTTGGCAGGTTCAAGGCTGCCGTCTGCCTCGTGTGTGTGTGTGTGTGTGTGTGTGTGTTATTTAAGCATGTTTTCAATTCAAGGGGAAGGCCCTTTGCATTCAAATGGAGAATGCCGCTCTCTTCATTGCCCCGTTGAAGGCTGTTCAATATCAATTTGAATAAGAGCCCTCACAGGCAGTGCATTGTAATTTCTCCCTACAAGTGATTTTTGTTTCACACTTTAGTTCCTTTGTTTTGTTTGGGGTGAGTGTGGCGGTTGAACTTTTTTGTATACGGCAGGTGAATCCTATTTGGGAATAAAAGAAGTCAAAAAAACACTAGGCCAGACAGGTTATGAGACCATAAATTATCCATACGAATGCAGTCAGTCCTACCAGGCACATAAAGCTGCAAACTCTCAAGCCCCTCCCCCGCTACCACCGAGCACCCTCTCATCGAGTTTGTGCTCGTCAGTGCAGACCAGACTGCATCAGACTGTCAGGTCTCACACAGCCCTGCTCTGATTGGACCAGAGGAACCGGGAGCTGTGGATTTTTGCAAAACAAATAATAGGCTCTAAGTGGAGGTAGAAGTGCAGGTTTTTTTCTAAAACCGGCTGATTTATGTTGTTCTATCGGAGCATAGTGTCGGTTTCAGTGAATATGATCAAAAACTGCAGCTTTAAGTTACATATTATGACCATATAGGTCCGCTTCATCTACTACCCAGGCAGCTACAGCACTACACTTTGGGGGCATGAACATGGGGGCTCACAAACATGCCCCCAGAGTGTAGCACTGTAGCTGCCTGGTTGCTTTAACTGCTGGCTGTAGTAACTCGAGCTAGGTAAAACCGATTGTTTTCTGGGTTTTCTCGGTGACCTTGAGAAACGGAGATCTATGTGAAAACTCAGATTTCTCCTTTAAGCCCTGAGTTCAGTGTTTTATTACGTATAATGTCATGAAAAAACATCCTTTTTTATTAGTACATGCTTCACAGCAGATGCGCCACCCTTGTTCCCACCCATCTTGAGATTGTTAAAAGATTGTTGTTGACGTGTGACATATGATATTCCTATAAGACATCTACACTATAGATGGATGGATACATGCATGCATGTATGTCCCAACCTGATATTATTTTGCCATAAAAATGGACATCATAAAGGGCTTTCACTCTCTACTGTGGGTTTAAGGTTGGTTCCCTGCACTAACATTACACAGTACAGCCTGGGCACAGAGATCGTGCTCGGGCCATAAATTGAGGCCCCGGGGCAGTCTTTGTCAGTGGGATTGTAGAGGATGGTATTTATGTGGATGTTTGATTGAAAGCAACAAGCTGTGAAACACTTAAAAACATGAGTGCTGGAGTGAGGGGTCTCTGTTTTCCTGTCCTCCTGGGGACTATGTGAGCGTGATGGATTACCAGTCCATGAATCAAGATGCAGGCTTCACTCACCGTGTGAAAAGGTGGTGCTTCGGATATGACCTATTAAGCTCTTCCCTTGTTGTCATCAGAAGCCTCATAAAAGAACAACACGCATGCAGACAAGGCCAGGGTCTTCATTTTCAGTCAGTTCATACACAAACAACCACATGATGCTTCACCACATAATTACTGTTTTCCTATTCCTCTTTAAGGTTATATTATGTGTGTTAATAATCAGTCTTTTGCATTTTGAATCAATCAATTGTGTACTACCTGTGTAAGCTAACATAATTTGTGTTACAAATGAAGGTGTGTGTGTGTGTGTGTGTGTGGTCCTTTTTCCCAGCCATCCCCAGCTGTCTTGTTGTTTTTTTTTGTTCTCAGAGAAGCAAGAGAATGAATAGCTGAAAGATAGTTGCCCCCTTGTTTGTGGTGCAGGTTCCTGCTGCTGCTGTTTATAAAAGTAAATCACTTTTTACAACAGTGCACCCCTCTCGTAGAGGCTCTTGCCTTCAAAGAAAAAAAAGCACGCAGGCAACCCTCCAGCTCTTTGTTAAATAATTAAAAGGAGGGACTTTTTCAAATCAAAAGATTGTTTCCACTTCATGAGTAGTTTGAGTGTGTCTGCGGTCGAGCACTTCACACAAAGCCTCTGAATTAGTAATGGCCTTCAATCAGTCCTGCCCAGGCCAGAGCTTTACGTCTGCTGTGCCTACCAGGTTTTCTCTCAACCTCATCATTTAAACCTTGCCCCAGCTCCATTTGCAGGAAAACAAAATGTTAGTTAGGTTTTTACCCAACAATTTCACATGAAATTGATACGGTTATGTTCGATGTCCCTGCTTTGAATATTGAAAAGCTGCAATTTAGGCTTCTGTGTCAGACCGTGCTGTAGCCCGTTATAGATTATCAGTAAGTGCCACTCTGATGGCCATGGCGTGCCACTGTCCAACCTATCTGTATTGAACAATGCCAACAGTGTGCCAGAATTCTGCCCTTCTTAGTCCTGGGGCACTGGCTTCTCCAAGGACACGAAATCGCCTGTGCCAGCTGATGAGATTTACCCCCCCCTGCAGGTCTGTGCTGAATCACTGGGCAGACTGGACCATTATAGGGCATCCTGTTTCAGCACTGTCCACTTCAATTTGGAAATGGGACTTTTTTACGATGTGCCCAGTGGCATGTCTTAGAAAGATGCATTAGTTCAGTGGGTGGCACACACACCCGAGTGAAAAACTGTTGTTTGGGTGATATTGCTCCTTTTTGTCTCTTGCCCCGAGCTCTAAGGTAGTAATTGACCTAGCTGTGCAATATTTGGGCTGTCATTCAATAGTAATAGCCTCAAGTGTAGTTTATTTATGAGGAGTGGAATTTATGTTGTTCTCACCGTGTGTGTGTGTGTGTGTGTGTGTGTGTGTGTGTGAGAGAGTTTTAGCAGTAAGACCTGATGGAGGAGGTCAGTTACACGCCACAGCCATGCCTGCTAAAGGCTGCTCTCAAACCCTCCTCATAAAACACACCACGGACAAAAAATGTTTATGTTTGTATTAATAGAGAATAGACTGCGTGAGTGCAGTTGTTTGGGGTTTTGAGTGCAGAATGGGTATGATCATTTTCACTGACTGAGCTCATATTAAAGAAGTCTGCTGTCCTATACTGTCAGGTCAGAAATAGGCTACTGCAGCTCTCTTGGATCACAGAGTTTACCAACACAGAGAGCACATCTGTCAGTATTATCAGTCAGAATGTGTTAGATTAAGTTTGATTTATATTCTTTCTTTTAGAGTCTTTATTGTCCTATAAGGATATTCTTTTTCACACATATCATTCTTATTATATTCCATGCAGGATATCTACAGCCTCATACATATAACATACTGTATAACATAACACACCCCATAACATATAACATATAACACACCCCATACCCCATACCCCCCTCTCCCAAGTTTCCCTCCCTCCTCAACACCAAATAAGCAAAAAGGTGGACAGTACAGACAACACAAAACACAAAAGAATAGGGGGGTGGATGATTGTCACAGGAGTTTGTGAAGTGCAGTGATATGCGAGTAAAGATGCCCTTTGATATTGTTTCACTAATTGAAATAGCACTGAAACCAGCCACCCTTTTCATCTCACTTTTTGTAAAGATAGTAATTGAACATTGATTAAGTCATCAGCATAAATCTATTCTGTTATTTTTGCCATCTACACATTCCTCTGGGCCATATTTAACTGCTGGCTGTAGTAACACGGTGACATTTTCCTCCTGAAGTTTTGATTCAAAGCAAATTAGCATCAACTCGTAGCACAGGGCCATCATCCCACACTGATCTAAACCCACTCTACTCAGGTGAGTCATCTATTTTGTATTGACCATCATCCCAGGAGCACTCCATTTCAACAATTTGTAAGAGGACTTGATGGAACCTGAGTCACGCTGAGCCACATGATGTTTTCTACGTTGTAGCAGAGTGCCAGTGAATCAGGCATTACATAAATTGGACTCTTTAATAGCACATTTATCTAGATGACGCAAACATGATATCGATGGAAGATATTGTGTTGTGGGCAGTGTTGATCCTTGCACAGTTGGGGCGGTACAGGTTGGATATTATTTTGGTTCACACAAAATCAGATTTTTAAGTGAATGTATTTGCCTCTGGTGGTGGTGATTTCTGAGTCCATATTCTGATGAAAAGAGATGGAATGTTATATTCTCTCTGCCGCCTCCCCAAAGTCTGTTAGCAATTAGGAAAAGTGTTCTTGTATTTGTCTAACTATAGTTTCTGACTGACTAACCCAAGATGAGTTCAGGGTATCGGTATATAGCAAAGGACTAATAGGGAGGTATAATATGAAAGATTTGTTTATTTCAATTCACTTTTGTAAGGCCTCTGTGAGTTACCAGATAGCTGGTTAGAAAAACGATCTGATAAGAAGCATGGCATTTCACTCCGCTGTGTATATTTATATCCTTTTCTTTTGTCTGTTTAATTGTGCCACTTTTGCTGGTTGACATTTGTGATGAATGCATCATTCCAGTCTGTGTCAGGTCAGCACATTAGCTCATTGACCATGTTAATATGTCTCAGTGACATTTCACATTATTTTGACGTCAAAAAGTCTAAGAAATCTCTCATCATCATTCTTATTTTGAAGAACAGATTGTGTCATTAGGATCTTCAGAGGCAGCGGTATATCCATACCAGTTGGATTTCTCTATATCCAAAAGAGAAAGGCTGTAGATTTCACTGTTTGGAAAACTACTTTAATCTTGTTTTTGCGCCTTAAAGGTGGCATGTGTAATGTCCACCAAAAAATCAATTCATACTCCACATTCCATAAAAGATGGGGGCAGTATACCTCCAAAAGGTGAGTTGGTCTACCCTAGAGTAAAAACCGAGAAACGTGCATTGCAGTTTGGCTGGCGGTTATGTTGCCTGCATACCGCCTCCCATGGCCGAAACTGGTATTATGACACCTGTCGGGCTGTGGCTAGTAATTTAGCATGCTAATTCAGGTTGATCTCTCTGCAGCACTATACCTTGTCATTTTTTTAATGACATCATCGCCCTTATTTCTTCTCATTCTTTTGATGCGTGTAGCTCATTTTTTTTAATATTTTTACCTCAATTCTTACACATGGCACCTTTAATGTCATTGTTTATGCATCACAATTTACTCTAGTTGTCAATTTACCATTTATTTTATTACCGTAAGCCTGTAGCACATTGCCAGTATAGTCCAAAGACTGAGTGTGAAGGCAGAAGGGCAGGTGTGAGGTAAGAGGTGAGCTTTCCTCTTTGTATTTATTGGATTTTTATCTCTAGCTTGTGCCTGCACTTATTTAACAGCTGAGTGACAAAATGGCCTGGCTCCCTGGGAGGCTCTTTGGAAAAGATGGGGCTCCCCTGTGGGACTTTCACCTGGCAACAGTTTTCACTCTGCCGACCAAACAGAAACAGAAAAAAAACAGAAAGGCCTGCCATACATGAGCAGTTCTTGGAACCATAATGTTCGTTCTTGCCTGTTGAGGGTTGCTAGGATACACATTTGACACACCAGATAAGATGTAGTGTCCTAATGATGTCCATTAGGGGCAGTTGTAGCCTAGTGCTGCCAGCAGTGTGATTTGGTGAGTGGTTCAGCTGATGCCAAAACCAAGAGTTAAACCAGCATGGATGTTTCAAGAATTCAAGGTGTCAAAATTATATTCACATTATCTTAAAAAGCACAGTGTACTAAGTATGACATTCTTATTTGAGTGCCCTTCCACAGGCTAGACAATAAGCTTTAAAGAAGTGCAAAATGATAATAAAATGCTATGAAAAAAAAGTATACTGTGTCTGACGTTAGTCACATGTGAACAACAGGTAGTACAGGAACACGCTCAGAAGACTGCCCTATGCATAACATGCATTCAGTTCCATTAGAGAGTGGATTCTCTGTCACATTGGCTGTATCTTGTGCACTGCAGAACTGTGATTCCATTCCACCGCTGTGCTCAAGGCTCACACAGGTGGTGGTTTTTGGGGCATCCTACTTGCATTTCTTGTTGTTATGCAGCATTGTCTGTGGACTGAAATGCTTGAATGCCATCCCAGATCTTATGACTCACCGAGTGAAAGCAGTCCTGCAGTTTTACTGCTCACGTCATCAGCTCCATGCACTTCTGTGTCTTTGGAAGCAGGAAGCAGCAGCATCATGTTGTAACCGTGATCAAGGGTGTTGGCCTCAAGCCGCTCATAGAGCAGGTAAACACTTGCTTGGTTGAAATTACCTGAAGTAATAAACAGACTCTCTGGGGGTGTGAGTCCTTGTATCTGGTGATGACACTGTTAAGTTCACCCAGAGCCTAATGTTCTCTTTCAGGGGAATGTTCTTTTTGGCATTGATGCCAGAATTGAATTTAGAGATTCTTGTTCAGTTCTACTCATCTACTAGTTCACCTCTGATAGCTTAAACTTCACAAGCATTCTCCCAGAGACCTTGTTCCATTGGCCAAGGTCTCTGGGAGAATTTCCAGGCCACAAAAAATAAAGAGACCTGCATGGTTAGCATTGCGAGCATAGTGTTACTCTGGCCTCTCACCACGATCGACACCCCTCACATATGTGTGTGTGTGTGTGTGTGTGTGTGTGTGTGTGTGTGTGTGTGTGTGTGTGTGTGTTACACTAGTTCACATCAATGGAAATCGTAGGCAAAGCAGCATGTCAGAAGACAATGGATCGTCTGCCATTGCAGCAGCTGATGGATGACAAGAGCAAGACTCGAGTCACAGGTTGCAAAAGAGCGAGCCTGTTCTCTATCAGCATAGTTTATCTGTCTCCCTCACCTCCCACCACCCCACCCTCACGTGTCTGTCTCACCCTGACGCATGTGGATGTCTCTGCTGTTGAGATGGATTGGCCTGATTAGGGCTGGCAAGGACATTTAAAAGACTCCGGAATAAATAAGGGCACTCTTTTTAAGATGGCTGCTGCCTGCTAGGCTGATGCAGGGTATGGGACTTAGGCGAGGGCTACCTCAGCTGTCCCCCCGGCCGCGGTCTTAATCTCATGGCTGCGTGCAGCGTGGAGAGTCAGCTTCCGGCCATGCCGTGAAGGACACACATCTCATTGGCAGTCTATTGCCGGAGATATCCACTTTGCAGACTGCAAAAGTATGGCACCTTCTCATGGAATCGTTTAGCTGCTTTGTGACTGTTCAGATGCGATAGCCTCAGACAGAGATGAATGTCCTCCAAATTGTGTTTGTCAGTTAGGTTCACCAAATACCAAAGTCTGTGTTTGTTTGTTTGTTTGTTTGTTTGTTTGTTTTCCCTTTTGGTATAAATATCATGTAATCTTTGCTTGATGTCCCAATGAGTGAAGCTCCACAACTCTGCAGAACGATGGAACCAAGCTCTAATTCCCAAAAATAGAGAAATTGTTTAAATATTCAAACAGCACATGTAGGCTCAGCTAAGTCTGTCTAACATGTGAGCCCAGAATAATAAAGAGGGATCATGTCTGGACTCAAAGTGAAGGAAGGTTAAGTATTGATATTCAATATCACCTTGGCAAGTTATTTTAAAAACCTGTCCCTTTATAGATGGCTGCATTTATGCTGTGTGGCAGAGTAGCTTGGATGGAATCGGTAGCCAAGGCACTTTTAGTGGTTTTGAAAGCCTATGTGGCTGTGATTTTTAATCCAAGATAGGACTCATAGAAGATGGAGTGATTGAACGAGGCTAGCCAAACCCAGACCTCTTACCCGCCTGGATGATTCCTGTGTTGGGTCTCAGAGCAGATTTGTCAACTCTGTGCACCTGCTATTTCCAATACTGACCGTTCAATCAGCAACTCAGCTTCATGGAATTTTAATGTGGCCCCAAAGCAATCTGATGGAGAATGCAATAATAGCTGGATAACGGGCTACAATCTCACAGTCAAAGAGTGCAGTTATGCATAAAGTCTGTCCCACGATTCAGATATTTTTCCCTCTGTGTCTCGTTCGCATCTTTTTTTTTGGAGGTGGTTTTGTTTTGTTTTTTTTGTTCTTTCTTTTTAATTTGTACCATCCTGTGATACTCCATGCAGCTGGCACAAAGCACCTGTGTTGTTTGTCTTTGATACTTCTGCACAGAGAGGAAACGTAGCGCACACCACCGGGAGCCTCTTTGTCGTTTTGCTTTCATATGAGAGCAAACACACAAAGGCAAAGTGAACATTTTGAAGTTGTCGCATATGGCTGGCAGAATGACTAATACCAAGTCCCATTGTCAGCTGTGAGAGTAGGAGGAAGGAAGGAAGGGTAGGAGAGAGGAAAGGGAGGGAGGGAGTGAATGAGGAAAGGAGGGAGTGGGTAAGGTAGTGAGAGGGTGAGGAAAGGAGGGAGTGGGTAAGGTAGTGAGAGGGTGAGGAAAGGAGGGAGCGGGTAAGGTAGTGAGAGGGTGAGGAAAGGAGGGAGTGGGTAAGGTAGTGAGAGGGTGAGGAAAGGAGGGAGTGAAGGAAAGAGGGAGTGGGTAAGATAGTGAGAGGGTGAGGAAAGGAGGGAGCGGGTAAGATAGTGAGAGGGTGAGGAAAGGAGGGAGTGGGAAAGATAGTGAGAGGGTGAGGAAATGAGGGAGCGGGTAAGATAGTGAGAGGGTGAGGAAATGAGGGAGCGGGTAAGATAGTGAGAGGGTGAGGAAAGGAGGGAGTGAATGAGGGAAGGAGGGAGTGGGAAAGGTAGTGAGAGGGTGAGTAAAGGAGGGAGGGAAGAAGTGAGGCAGGGAGTAAATTAATGGTTGGTGGAGTGAATGAGTGAGGGAGAGGGTAGTGAGTCAAGAAGGGTTTAAAGTGAGGGAGAGTGTGAAGAAGTGAGAGAATGAATGAATGAGTGAGGGAAAGAGGGAGTGGATGAGTGAGAGAAGGAGGAGGGGGGAAAGGTAATGAGAGTGAGGAAAGGAGGCAGGAGTGAGGCAGGGAGTAAAGGAAGGGTTGGTGGAGTGAAGGAGTGAGTAAAGGAGGGTTTGAGTGAATGAGTGAGGGAGGGAATGAAGACGTGAGAGAATAAAAGGCTGAGGGAAGTAGTGAGGAAGGGAGGGAAAGCACAGCAAATTACCCTCTAACCTGTCCTGACAAGACCATCTTTCATTCCGGCTCTTTCTCCTCCCTCTGGGACTCGCTGCCTACAACTCCTCTGAGACAAGCTTGTAACGACCCTAAACCCAAGCAAATGAAGAGCTATTCCAATTTTGTTACAGTGTAGAGTGTGTACTACTTACAAGCTGATGAGGTTGATATTGACCCTGGGATGGATGGATGGCTGGACACACATTTTTGGATGGCTTATGACATATTTCCTACATTGCACGATGCATGAAATGGTAGAGAATAAAACGGGCACTCCACTAAAAGCCAGACGAGTGCTTGTTGAATGCCGTCCAGTCCATCTGTGCTCCCTTGGAACGGTTTACGGGGCACTGTGCAATAACAGTAGTGCCGTCTCAGCGACAGGCCAAATAGACGTGCAGACAGAATGCTGCCCTGTCCAAGGATCAGACAGTCCATCGTCTGATCCCCTGCACTCCTCAGACAGTCTCCTGTCTGTCCCTCCGAGCCGAGCCGAGGCTGTGTGACTGATAGGAGACTGCTCTGGCCGCGGTGCTTAGATGATAACTGGGGCCTTTATTACTCTCCACGTCAACACTCTCACCCTCAAGCTCTCTCTCTCTCTCTCTCTCTCTCTCTCTCTCTCTCTCTCTCGCTCTCGCGCTCGCTCGTCTAGTTGTGCAAGTGGCAGCAGACTGTGGCCGCTCCGCTCCCCTTGGCACGGTGCCCCCCCCCCCGGCTGACGCGTTGGCAAGTGCCCGCAACCCTCTCCGTATCTCGCCACTCATCTATCTCTCCGGAGCAGCCCCGGTGGTGTTGAAGGCTGGCATATAATGGGCAGATCTCACTGTCAGGGGTACCCTTGTCACATCTGTCTCAAATTGAGAGGCGGAATGACAAAAGCATCAGTGGTAAGGAGCGCAGGGAATGGATACGCTGGGCCTGACAGCCACTCAAAGCGCATCAGTCAGGGATGGCTTACCACATTAATCTGTTGCATTTGTGTCATGGCCTCTGTGCTGATTAGATACAGTTAAAAGTTTGAGCTGCGTCGAGTGCAAACGATGCCATAGATATTGGGGTTTATAACAGTTGAACACATCTTCAATCTAAGTCTACGCCTTGGACAAGTTCCAACACTGTGGAAGACATCATGTCTCACCCCTGTCCCTAAAAAGCCACATCCTAGTGAGCTTAATGACTACAGACCTGTCGCTCTAACATCACATGTGATGAAGACAATGGAGCTGTGCTCTCTCCAGTCCTGTTCACCTTGTACACATCTGACTTCTGCTACAACACTGAGTCATGCCACATGCAGAAGTTTTCTGACGATACTGCAATTGTGGGGTGTATCAGGAACAGGCAGGAGGAGGAGTATAGGAGCCTGTTGGAGGACTTTGTGCAATGGTGCAAACTCAATCATCTTCAACTCAACACTTCAAAGACTAAGGAGATGGTGGTGGATTTCTGCAGGTCTAAGCCCACTCTGCTACCAGTCTCCATTGATGGGGTCAATGTCGAGGTGGTAAGCACCTACAAGTACCTGGGTCTCCACTTGGACAATAAACTGGACTGGTCAGCCAACACTGACGCACTCTACAAGAAAGGGCAGAGCAGGCTGTACTTCCTGAGGAGGCTGCGCTCCTTCAATGTGTGCAGTAAGCTCCTCAGGATGTTCTACCAGTCTGTTGTTGCCTTTGTCCTCTTCTATGCAGTGGTATGTTGGGGAGGAAGCACAAAGAAGGATGCGGGGCGACTTGACAGGCTGGTAAGGAAAGCTGGCTCTGTAGTGGGAGCTGAACTGGAGTGCATCACTTCAATATCTGACAAAAGGACCCTAAACAAACTGATCAACATCTTGGACAACGAGTGTCATCTACTCCACAGCACTATTGTTAAGCAGAAAAGCCTGATCAGCTGGAGATTTCGCTCACTGCCTTGCACAACAGACAAACTGAGGAAGTCATTCATCCCCAGGGCCATTGAACTGTTCAATGCTTCACTTAAGGGAAGAGGAGAAATAGACTTCTCCGCATAGTCTGTCTGCCTCTTGACCACCTCCATGTCTTGAACTGTCTGTCCACTAGCCACTTTACCATTGTCTTCTGCCTCACTGTTTGCGTGCTTTATTAGCACACATGCACAACCACTCCCTCCATGCCACAGCTGAACTGTGACCACACTTATACCTTTCTTAATATAGTTATTTATACATAGATATATAGACTTTATTCTTGCACTGTTGCACTGTTTGACTTACTCGTTTGACTTACTCATTTGCACCATCACCATGACACTCATTCACAAAGAGCACCTTACCGTATGCACAGAGGACCACAGGCTCAGTCCCTGCTTCGGTCATTGCAAGCGCACCTGATTGATTAATCACCCACTATGTGGATACTGTTTTTTAGAATTGATTCAGATTAAGTTTTATTTAGTATAATTTGTATTTTAGTATATTTAGTATATTTAGTATATTCTTTATCTTCTACAGTCCTTATTGCTTAGTTGTGTTTTTTTATATTATATACTTTTAATTACTTTTTCTGCTGTTAGTGAATGTGTGTGTGAATGTCTGTATGCTACTGTGACCTTGAATTTTCCCTAGGGATCAATAAAGTATCTATCTATCTATCTATCTATCTCTCTCTCTCTCTCGTTGGCACAGCTCACAGTAGATGTCCACGCGGAAAAGTTCCACAATTTCACCATACCATGTCATCTGTCATGACTACTTGTCAGGACTTGGCCTCAGATACAGAAGCTAACTGCGGTCATATCTTGCTTTTATGACACTTTAACATGAGATTTATAGAGCGCTAGGCAGAAAGGGCAGTTCCCCCTCGACTGATGGATGAACTTTGTGCTGTTGGCCAGTGGATAAGCAGGAAATGGCGGCTTATAAATTTGTTTCTGTGCCGTGTAGAAAAGCCTGGTGTATTCTAGTCATATCTGGAAGGTCTTAGGTGTAGAAGGTGTTCTAGTCATATCTGTAATGCTATTGTGTGTACAGGCGTACTTGTAAGGGATGATATATTATTTATGCAGATTGGGGGCGGGGGGGTTGCACTCTAGTTTGCAGGTTTGTCCATCTGTTTGCCTGCAGCCATGCATAGAGAATATGTCCGTGTGTGTGTGTGTGCGCTTGTGTGCCTATGTGCCTGAGCCTGTGCCTGCAGATGTGTATTGTGTGGACTGCGTGTGCACATGTCTGTATTTCCACATGTGTAGCTTTGGATCTTGTCGTGCGCATTTGCGTGTTTGGTTGGTTTGTTTGTTTGTTTGTTTGTTTGTGCTGGAGCGGCGTGGAGGAAGTGGTGTCGGCCCCTTCCGTCAGGAGCAGCTGGTATTGTTTACGGGGCGCTGTTCTGCAGTGCTAGCCCGAACACACAGCTGCCAGTCGCAGGCGAGCGCGCACACCAAACACCCACTTCATCAGCATGCAGTATGACCAACACCCACCCCCACCCTCTTCACCGCACCTCAGGTCTGCTCTGTCCCCTGCACGCAAATTGCATTGGAAATGCGACCCACTGCGAGCCCCATAGAAACTCCTTCTTTGTGTACATCTTGCAGACGCCATGGTGAACTAGATATCCTGCTCACCTGATCGTCCATGTGACACCACCTGCTGTCTTTGAATGGATAATAAGAAAGATTTAGAATGGAAAAAAACAAAAAGCAGGCTTTTCTTGCAAGCTTGCAGCAGTAGTGCTGCACGGTTTGTGTATGCAACGGATCAATCCACAGTCCTTTGGGTGCTTGTGATCTTTTTTTGTACACACACACACACACACATATTTGGGGCTTTGACATTGGGGTTGCTAGGGGATATGACTCCTCTGTTCTTTACTGTGAGTCTCTGTAGTTACCACCACCAGCTCATTTTTCAGTTCTACGTCCCCACTGTGTCGCTGAGTGCCTGGGCACCCAGTAAAAGGGCATCCTCTGCGTGTCACACTTAGGCCGGGATAAGCAGATCTGACACCATGAAATTATTCCCTCTGCTGGCTGCTCCACCGCCACGCTCCCCACAGCACACTGGAGGTCAATCCCTGGCCTGCGCCGGCATTACCATATTTTCATCTGGGAGCCGCAGGAAAATAAATAACCCAGGCATGCCGGGAAATATGACCAATTTGTCACTGCCACTGTGGCTGTGGCTTGCCATCTCACACCGGCAGCAGGCTTTGCATCGCTACAGCCCCCCCTTTACTGTCAGTCACACAGTTTTCTGTTAGCGCTAGTGCTAAGTGTGTAATGCTAATCATCCCGGCTCGTAGGCCTACGTTTCCCAGAGTAATTGTTCTTATTATCAAGAGTGCACCTACGCATGCCTAAGCTGTGGTTCCAGTCACGTACTGCAGGCTTTCAGGGTGGCTTGATCTTGCCAGCGCAATTATATCTTTGTCTGATGCAAAACCAATCTGAGGTTTATCTTTGAGAGGCAACCAGCGAATCCCTGTTGGCTTCCGCCAGACTGCTACAGTTTTTTAGTGTGTGTGTAGTCATGCTCTTCTTATGGGATGTCGATGTACTGTACTGCATTATTTAACAGGGGAGAGACTACTGTAGAGAGAGGGAGAGAAAGGAAATATAATGGTTTAATGGTTGTACCACTGCCTTGCTAAATAATCAATAAATGGCATGAGACTTTCTCCCTTTTTATCTAGTCAGGCTTATTTTCTTTACTCCACGTTTCCTCTGATTTTGAAAGCAGCCCCTCTGCTTCCATTGTCAGTCGGAGTTATTTCCAAGAACTGTCAGACGTCTCTGCCATGGCACGCCATCTGTGTCAGGATTGAGGGCGGAGATCAAAAAGGCCTCTTCTGATAGCCATGAAATTTGCCTGTTGCTTCTTTTCTCTACTACTGTACGCAACTAGTAGTCAGCCGCAACACAAAGGATATATCATTTCCACTGGCATCACTGGCTACCTCAGAGGTAGAAGTTGGCAGAGTAATATATGGAATGTGATACAGAACTAAGACATGAAGTTCATGTTCAGCTTACTATCGGCCTGATGAGAGCTGTACGTGATGAAAAATTCCCTCTGTTCTAGCCCAGGCTAAAGTGAGACTGCACTACTTCTTTCTGATTGCTATAGACTGCTCCACACCTAAGGCTTTTGTCAATGAAGGCTGCATTTATATAGTGAAATAGCACACATTCCAGGGTTTTACACTACCCAGTTATAACCAAAACCTTCTGTCTCCCTGTCTGCCTTTGCAGGTGTCTGAGGAGGCCTGTATCCTGCTGGCCACCCCCAAGATGCTGCTGCCCTCGTCCAGCCAGCTGCCGGCCGGAGCGCCCCTATCGATGCACCACCAGATCCAACTCCTCCAGCAGCAGCTCCAGCAGCAGCAGCAGCAGACCCAGGTGTCAGTGGCTCAGGTAAGACCCCTGCTCTGATCCCTAGGAACTCTTGGCTTTGGCATCACATACAAGCACCAGCAGGAGCAAATGGTTATTTCTTAGTTTAATTTAGCTGAATGGCACAGTGCACAGGGAATGTGTTATTTATTTATTTTTCCCTGGCACTTTTGTTGTTTGGTTGGTTAAATTGAGGTGCTCGTGGGGGCCAGGCTGATGTAGAGGCAGCTATTGTGTAACAGGGTCCTTGGGATAATTTAACAGCAAATTTGATCTGCTTTTAAGAGCGCCAGTGTTGATGTGTGTGTGTGTGTGTGTCTGTGTTTAACAATGAAGGGGGTTTTACGTAATGTGAGTCAGGTATATATGTTTGCCTCATAACTCTTGATTCGATGAGCATTAAAGTCCATTCTAATTAAGGCATACCCATAAACCCACACCCACCTTCCCGCCTGTCAACTCTCTCCGCCGCTCTGACGTTAATGGCCAAGCGAGCTGTGGAGGAAAGCAGCATCTGTCTGCTGGTGTGCTGTAGTATGTCTCATGTCCACTACAAATGGACTTGTGTGTCATTACCTCTCCTCTCTCATCCCCTCCATTCTCCTCTCTAAGCCTCAAAGCGTTCCTGGCCAGAGCTCCGTGGCAACTTCCCCACAAAGTCCCCCCCCTTTCTCCGCTCCTTAAGCGTCTCAATTGGAGGGTTGCAGGTCATGATTTTCGCCAGCGCTCCCATCTCCTTGTGTGTTGTCGTCAGTGCAGACCTCCCCTCTCATCCCGTCCACTGATGCGTGCTGACCCAGAAGTGTCCTCGGCTGTTTAGCGTTAATGTGGTTCCATTACGGCGTGGCGGGGAGTCTTATTTATCTGCCCTGGCTAGCACCCCGCGGCGAAGGATTATTTGGCCACGGTCAAGGCTCCCGAAACGCCCCAGGCCTGGAAGGCGCGAGGGGTAGAAAGGGGAGCACAGTCGGAGTAATCTCCCAGCCAGCGGCGAGGTTTTGCTGTAACGGCAGCTGGCGAGCGGGCAAGCTGGCCAGACCGCAGTCCTCCCACAGGGGTGAGCGGAACCAGCGTGTGCCTGGATGGAAAAGACAGCGGGATGTGATGGCATTCTCTTCTGGCCCAGAGAGAGAGAGAGAGACAGTGTGTCCGAGAGAGGACCGAGATAAAGAGAGTGGGAGAGAAAAAGAGACGGATGGATGGAGAGAGAGGGAGAGATTGACGTTCAAGGAGAGAGATTTTAAAGGAGAGAGATACCCGCTCACAGAGAGTGAGGGAGGGAGAGAAATAGTCAGAGAGGGAGTGTGCTGTATAGAGATCAAGAGAGTTACATCTCTGCGGCATTGTCCACATGTAAAAATCAGGCGGTGGTGTCCTCTCCTGACCCCCCCCCCCCCCCCTTTACCAACACGACACACAGTTCCCCTGCAGTCCTCCCCCCTCACACCCTTGTGAAGCTCTCTCTCTCTCCAGCCTGGACCTCGTCCAGCACTTGCTCTCCCGAGCCTAAGCAAACACGGTG
The DNA here is from genome assembly GCF_018492685.1 of Alosa sapidissima. Lineage (NCBI taxonomy): Eukaryota > Metazoa > Chordata > Actinopteri > Clupeiformes > Clupeidae > Alosa > Alosa sapidissima. Next base: position 23,190,916 of record NC_055968.1, on the reverse strand, counting down.
TCACTCTATCGTCATTGCGGTAGTCGTTGTCTGGCCTCTGATGTCCCACTTCAGTGAAGACGAAGTGGGGTGGCCCCTTTGAAGTGTCATATCAAAGCGCCTGTCGAGCGACGCCGATCACGGCCTCGTTCATTTATTTATCCGTTTGTTTGGCACCATCGCTTATCCCTTGGGGTGGGTGGGGGGTAGGCAGATGAAACAACATTCATGCGCTTCTCTTTGGAAGTTGAAAGCCTCTCTCTCTCTCTCTCTCTCTCTCTCTCTCTCTCTCTCTCTCGCTCTCTCTCTCTCTCTCTCTCTCTCTCTCTCTCTCTCTCGCTCTCTCTCTCTCTCTCTCACCAGCACATGCCACAGCTCTTAAGCAGGGAGAGCGGGAGGAAGAGTAGCTGGTTTAATCTCCCGTACCCCCCCTTATGCTAGTGTTTCGTAGCGGAATGTTAAGATTAGGCAGCGCCTCTGATGTTGTGTAAAGACTTCATTCATGTTTGCTGCCTCTCCGGTGAGTTTGAGCACCGCTCCATCATAATGTGGCCTGAGGGGGTTGGCTTGCAGTCTGCGTTTATCGAGCTAGAACATGCCAGCTCTAATCTGATGCCTTGTATTTTTTTACCCCTCAGAAGTATTAGGACTTTAGAGATAAGGACACTCATTTAAAATTAGGAAGTAGCCTATTTTCTGAGGGTAAACTGAAGATTTTTGAATATTTATTTAGGGTTGTCAGAGATTTAATGTAAGTAAGTATGGTGGCTTGTAACCACCCACAATTCATACCCTGCCGACTCAAATTAAAACTTCAGCTTTAGTGTCTTTGTATTTAAACACGACAGTGCCTACCATCTTTTACACCAAGGGCATCTAGGCATGACATGAAACCAGTTCTGTGTGTGTGGGTGCATTTGTGATGTGGCAATGAAACATCATTTTCATGAAGTGATCTGCAACACCATCTGTTTCCTAAGTCCTTGTTATGATAACAGCTTACCGTGTCTTTTTCTCTAAACCATTTTAGCAAATATTCCAGTAAATGTTTCATATGTCGACTAGTATATATGCTAATGACCTAAACTGCAGCGCAAGATAAGTTTCCCACAATGTGTCTGTCAGAGAACAAAACCGTATTCCATGCATCTGAGGATCAGAGAAAAGGTTTTCTTCCACGGACTTCATTCAACCAAGAGAAATAGCTCTTCCACTTGGCCAACCAAGTCAAGGTGGGTCAAGCACATGGTTTGGCCGTCTCTGTGAAGTGGCAGGCCAGGAAACTTCTAAAACTGCAGGGCTAAGACACAAAAGTGCTGACAAGCCCAGAGAAAAAAAACAAATGTACACACTAATGCACTATAGCCTACACATGCTTGTGCCTGCTTACTCTCAATTGCATACTTACACACACACACACACACACACACACACACACACACACACACACACACACACACACACATATACTGCATACAACATACACTGCCAGTCAAAAGTTTAAATTCGCTTAGGGACAGACTACCAGCTGACTGCTTCTTCTTCGCTCCAATCAAACGTTGTCCACAGAGTGTGTCATGACGCTGCAAACTGCAGTGATGGCCTTCCTCCTGCAAGATTCCCTTTATCTTGAGCAATTTCCCCACTTTACTACCACAAAAAGCACCCCCAGATCATCACATTCCCTCCACCATGCTTGATCGTTGGAGCCAAACAGTCCTTCAGCTTTTGTTTGGTGTCTCACAATCAGAACACCTGAGATTGGTCTGTCTATAACACTTGATGTAAGTCTTACTCTGTCGAATGTCTGTGTTCTCGTGCCAATCTTAATCGTTTAATTTTTATTGGCCAGTCTGGCAAATAGCTTTTTTCTTTACAACTGTGTCTAGAGGGCCAGCATCTTCTATTGATATTGACACTGATCTTTTGCAGGTTCTATTTAACAGAGCAGGCAGTTGAGGACCTGTGAAGGGTGTGTCTCTCGAACTACACAGGCTAATGTATTTGTTTTCTTGCTCAGTTGTGCACTGGTGCCTTTCCATCCTTTTTTCTAGTCGGGTTTCAAGCCAGTTTGCGCTCTTTTGTAGAGGGAGTAGCACACAGCTTTTTATGAGATTTTCTGTTTCTTGACTAATTCTCATGTGGAACAGCGTGCATTTCTCAGAACAAGAATAGATTGACGCGTTTCAGTAAAAAGTTCTTTGTTTCTGGTAATTTTGTGTCTTTAATCAAACTCACAATAGATGATGCTCCAGAAACTCAAACTCATCTAAAGAAGGCCAGTATTGCTTCTTTCATCAGGGCAGTATATTTCAGCCGTGCAAATTGACATATGTAAGTGATTTTGGATAAAAGCATCTGCTAAATGAATAAATGTAAATGTAATGCAAACATAATTGCAAAAGGGTTTTACAATGATCAATTAGCCTTTTAATAGTCATTTACATTAACAATAGGTATAATTTTAATGGCCAACAAATGAGTTTTTCCTTTAAAAACAGGGAAATATCAAAGTGACCACAAACGTTTGAACTTTAGTCTACATACATTGCAGACACACACACACACACACACACACATGCACACGCACACACACACGCACACAAGCATAAACACAGAATGCATGGAGAGAATACATATTCAGATCCTCACACACTTTCCAAAGACCAGCTGGACTTTTGAGCATTGTGGGAGTCCATGTATACAGAGGGGGTTGCCTTTATGACGATGACTCATTATTTAATAGGCTCCCAGTGGAAAATTTCACTGGCAGAAACCTTGTAGAATCTGGGATGAGATTTTAAAACCTTGTTGGGAGCAGCATAGAAGTGCCTCAAATCAAGACCCTTGTCATTATCGCATTCTTGACTTTCGACCCCGTCATTGCCCAAGCAAAAGAGAGACAAACAGACACTGCTCACATTACTACTTCAAAGTGGCTGTCCTCAAAGCAACAAGGAGTTCATTCTCGACAACAGTTATTGAGTTCTTTTCAAGGACAGCGCTGAAGGGGAGGACATTTTCACAGCCTTTGTGTTCTACTGCTAGTGTCAGGAAGAACTAAATTTGGTGAGCTCTGTGAATTCTGGAAAACTTTTAAAGGAACTGAGGAGATGAGGCAGCCGTGGCCTACTGGCTAGGGCTTCGGACTTGTAACCTGAGGGTTGCCGGTTCGAACCCCGACCAGTAGGAACGGCTGAAGTGCCCTTGAGCAAGGCACCTAACCCCTCACTGCTCCCCGAGCGCCGCTGTAGCAGGCAGCTCACTGCGTCAGGATTAGTGTGTGCTTCACCTCACTGTGTGTTCACTGTGTGCTCACTGTGTGCTGAGTGTGTTTCACTAATTCACGGATTGGGATAAATGCAGATTTCCCTCACAGGATCAAAAGAGTATATATACTATATACTACACTTAGATCCCCTGCAACCTGAAGTCAGTTATTGAATACTCGGGGTAAACTCAAACCCTTGGTGAGAGGATGAAGGAAATAATCTTTGGCAATATTTATCTGACCTGCCCAGTAAAATAAAAACACCAAAGAAGAGGTAAAGACTTTATCCTGGGTCCTCAGGCTTGTCTGCTCAGGGAGAGCTCAGTCTTTTCCCTCTCCACAGGTCCAAAGCGTAGTTCTCAGTCCTGGCGTTCTGTTTCTCTCTCACTGTTATCTGCAACACTAATGCTTTGTCGATATTGAAAAGCCCCGTCCGTCACAAGGATGGAAGGCATGCGTATGAGAAAAGAACTGAATGTTTCTCGAACCACAATTTGAATTTGAAAGCGAAAAAAAAAAAAAAAATCCCACACAACCCGTGTCTGTGTAAATAATGAAAGTGCATTGATGTCCCTACCTCCTCTTTTAATTTGCTCTGCGGTTACCAAATGATCCCTCAGGCATTTTTATACTCCATTTCACCCATGCACAAGCAGCCTATTTTATAACACCTGTGACCCACACAAGCTCATATATCACAGCTGCTTGGCTTTGATAAAGCATGTGGTGCCACAGTGATTTATCATCTGTTAAAATTTGATCATAACCAGGCTGGAAGCATTAGTAATAAGATCATAATTTCATGTACCGGTAATGGAATGGTAAGGGCCGTTATAATCATACCTGGGTGGGAGACTTATGTGTGATCTGCATGTGCTTTGCTGCTGTATGTGCATAATCATGTAGTCGAGGTAGGTGTTGAGTAACATAACGCGGCAAAGTGGTGAAATTTCAAATCACACCCACACTTCCCACACCCATCAGTCTCGGTGAAATCACTGGGGTGAGCATGACTCCTTTTGATGAGTTTCACATCACTGCATGTGAAGGCATGTTCTTTTTTTTTCTCTATTAGCCATTCCTCCCTTGCTCTCTCTCTCTCTCTCTCTCTCTCCCCCTCTCTCTCTCTCTCTTTCTCTCTCTCTCTCTCTCTCTCTCTCTCTCTCTTTCTCCCCCTTTCTTCCCATTCTCTCTGTCTTTCTGCAGGTCAGTGCCTTCATGGCCCCTAGGAGGGAAAAGACTTTAGCATGTGATACGGTACATATCACTGCTAATTTAGGTCTGTGTAGCTTTATCACTGCACACAAGCCATTTAACATCCAAATGACCTTTTGTCTCTAACCCAAGAGCTTCACTAATGAAAACCGTGCTGTCTTTTTCATCTGCAGTCGCTCCATCTGTCATTGAGTTGGTTGCGAGACGCGAGCCATTTGAACGTCCAGGAGAATCTCTGTCAGTGAGGCTGAGAGAGTGTGGTTGATTGGTTGGACAGTGACAAGATGGAGAGAACTGTCTTTTTCTCCCATCCCTGTCTGGAGGGGAAAGGCTTTACTTCACTGCCTGTGTGTGTGTGTGTGTGTGTGGGGGGGGGGGGGGGGGGGGGAGTTGTTGTCAGGGTGAGGACAGTCCGAAGCATCTGCATAAGGACCTTCACAAAGCCACACTGCAATCCACAGTTGGACAGGTTGCCATGAACACTGACCTTCTTCTCTTCTTCTTTTTTTCTCTCTCTCTCTTCCCTTTCTCTCTCTTTCCAACCATCACCACTGGTAAGAGGAGATTCACACTAGATCTCATTTTCTGAGGTCAAGATGAAAGTAATCCTTTTATTATTCTCACTGCCCATCCATCCTGCCCCTCTGTAGCTCTCGCTTCTTCCCTCTGTTGACTGACCACACATACACACAAACCCATTTGGAACACACTGGGGCGAAAAAATGGCCGGATCTCATCACGTGGATCTATGAGCTCTCTTACCACAGATTTTATCTTCCTGATTAAAAAAGGATGAAGCGAGCAGAAAGGATGTGCTGCATTGTGTTGGGGAACAAATTGCTCCGTGGGTTCCAGTTGGGAGATGGTGGTGCCTCCAAGCTTCGCTATACAGTACATCACCTTCCCTTCCTATGGCGTTGGAGGCAGGGGGTGGAAACACTAAGTGAGCTGGGATGCTGGGAGAGTGTTTTGTGTGTGTGTGTGTGTGGGTGGGGGGCAAGTGCTTATCGGGATGTAGCTGAGGACGCCTGGAGGACACTGCAATGCGTTCTAATCAGCTTGGTCACTCGTTCAACCCCCCGAAACACACACACAGAAAGAGGGAGAGAGACATCATTTAAGCATGTGTAGGCAGATAAATATACAAACGTGTATTATTTCCCACACATACTCCTTCTCACCTGCCACAATATGGCTCCTGTGTGATGGGCTACTCTATCATTTGAATGGGTCTAGGCAGGTGAGCTAGTGTGCACCGCAAAGGAATGTTTTATGCCAGCTCCGTCACATTACTCTACTATATTGTTTTACTGTTGGTTTGACTTATTTACATTTGCTGATTCTAAACGTGTCTATAACCAACACTGTGTGCCAAAAAACTCATTTAAATCTCCATTTCCTTGAACGAGTGCAGCTCATAGTTTAAAATAAATTGTGTGTTTGTTTTTTGGAGCAGCAGTATTAGTGTCACAGACTTCCTTGCAAATACATGTTTTCTCTGTGTGTCTTGCTGGACATGAGAAAATTGGCCAATTAGACCAGATTTTCATCCCTGTCCTCTTGTTGTCCATGTCCTAAAGCTGGGTTGGGTGATTTGCAATCCTCCCAGTTCCCTCTCTGCTGGTACCTCAGCAGTCGGGTCATTGTACTTGCATCACCTATGACTGCACAATTCTTTCTCTCGCCCGACTCCAATTCCTTTGAAATGGGGCGTGGGGCTTTTAACATTAAAGACCTTCAACTGGAGAAGCACACTGTCCTAGTGTGAGTGCTGCTGCAGCATAGTGCATTCACTTCAATTACGGGTGCATTGGCTTCAAGTCCTTCAAGAAAGTAAATGTAATGACATTTGAAGCCGCACTTTTGAGTCACCCCTGGTCATCTTCTCTCTCGCTCCCTCTCTCCCTCCTCGAATACACTCTGTTCAGTTTCATTTGAGCATTGATATGTTTCGATGGAATTTATAGTCAATATAACCCTCCCTCGCATGTCATATTTTGAGAATTGACACATAACCTCACTCTATCACAGCTCTCTGCCACTCTCTTCATTTCTTTCTCTCTCTCTGTCGGGCTTTTTGTGAGCTATCTTTCAAACTCAGTCACTCTGTCGGCTCCCAGCCTGAGTTATTGAAAAAGACAATGACATATGCCTCAGAGTGCTGTGCCCCAGCGCTCATAACATTGCAGTGCTCTCTTGACACTTTTATTGAGGATCAGGCAAATTTTGATGCCCCTTCTCTCAGCTCTGGATGTGTGTGGTAAATGATTGATTGTCTAATGGGTCTAAGGTTTGGGTGCAAATGGAAACTTTTGCTTTTCGCTGTTGGGGAAAACTTTAAAATCTAACCTGGAGGTGGGTTCTCATACGACATGTTAGTCATGCATGGCTCCATGGACTGCAGATTATGCTGCACTTCAAAGTACAGGGGTTTAACAGCAGAAACATGAGTTGTCTGACATGGAAAAAAAGGTTTGATGTCTTCCTCATAATGTCCCACTTGATTAACCAAGCTAGAGCTTAATCATATTTCATAGTTTGTTTGCCAAGTAATTATTTATGTGGAAGAGGATTTGCTTGCGCGCTAGATTGATTTGCAGAAGGATTGGTGCTGATATTTGATAATTATTTCATCATTTCATTATTTTTTGCCACTTGAGCTAGCTGGGAGTCCCCTGGGCTCTGGAGTGGTGTATTGGGGCAGTGAAGAGGCTTGTGAGGGCAGCTCTCTCGCGTGAATCTCAGCAACCACAGTAACCACAGTCATCAGTTGCATCACCCAAGAGTTTCCCACCAGTCATCTATGTGTGTGTGTTTATCTGTGTCCACACTGTACATGTTTGTGCATCTGTCCATGAAAAACTGAAGGGAGTGTATGGCTCAGTAATGACAAGTAAGGCTTTTTCTCTGAAGATTTTCTGTCCTTTCAAAAACTGCTTTGTTTTTGAACTGTTTGTGTGTAGGTTCACCTGCTGAAAGATCAGCTCTCAGCCGAGGCGACGGCTCGTATTGAGGCCCAGGCGAGGGTGCACCAGCTGCTGCTGCAGAACAAAGACCTGCTGCAGCACATCTCCCTGTTGGTCAAGCAGGTCCAGGAGCTGGAGCTCAAACTGGCCAAACATGGATCAAGTATGCGAACACTGCACATGTTTCATGTCTGTCTGTCTTGCTCACTGTCACACACAAACTTGTACACACAGTCAGCATGCATCTCTTGGTGTTGGGATTGGTGTTGTTTGCTGTGTTTGGTGGTGTTTGTATTTTCAGTGCTTCCTCCGGTCTGCAACCTTCTACAACTAACACACACACACACATACACAAACAATTTCCTTTTCTTGTTTCTCTTACACCATGTTTCTGTCTAGTCAGTATTAATTCATCCCCAAAGGCTGCGTCATGCACTCCAAAGCTATATCTTGTTTCTGGCACGCACACACCCCCCACCCAAATGTCAACAAACTGTGTGAGAACTTCAATTACACAAGCAAAAATTGTTTTTGTCCTAAGTCTGCAATGTATTCTACTCCTTGTCTACTCACTACTTGTTTTCTGCCACACACACACACACACACACACACACACACACACACACACACACACACACACACACACACACACACAGTTTCCATTGTGGTCTCAAAGGCATCACACATCCCTTACCTTTGCCCTTCTTCCATCTTTACTTATTATTATCCAAAATGTTCATCTCCTTCTCTCTACCCCAGTCTCTCACTCTTTCTTTCTTGTCATTATGTGGATTTTTCTTCATCCAGCACTTACAGTGACTCCTGCCTTTTGTTATTGGACCCTGTCCCCTTTAGCAAACCTGCCAGTTCTCCCAGATAGGTTGTTTTACATAACAAAGCAGCTCATTGTAGCAGGCTCCTATGCTACAGTACCTCAGTGTAGAGGAGGCATTTACAGATCTCCTGTAAGAAGGAGCAGAAATGGCTCCACACTCTCCCTGCAGTTGTGATTACCCTCAAGGAAACTCTAAGGAAACTCTCTCTTCTCCCTCATGGCTTCCTGAATACGGACACAATACTTTCTTTCTTTTTCATTTGTTACCTGTCTTTTTTTTTTTCTTTTGCACTTTAGCTCTTTCTGTCATGCTCTGTAACTTTCACTTCAATTTCCTTTGGACGGTGTACAGACGAACAGTATTTTCATGTAAATGAAATGCATAACACATACCCTGTCTGTCATTGTGAAGACAAGTAACCCCTCTCTCTTCCCTCTCTCCCTCTCCTCTTCCTCTCTCCCTCTCCTCTTCCTCCCTCTCTCTCCTTTTCAGTGGGCTCCCAGGACAGTCTTCTGGAGATCACCTTCCGCGCCAATGTCCCGCCGGTGCTGTGCGACGCCACGACCCCGCGACCTGAGGACATGAGCCTCCCCCCGCTGAGTGACGGCACCCAGCTCTCCCAGCCGCTGGCCAGCCCCTTAGGTAGGGACGACTGTTTGGTCAAGCTCGAGTGTTTCCGCTTCCTGTCGGGGCCCCCGCAGCAGGAGCAGGGCCTGGTGCTGGTGTCGGCGTCCGGCGCGGCCGCGGGCCTCCACCGCCCGCCGCAGACGCCCTCCACGCCAGCCAGCATCTCGCCCGAGACTCAGGACGAGCTGCTGCTCGGCAGCCTGGAGTTCCTCAAGTTCCGCGAGTCGGGCATCGTCTCAGAGTACGAGTCGACCAACACGGACGACAGCGACGACCGGGACAGCTGGGGGGGACAGGACGAGAGCACGCTGCGCCTGCTCAACGTGCTCAACAAGCACGGCCCCCCCGACTGCCTGCTGGACGACGAGATCGCTGTGTAGCCTAGCTTAGCCAAGCCTAGCTTAATATAGCCTAGCCTAGTGGTTCAAATCACTGTATCAGCCCTCTGTTTCCTAGCCTCAAAACCCAACACAATCAGTCACATGCTTGGTCTTTGTGAAAAAGATGTAATGCTGGGCCAAGAGTCATTTTAAGTCTGCACCTTTCCTTTTGTGCACGCTGAGTCAGGGCGTCCATCGTGTGTGCTGTCTAGTCTACCAGCAGCACCATAAGACGGAGTGAATGGGTCGAGAAGAATGGGTTGTTGGGTTGCTAACACACATTCCTGCAGGGTTTTGCCAGGAAGTTAGCGCAACCCAAAACCATGAGCATCCTGTCCCAATTGTCCTATTGTAAAGCACTCGTAAACTCTCGGGACCCAGGAGTATTTTGAAGAAGAGAATATTTTTAGCAAAACATGGCATCTATACCTATACAAATGTGTGTGTAAAGGTTAAAAAGAAAACAAAAAAACAGCAAAGAAAAATACAAATATTTTATACTTGGTCTTGTGAATGTGTCTATGTAAACAGTATGTCTTCTAATGATTCAAGTGTTTTTGTTTCCAGGTAATATGTCAGAGTTATTTGTGCAAGCATGTACCATACACAGTTCTGCAGCCAGTCTTGGTTCTTGCTGTTTAGTTCTTGTACAATTCCGGTAATGTTTAGAGCCAAGTGGTGCTGTTTGCTTAGATTTTGACCTTTGACTGAGACCTCTGAGGTTGTGCTGTGCTCTTTAGCCAATACACTGTGCATGTCTCTGAAACGCAGCTCAGAACCTTTTTCCCAGTGACTGTAGTCGTACATTAAGGAGCCACCAGCAAATCGAACGTGGCCGCTGTGAAATGTCGCCTGCGACTATCGATCCTCTTGATCAAGTGTGGTTGACAGCACTGATTGATTAGACGCTCCATTGCAGCATCCTCGCTGTGCATAGTGTTCGGAGGATGTTGCGTCTAGTCCTAGTTATGCAATACGGATTTCCCACTGCTGGGAAAAGGGATTACGGTTGGGATTAATTGAGAATTGTATAATTAATCTGGACTGTAATTAACTGCTTACCAGACAGTATTTAAAACAGGAATTAGTGCAGTGTCCTGCAGTGACTCTTGGTGGACTGGGTATTTTAAAAGCTTTTTCTGGCTCCTTTTGCTCAGCACAGTTTCCTGTGGGGCATGTCACTCAAACATCCTATAGAGCGAGCAGTTGCTGGATGGTTTCTCATGGTTTCTCATTTTAGGTGGACCCAATTTGGCAAGTAGGGCCCGGGTGGAGGCTTGTGCTGCCCTGGGGATCATGTCCAACCAAATAAATTCTCTCTCTCTCTCTCTCTTTTTCTCTCCATCCTCTCCCATTGGGAGGCACCGCCATCTTGACTGTAAGAGGTTAGGGGCCGGTTGCCTGTTGTCCAGGCTCATGTGGTTTGTCAGGGATGCAGAGACAGTCTAAATGGCCCAGGAGTGGTCCACTGTGTCCAGGGACCGGGGCAGCGAGTGCTGACGGGGCTGAGGGAGGATGGCCCGCAGCATTGCAATCACTTCTCCACTTTCACTCCCCCCCATCTCTTCTCCATTCGTCAGCCCCTTATCTTTCTTTTTCTTCTTTTTCATTTCCCCTCTGCCGTGGCCGCTTGTCTAACTCTCTCAGGACCCAGGCGCTGTACCTGACTGAATCTTGATTTGTCTTTCTTTTTTTTTTTCTCTCCTTTTCTCCACCTCCTCGCCCTCGATCTCTTGCTCTGAAGATCAGCTGTGGCGATCTGATGACAGAGCTTCTCTCTGGTCTTCTCTCAGCTGTAAGCCTCAGTAAGCTTGCCTGAGCTTTTCTTATTACAACCTTTGAAGGGCGAAGTGAATTTGTCTTTTTATTCTATGAAGGACTCACTACAAGGAACAAAATCAATTTCTTCGAATGTCCTCCACAGCCCAGAACGGTGACCTGTCTGCCCAATTAGTTACCTGCTAATTTAGGACTTTTACGCAATACCTAGAGTTACCTTTCGTCTCCTGTTCATAGACGGGCATATTAATCAAACTAAAATCCATACCAGCTGAAGGAGATGAATCACATGGCCCGCTGTGTACACCCCCCATCCTCTACAGTGAGTTGGTTTGTTCTCTCTCTGGCAATCTGTGACAGCACAGTTGATTGGGGTCCTGTGAGACACCAACGTGGAGCAATAGGGGACACATCTAGAGTTTTGCTTTGGCAGGCAAGGCTTTGAACTCCAAGATCAAGGTTTTTTTTTTATTTTTGGTAAGCATGGCTTCCAATAGTGTCCCATTATCCAGTGTCACTTTGATTTGGTGTTTTGATTCCAGTTGAAAGTGGAAGCTCTCTCCCTTTTCAAAAATAATGAATGGTAAGACATTCATACTCATTTCAAAACTTCATTACGCTCACATAATTAGATAAGAAACATTGATGCACTGTATTTTAAGTTGTTTTTTGGGAATAATTTACATCCATTATCGCAATAAACCCAGCCGCAGCGATCTTGTTATAGTTTTATGGCCAAATGATTAGCCCAGCGTAATTTTATAAGATCTTTGGCTACATCCCCCAAAGCTAAATCCAAAACCATGATCACTGATTTTATTTGGCAGATAAGCCAGGTGCCGCTGTGCAGATCTGACCCTGCTCCTTTACTGCAGAGAGGAGCCTAGAGATGCTCCAGCAGGAAGGACTAGTGCGCCACGGTGAAGCAGGCAGTGCAGTGCAGTAGTCGCTGGCAGGCACAGACAGCTGTGAGTGTTTATTGGTGGTCAAAGGGGTGTGGAGGAGGGTGGCTGTGCCATCTGTTTGTCACCACTGCCTCTGCACAGGGAGCCTCTGCTTGTTATGACTCCCTCTCTCTCTCTCCTTCCCTCTCTCCCTCTCTCTCTCCTTCCCTCTCTCCCTCTCTCTCTCCTTCTGTCTCTCTTCCTCACTCTCTCCCTTTCCCCATCTCCCTCATCTCCCTCCCTCTTTCCCCGTCTCTCTCTCTCTCTCTCTCTCCCTCTCTGCCTCTCTCCCTCATCTCCCTCCCTCCCTCTTTCCCTCTCTCTCTCTCTCCCTCTCTGCCTCTCTCTCCCTCATCTCCCTCCCTCCCTCTCTCTCTCTCTCCCTCTCTGCCTCTCTCCATCTCTCTCTCTCTCCCTCTGTCTGCATCTCCCTCTATCCCACTCGCTATTTATCTTCCCCTCTGGTTGTCATCCTTGTAGGTACTGTAGCTCTCTTCAGTTCTCCTTCATACAGATCGGAGATACATTTTAATTAGTCTGCATTTGTTTATGCCCTCTTTGTTATGACACAGTAACATTCAACGCTTGCCTCTGTCAACCATTAGCAATGAACCTTTGTTTATTTTTGTGGTTGACCTTAAGCGAGAGAAGGAGTGCCCTTAGCAGCTGTTGTCCTTTCATATCGGCTCCATCCCCAGTAACAGCACTGTAAATGGCTGTACTCCCACCTCTGCTTGTTGAAAAACCCCAAATATGTGTGTTCTGACTCTGCAGCTAATGAGCAGAACTTCTGTCAGCATCCATGTGGGTTGGTTCAGGTCCATGTAGACCTTCTTGAGGTTAATCTGGATGAAAACACAGGAGCCGCAGGGCCTGGAGACAGCCAGTGGCTCCTTTCATTCCTCTGGATCTTAATTGGAATCTTCTCAGGCTCACACCCTGTCTCCGTGCAACTGCCCTTTCCGCCCGATAAGTGTAGGCAAGCAGCACCATTCAAACCCTACTGAGAAGCCCCCCCACCACACACACACACACACACACACACACACACACACACACACACACACCACAGAAAACCACCTAATACGAAGCAGGAAAAAGGAAGCCACCTCCCACAGGCACTTTCCACAGATAAGCACCACATGGCCACCACAGGGCCGCCACACCCTCCCTGTGGCCCACGGCTTTTCCAGTGAGACCCTGTAGATCGTGCTTCCCCTTCCCCTTCCTCACTTTACAGGTCACAGATTAATGAGTTTATCCTACTCCACTGCTATTCACTGCATGAATTAACGCTAGGCTATTCACCACATGAAGGGGTATTCTATCCTGACTGAGCACAGGGGAGACGTGAGGTCCATTGGCAGCTCTTGGATTCTGTTAAAGGCCAGACCAGCACCCTGCATCGAAGCTTGTCCCACCCATAACCTAAGACCCTGGGTGACCGTGCCAAGACCAGGGTGATGCATGCAGACATGCTGCCCGACCTTGGAAAAAGGTCTATCGATCCAAGCCTCCGAGAACTTGAGCAGGGAGTGCTAGCATAATATTTGAGGAAATCTGAAATTCTGAATCAATACGTTGTACAGGGAGGTGATGGCTGTACCTAAGATCCACTTCCAGTCCAATCAATGACTTAATGATGCATGTCCAGCAGTTAATCCCCTGCAGAAGTAGCGATAGCATCAAAGATTTTAGCAGCGGTGTGCTATTGATCTTTTGTCACTTTGTAGCCTCACAGTGTGACCAAACGCTGTCCAGAAGGCATGTCAGACTCAAATGTTCTTAAGTGCTTTAGAATCTGAAGGACAACAGTAAACAACAGTTATCATTCCCATGACTTCTATCCACTGCTGTCCACTCGCATAATCCAGTGCCCTTTACAAGAACAAGCTGTTCATCAAGTTAAAAGTGTGCAAAATTGAAATCATCTGAGTAGCTAAGACATGGTAATACTATTTTGTTAAAGTTAAATATGTCTGGCACGTCAGAAAGACCTGCACTTGGAGTAGGACATTTTGTTATTTCATGTAATTGTAATTTATTTATTTGAATGGGCATAGTGCACAAAAAACATAATTAGATGTCTTGTGCCAGGTTGTAGCAAATTGCTATTTAGGAAGCAATAAAATACAGATAAAGTATACAGTATACAGTACAGATTCACAAAGTTATAAAAATCGTTACAGACATTATTTTCCCCCTTATCCCACCCCATATAAAGCTAATATGTTTTTTAAAGCTGAGAGTTGGATCAAGGGTGACACCCAGATATTTGAATTGATCCACATTTTTTATTGTTTATTGATCAAGTGTTGATTGAAAAGATATGAAGTGCATCAAAATAGCGTGGTTGTTCTCTTTAAGTGGCATTTTTCTGGCAGTTTTGTGTAAGGTGCCCCTGTGGCTGTCACCCACTTAAAAATGCCCCTAGTCTTCACTGAAAAGACAGTCCATTACCACAGCGGCCATACATAAGTGATGTGCTGAGGGCATCTGTACCTCTACTGAAAACCTTGAGTCACATTCACTCATGCCAAATGTGATTCTCTCTCTTTTGCTCTCTTTCTCTAGACTTCCTGTGCATCCTCTCTTTCTTCCCCCGTCTCTGACTGACTCCCTCTCTTTTTTGTCTTCCTAAATATATCTCCCCATCTCTCTTTTTTTCCCCTGGCTTCTTTTCTTGGGCTTTGGCCTTTTTCCATGGCTGATAAATCAGTGCCAGGATAGAGATCCTCTCCAGGCCGCCAAGCCTCCCACAGACGTGTCACATCTCACGCTCACACTCAGCAGAGAGGAGGAGAGAAGTGAGGGAGAGAGAGTGTGAGACATCCTCTTTGGGGTGGTTTGGAGTCGTAACTAGCGCCTGCCCCCCCCCCCCGCCTCTCTTCCCCCCCTCTCCGCAGGCAGGCCCCACAGTCTCTGTCATTGAGAAGCACTTCATGGTGGTGGTTCAAGGATGGGCACTTGTGCATGGCTAATGTGTGTGGGCGGGGGGGCACGCGGGCAGACGTCGGCATGCATTTTTGTCAGGGCAGGATTGATAAAAGGGAAGAGTGACTCTAATCCCATTACGGCCTGTCGATGAGGCCGGCGCCGCTGACCCAACCCCGTGACCCCTCAGTGTAAAGCAGCCTTAAGGAGAACACCCCCCTCCTCCGAATGTCAGGGGAGGATCTTAGAGACCAATAGCCGTACCCCCAACTCATCCCAACCCCACCCCGTGTACTGTAGTTTGTTAATGATTCATGTTGAAGGAGACCTGATGAAATATGTATGTTTGACCCAGCTTTTAAATTGACCTGTGCGTGTACTGGCCAGCTTTAGCGGCCTGCCCCACAGAGGAGGGAGAAAGTGGGTTATGGATTTCTATCCTCATCAAGTTTTTGTCCCCTTGTATGCATACATAGCTGATGCCATTTTCTTTTCAGATTTAAAATGTGAATATCTCCCTATACCATCCAGTGGTCTGTCCGATCTTTGACCATGGTATGTAGGTCCCACAAAGAAGATCTTTAAAGTACCCCAGTCCACTAGTTCTTAAATAACCTGGCAATATTGCTGTAAAGCAGGAGCATTTAGTCTCATATTTAAACGAGGGTGATTATTCAGACAGGCCAGTTGCAATTATTTCACTTTTGTTTCTCATGGAAAGCTATAATTAAGCAATCAGCAGTGCAGTAATTTTTTCCAACCCTCCCTGCACTTAATATGTCAAAGGCAATGGTACATGATTTGGCCTCCATTCATGCAGAAGACATCGTTGAGCAAGCCTAATGCATCGGGATGAAAGGATCATTTCATGACTTTTTTTTTTTTTACTTTTTTTTATCTCTTGGCTGCTTTTTTCCCTTGTTGCTTTATATCAAACACACACAGTCTACCGCTTGGCAGCTTTGCCATCAAGGGAGGATTTTTAATTGTTTCTCAGTAATTGAAATATCTGGAGATGCCATTATGCAGACTAGGCTGCAGGCGGTGGAAGAGAGGTGGCCACCACGCAGTGCTGTAGACTTTTAAGAGCCTGTCTGTGTACCTGCGTGGAGTTGGAGGAGATTTTGATTGTACTCTGTTTGGTGTTGATGTGCGCCTGTTGAGAGTGTCTGGGTGAAATCATGTAAATCGGGGCGTGGGGGTTGGAAGGGGGTTGGAAAGCGGTGTTGCTCCGGCAGGGGGTTAGTGGGAGGGGGATAAAAATTAGGCCCACTGAGCAACCCTGCACAGCACATACTAGGCACGGAAGACCTGCTTTCTCTGGCTTTCTGACTCCTGAGCGGAGCTGACGGCGTTCGGTGGACCGTGGCTGAATATGCTCGCGAGCGCAGCGGGAGTTTTTTTTTTTGCTAACAAGATGTCCCACCGTGTTTGTTTGTTTTCTAACCCTCCCCTAAAAAACCCGGCTCTGTTCACATCCGTACCCTCTCCAAACATCCAGGTGCAGCGAGTCCCACTACGCATTGTGTTCCCCAAATCTGTTTGACACGCTACTGTGTTTATGGGATAAATGATCGTGTCTAAACTGAAGTGGAAGTGCACTTATTCTGTACCTTGTCACTGATCTTGCTTTGGCTCAATAAACATTTCCTTTCTTACGCCTTCACTCTCTCTGTTCTTTCTTCTCCCCTTTACTTCTCCCATTCCCTGTTCCTAACTCTTTGACGTGTACCCTCTTCCTTTTGCTTTCTTCCTCTACTCTCGCTGGGCTTTAGATCTCTGATGCTTTACCATAACGTGTCATTTCCTCCTCCTATAATAACTTAACTGTATTTGAAGTTAAATTGCCCTGAACGACACTCCACAGTGTGCTTTCCTGGGGTTTGCCCTCTGTAGTTAACCCCTCCCAGTGCCCCTGGCTTGACAGGAATCGGGCCACACATCTCGTCTTGAACGTAAACACTGGAAGTCTGGGAGCGCGGCCGGCCCAGACTAAACTCCTCGTGCTCCCCGACGTCTTCCCCTTTGTGCTGTCAGACGTGGGGAGTAGCAGCTCATAAATTACCCCAGAATAGCTCTCCTGTTGTACACACACCAGCTGCCTGGCCCAGATTATTGAGGTGCAGGTATTTAGGAACAGACACACACACACACACACACACACTCTCCGGAAATCAAAGCCGAGTATTTTGTTGTGTGCGGCCGTCCACCCAACACGACAGGAAGGCTCAAAATGGCCTGGCACTGGTAGTCAGTATAGGGGTGGGGGGGGGGGGGGGGGGAGAAAACAAATTAATCACCAGAAGCTGGACTATTTCAATGACGACCTGAGTCCCGTTTCCTCCCGTGGCCAGTGTAGGAAACATCTGTGAAGTGGAGGGGAAAAACTGGTCTTTTGTTTATTGTTTGCAAATGCTGTAGTGATTCATTATTCACTTCAAGGATAAACACGCGGATCTGTCTGCTCTGTTAAGTGGAAGACTGCACTGCTTACTCACAGTGTCAGTGACTAACTCAAAGCAAGCTTCAGTCGCAGGGACAGACCTTTGGGACAGACCTTTGAGAGTCTGTGGTTGGTCAATTAGTTGTCCATTTGTATGTATGTGTATACAATCGTGATAAGCCATGAGACTGACTTAGTAAGAAAGAGACACCATGTCTGTGTGGTAGACCAGACTGTAATTTTTTGTTCAGATGTTGGGATCTGTAGTTGTGCTTTAGGATCTTTATTATTTATGAAGTATTTGTTTTTCCTCTCACATCCTCAATACCAATAGAGTGATCATTTTCTCTCAGAGTGAAATAAACACTAAATGAACTGAACTACTGGGGTAGGCATTCACTAACAGATGCAGTATCTCTTTGTTTGCTCAGCTAGTCTCCTGGTGCACAGTGGCCTCCAGAGAGCTAACGATTATTAGTCCCCACCTCCTCATTACATGGAAAAAGCCCCCGGTCATTAGCAGGCATTCCCACAGAACATTAGCGAAGTCCTTGATATAGCCCTCTGCCCTCTAAGGGACTGGGTGGAGGGGGAAGTGTTTTCACATTGTGTATTAATTAAAGAGGCGGAGAGCCACTTCAGCGCATAAACCCTCTTCGCTCCATCACCCTCTCTCCTAGCAACAGCCCACAGATCTGACAGCCAGAGGAATCTTTTTACAGGCCTCTCCCAATCAAATATTTTCTATATATATGAGGAGCCCTACATTTCAGATAAGCAAACGGCAGGGGTTTAAAGTGTCATCGCTGCCTTCGCGCAGGATGGTGACGGGCTAGTGAAAGTGCCTGTTCTCACGCCGACTCCGCTCTCCCTGTCACCGCCGATGCACCGAGCAGACGCGTCTTGATCCGACAGGTTGTTTCAGAAGGCGTCTGCAGTCAGGTTACATCCATAAAGTCGAGGCTCTTTCACGCACAGATATTTAATCTTCCCCAGTCTGTGTGGATGTCTGGGCTCTTCTGCAGAGATGCACCTTGCATGTTCACAGTCAGAGCTCCTCACGGGGGCATACAATACGTGGTTTCTAGAAAATTACACTCCGACTACTGATAAGGTATCCAGGAATGTGTGATGGTGAAGGTAAAGGGGTCCATTCCATATGTAAACAATCAACCTAATGTGGGAAAACCTCAGTGAAACACGCATAGACAATTATGTCTACCATACACAGCCCCCCCACTGATGATTTGCAACCCATCTTAAGTGTTTTGAGCCTCTATTCTGTATGCAAATGTGCACCTGCATAAGACTTGCTCTTTATGTCTCACTTATACGCCTGCCGAGCAATAATATTCTCCACGAGGTAAGATGCTCGAGTGCACCAGCCACCCCCTTTCTGCTTGAGAGTGTGTGATATATATATACCCCAGCAGCCTCATTGCCATTGTGCTCGTGCGTTTATTTGCATGTGTCATGTCCATCGCTTGCATTTCGATGTGTAGTGCAGCATTGTGCCTCTGCAGTACTGTATGTGTTACGCTCGCTCTCTCTCTCTCTCTCTCTCTCTCTCTCTCTCTCTCTCTCTCTCTCTCTCTCTCTCTCTCTCTCTCTCTCTCTCTCTCTCTCTCTCTCTCTCTCTCTCTCTCTCTCTCTCAAAACTGGAAAGCCTAGAGCCAGATTTACCCCAAGGGTTTTGACCTTGATAGATTTACGGTCACTAATACCTTCTGTAAATCTGACTGCTAAGTTTTCTTAATTGGATCCCCCAAGATAATGTTTTGATGTATTGTAGAGCTCCCAGCTTTCAGATAATTTAGAGAGGATTTGTTCTCTGGAGGAGTACTTGTGGTTTCTCACTTGTCCTCACATCATCTGATTGATCCTCTCTGTCCTTTACAGTTGACCAAAGCATGTTTGAGAACTCCACGGTGGCCCAGCAGAAGCCTCCAAGCTCCAGGTCCTCTGGCCGCCGCTCAGTGGGCAGCATGTCCAGCCCATCCAGCGGCCTGGGCGATGGCTCTGGGCTCGCAGGGCAGAGGACTGGCAGCAGCCAGCATCTGAAGAATGCCCTCAATCTGGGCAAGGCCGTGGGGGCGAAGGTCAACGACCTCCTGCGACGCAAGGACCCCAACAGCCTTGGAGACGTTGGGGTGACGGAGGTGAACAAGAACGTGGGAGTGGTGTGGTCTCATAGCGGCGTTAGCAACAGGTAACCTAACCAAGACAAGAAGTTATTTTTGTTGTGGTGGTTGATATCAAAACACATTTTACATATTTCTAAGCATTTGACAGTGATGTAAAAAAACTGGAGAAATAGTTTGTTATAAGGCTGTCCAACAGGATCCTGTTCGTCCTGTCAGGATTTATTTTTTCAACAACAACCAGTGGAGTATAGGTTATCTTTCACATATATCTTTCAAACATGGTTTGAGAGAGGACACTCAAATATGTGGGAAACACAAAACAAAAGATAGAATAAATGACACACAAAATAATAATAATATAAAAACATAAATAAAAGCTCATAGATGCACTACAAATGGCAACCTCTCCTACTTTTACAAACATGTTGCCCCTACATTTAATTTAAGTCATTGCAATCTCTGCCAAACACAACATTCTCCTTTTTCTCTGTCGTAACCATAGTAGCAGCAACATTCTCCAGTGCATTCTGATAAAGAGCAGCAATCCATCTTTGTGTAAACAGTGCTCCGTCTGCCCTGTCTGTGTGTTTGGTATTTAGCCCAAACTGCCTTATCTCCATTAGAAAATCGCATCTCTCTCCTCTGCTCTGCTTTTCAGAATGCCATGAGTGGCGCTTACACATGACTTGATTGTGAGTGACAAACCAGTTTGTGGATAAGCCACTGCAATGGCTATTGGAATTCACTATTGTGGAATACATTCAAATCGCTCACCACAAATCAGTTTATGAGGAAAGGCAGTTCACATTTCTGCTCATTACAAATAGATTTTATTTCAATAGGATTTATGGATATGCCACATGCATGTATACTATTGTAGCATGTGCAGTATGCACTGTATTTAGAAACCACAATTTTCCCCCAATCTGCTAACCCACAGTTGGAAAGATGAGAACCTTTCTTGGTCACAATTTCAAAGTCAATGGCTAGAAATGACAGCAATTGGAGCTTTTAACATGTTCCCCCTGCTTCAGTGCCGTTCAATAGTCACTGACTTTTGTAATGGTGTGGATATATGCGCTTCTCAAATCTACACGTCCACAGTAAACAATAGCTAGCTTCAATGATTTGCAGGACATATTTTGGTAGATGAAGAATGTGATGGCTGACACTTGGCCCATTACAGACTTAATTCCTCCCCACACACCTGAAATATGAGCAGCGGACGTTGCCAGACGAAATGTAGTTTATGATCATCAGAGAAATCAATCAGACAGTCAGGATATTTTTAAAACCCAGCTGTAAATGGCACACATTGTAGTCATGGATCTCTATTCATCACCGAGAGAGAGTGTTTGTCATTGCCATGGAGACTTGAAGACGTGTATCGCGTGGGAAAGCTGGGCGCTCTCAAAACAGACTGCCGTGCCGCCCAGACATTCCAACAGCCACAAGGACGAGCTGACCTTTTGGGAAATAAACTGGAGTTTTACTGGTTTATTAGAGGTTACACTCCTCCTAAGCCCATCAGAGACTCTCTGCCCCCCACCCCCCCCCCCCCCCCCCACACACACACACGTTGGCTCAGTGCAAACATGGTGTTCTTTCTACTTGCCTAGCCATCAGTCATGTTTGTCATCCTGTCATCTTTGCGTTGCTTGTCAACTGTCATTTCAAACGGGCTGGAGATTTAGGGTCAGTTCATAGTTAGTTCACACTGCACATACTCTACTAGTATATTGCCCTACATATACATCAACCAACAGCACTTTAACATGTTATTATAGACATATTGCCCAGTTATAAACTGGGCCTATCTCTTTAGTCTCCAGAGGATTTCAAATATACTTTCAAATGTACTTAATGCACTCTGAAATAATCACCTGAGGCTCTGGCAGTGCAGTTAATTAACCCCCTCCTGGCAACCCCTGGCCCTCGGGTTACTCTTTATAGGAGAATGCCAGAGACCTCCCGTGCCCGAGCCCCCCTGTCTGTCATTTCCCGTATAGGACTGCACCCTGAGCCGCATCTGAAGTGCACGCTCATCAGGGGCCATGGGGCTGCCAGCAGCTCATCCTGGTTCTCCTTCAGCTCTGAAGGTGATGGAGTGTGCCAGCAGCCCCGGCTGTCTCTGACACCACTTATCATATAGCCCATACACGACCCCACTGACCTCCACCAACAATCCAATCCCTTCACTTCACCCTTCTGGTCTCCTTCTCTCTCTCTCTCTCTCTCTCCTACATGCTTTTAGTTTCCACCACTAAAGAAAAACATTTCATTAAATGTTTGACCTGGATATTTCAGGAGAGATCGCCTGATGCATTTTCTTCATTAAAGTGTGGGAGGAATAATGCACAGGTGTATTTTTTCTCTTTGCTTTATTGCTCTCGTCTGTGCTTTCACAGAAAGTCACAGAGGTCTCTTGTATGATGTATAACAATGCAAAGGCCGAGTTGGGGTTGCCATTGTCCATTACAGACACTTGTTACAAAATTGAATACAATAGTTTAGATGCCTTTAAATCAGATTAGTATGTATTATATTTCATCTGCACATCTGATTAATAATCAGGAATCATTAACCACAGGCTTGCCTATGAAACTTTGCTGAAGTTGATGATGGCTCCCAGAGTAAACACTGGATGATGCCAAGTGTATCTATTAAAAGTGACATCTGGTAGATCTGAAGCGCTCTCTGTCTCTGTCTCTCTGGCAGTCACGCTTCCTTTGATGGCTTTCCTCGACTGGACCCTCCTCCGCCCACGGGGAAGAAGCGTGTGCCGCGGGCCCTGAAAACCACTCAGGACATGATGATCTCCTCTGACCCCGTGGTGGCCTCTCCCGAGGCCTCCGACTCGTCCTTCTTGTCCTCCCCGGAAAAGACGCCTCTCATCGGCAAAGGGAAGGAGGGACCCGAGCGGCCATCAGGAGACACCCAGGAGGACTCGGGGAGCGAGTCGGAGAAAATGTCCCTGGGGCTCTCCTACGCTCTGGATGGGGAGATGAAACGTGGGGAGCAGCAGACCGAGGAGAGAGAGGAGAGAAGATCTAGCCGAGTCACCGACCTGGATGCACTGATGGCAGAAGAAGGGATGGAGGAGGTGAAGAAAGCAGAGGATGGGGAGGACGAGGACCAGTCCCAGATCCAGCTCTCCGTCCCGGACCTCATCCACAAGGACACCCTGGAGCCCAAGCAGAAGCTGGCCGGCTCGGAGACACGGCTGGCCTCCACGCCCTGCCCTGGCAAAGGCAACTACCGGATCAGCGTTGGCGAGGAGCTGCTGGAGAATGGCTCGGTGGACTACGGCACGCCAAGGAAGAGATCGCCCAGCATGGAGAACGAGGAGCCACACCCTGACCTGCTCTCTTTCGAGTAGACACACACACACACACACACACACACACACACACACACACACACACACCTCTGGCTCAACTGGGGAAGGGGCACTTTCGGGGCCAGTCATCTAACCTGAACATGCTGAAACAGATAATCCTAAAGACATTGTAGCACTCAACTAAGAATGGATGTAGTCACGACATTTAAAAATACCATATCTAAGCTGTTTGAACATGATGTATTGGGGATTTGTAGTTGCCCCAGGTGAGAAGCAGGTTTGCGCTTGGCATTTATACACTTCCTTGTAAATGTCACCGAAGCAGCAGGTCTCTGTTCAGGGACTTGATGACTTCCTAAGGGGACTGTACCAAAGTGGCAGACCGTTGCATCCCAATGTTAGCATGTCGGCGTCTCCAGAATATTCTTTCCATTGAGTTTTAGTACAGAGTTTTAATCATGATGAACTGTTTCACAGTACTGAAGGAAACTGGATTTGTTAGTGTTTGTGTAAAATTATGTACACAAATTTGGGTAAATGCTCTTAGAATTTTTTAGATAAGAAAGTAGACTTTTTAAAAAATAGAAAAATTGTTTATTTTAACTGACAGCCAAACCAAAGTTAAAATTGTGTTCCATGGTCGTAATATATTTTAATACCTAAGTGTTAATAATTTTTACATTTTGATACTGTTTGATGTTTGTTTGTTTGTCCTTGTCAGTCAATCATGTCTACTGGTCTTCCATTCACCACAGACACAAATGTACCTCTTATCTCTCAGAAAGCAACCTTTATGAGCTTAACAGAACAGACACATTGTATCATAGAAATGCAGTCACTGGAACACTAAAATGGGGTCAAATCTGCCATGGCTGCAGTGCTAATATAAACACAGATCTCTGAGCATCCTTAATGCCCCCGAAGGACTCGAACCACTGATGCGACTCTTCTCCCAGCAGGTCTGAGAATGAGAAAAATGTCAGCCTACTGCGAGTGCAGAGAAAGGCTTCTTTGTCTTTGAGGTTCAGGGACACAGCTCCCATTCCACCAGCCTGCTAATGGTGACTGTGGCCATGTTGCCTTGCGTCTTTAATTACTGAGCGATGGCTGGAACTCCAGGTGATGAAGTGAGCGTATTACCACCCCACTTTGGCTGCCGTGGAGATTTACGGAGCAGATTGAAATGGGCCCCTCTGACTCAATTAGAAGCGCCGGCACCACTGCGCCTTAATGGCCTTTTGCATATGAAAATGGATGTTCAGGGCACTCACTCCGGAGTTAGAGTTAGCCAGTGCATTAGGTGCAGGTGGCACAGTGGCGGTAGGTTTTGTCACGTCAAGGTTGGGCCAGAGGCTCCTTGGAGCAGCCTTATAACAAGGTGTCCGTCAGCGCCGAGGTATGAGCATGGCCTTGGAGGGGGAAAAATCCCCGGAATGTTCTAACTTTCCACTAATCCAGCCGCCATCCTGTTGTTTGTGCAAAGTCTCCCTTCTGCTCATATGACTGTGGCCCGGTGCTGCTGCTGCGCTGTGGGAACTCCTCTACTCTGCAGTAAACCCATTGAGGGAGACTGACTGCCTTAGAAAAGTCACAGAGGTTGTGTGGTGTGCTGTCATGATGTACAAACCTACATAACTCCCCCCTCATGGCATAATGCCTTGTGAGCATAACTTGGGACCTGCCTTATGTCAGAAAAGTATCAGTGGAACAGTCTAAAATACAGATGCTTTTTGGATGCCTCAGCTGTCCACTCTAACACTTCTCCTTAGACACACTTCAGAGCTGTTTCTGTGCTCCATTGTGTTCAAAGAATAGAATTAACTTACACTAAACCAACAATATGAGCTCAAAGTCTAAACACTACTTGAAGAGGATAACCACTTATGAAATGACTGATAAAGAAAAGGCAGCCCTTAGACCTGCTATGAGTATTTTAGTCCTAGCTACATGTAGGCTTTTTAACTGTGGCTGCACATTGCACCGATAATGATGTCTGAACTCTGCACCGTATTGCTGATCCAGCTGACATGAAGGAATAATGGAATGGACCAGTGGTGCATAAAATAATCAGTTACCAAGACTGGGAATGTGGAACATGGAATGTGGAAATGAACATTTTAATGTATTCAGATTTATATTTTAATTACCACTTGATTGACATAGATTATTCTATACTAATGCCTAACTATGAAAAGCAATAATCAAGTAATTAATTCTGTAAACCGGCTGTTTCTTAATGGTGTGTAATTGGTTTGGTTTATGTGGTCGGAAAACATTTCTGTATGTTGAAATATGATCGATGTTTTCATCAGTACTTTGAGAGGAACACTAATGGAAGGTGGGGAGGTCTGAAGATGTATTTCTTCATTAGTAATGACCACTCAGTTGGTATTGGGTCATAAAATGTAAAGTAAACTACTTTTACTGAATGTTGATGCCTTTCAAAAGAAATACTACTCTGTATATTTGGGGGGGATGGGTTTATAATTCATTTTATCAAAACATTGAGATGTATTTTAGTACTTTTAGAGAATGTTTTAGGGGAAAAAGAAATCTTTATAGATTATAGACTGTAATTTTTTTTGTCTTATCATGATTGAGTTATATATGTGTAATGACTTGTAAATTGTTAATTATCTATGGTCTGATGAATTTCAATGCCATGGTTCAATGAAGGAAAGAAATGAGTTTAGGCGCTGTGATGTACTTGTGAAGGCTTTGAAGAGAAGTCAGTGTTAGTCTCATTTTCCCCCTCAGGCTAATCTGTGCACTACCAGTGTATTGTATGAGGGAGGCTGAACCATCATAATGCTGCATTAAGCCCACCGCACACGGCGGGCGATACAACAAACGCAATGCGATGGCGACGCGATTACCCATCGATTCAGTGGCCAGACAGCTGTTTTCTATTATGATGTATCAAAAAAAAGGGTCGAGCGACGACGATGGTCGTTCCAGATTCACTTCAATAGATTCTATTCCATTTTGCTGGTCGCCTGCCATAAATTGTTGCGTCGCCGGCCGTGTGTGTAGGCCTTTAGTCTACGAAATGTCCATCTTAAACCTATATTCATTAGAATTTGAAGGTAATGGCGAACATGTTTCTATTCCTTAGTTAACTGTTAGTTGATAATCCTCCCACTTCCTTGAAAACAACCTTCTGTGTGCCTTTCAATTGCCATGGGGAAGTTGTGACAAAGATGGTTTATTTCAGGAATGGCCCAAAACAAGACTTGCATTTGACATTTAGATGAAATAATGTGTGTAAATAGTAGGATGCCACTCTAATCTATTATAAATCTACGTGCTACCTAAGCGCTGAAGTGGAGGAGGAATGTCTTAGTAATGTTGTCAATGTATATACACAAAGCATGGTGTCTAGTTTACCTAGACCAAAGATTTTTAAGTCATATTTGACATCTATATTTGAGCATGCCAGCTCACTTCTTGGGCTGAAGTGGAGGTATGAAGAGAGGAATGTTGGTGAAACTCATCAATTTCCTCCTTAAGATTCTCTCCTCTCCCAAAGGCCTCTCTCCTCAGTGTAGTCAGTCAAGTGCAGATCTCAAGCAGAAAAACTGGAAAAATTGTAGCGATAGCAAAAATGGAATATGCTACTTAACTGTAAGTTGGTCTGAAAACCCCTGAGGGCTTTTTTGCTGGCTGGATTCGCTGTGGTTCATTCAGCCGAGTTGTGCGGGTTTTGAATAATTGCTGCTTCCACTGGAAGACTGGAATGTGTGTCAAGCCACGTGATGAAGTCTGATAAAGTTGGTGTGAATGAGATGTATGAGATTACAGAGGAGAAGCGGAGCCAGTTTGAGGAAAGTGAGACAGATAGTATCTTGTCTTATGAAGACACAGACAGCCTTCATTATCAAGATAACATATGGCACATGTGTAGACGTTACAACTGTTTTATGAGTTATGGCATTGTAGAGGAATGGATTAGCCTGGCTAGCACCAGACCTCTTCTCAAATCTCAATTGAGATTGAAAATGGGTCTGGGGACCTTTCATTCATCTCCAAGATCCAAGGGGCATAACCAGCAGTGAAATTAAACTGAAATTGGGACATTGAATTCTTGCCAAAGTACAGCAAACAGCAATTCCAAATAATATACACATCCATATAGTTTTAACACTG
This sequence comes from Alosa sapidissima, assembly GCF_018492685.1. NCBI lineage: Eukaryota > Metazoa > Chordata > Actinopteri > Clupeiformes > Clupeidae > Alosa > Alosa sapidissima. Next base: position 23,163,912 of record NC_055968.1, on the reverse strand, counting down.
ACACAACCAACGCAGCCATTGGTTGTGTTGAACAGCACGGTTAACTGTACACCCGTCTGTCTTCATATAAACCCCGCCCCATGCCAGATAAGTGAATATGATTGGTTCCCAGGTTTTTTGTGATTTGGAAATCGGCTTCAATGGGAAGGTCTCCAAATGGACCTGCAGAACAAATTCAAATTTGCTAACTGGTTCATCTGGATTCACCCAGGCTAGAATTGTTTGCTACTTTAACTGGAACTTCAGCTCTAGGCTCTTCAATGACTTGAATATTTTCCTGTCTAGTTTGGGCATAGCCTGTGTTTCATTACTTTTTTCTCCCTCACAAATAACCATGGCAACTGATGAGTGTCGGAGATGCTTCCTGTTTAGCTGGTGCTTGTTTGGATGGGCATCCAGGTCCCTGTTGAGTCAGAGATCTACAGAGGACTGAGTGACAGCTTGTGGCATTGTCTGCCAGCCACCTCTGTCACAACAAACAAGACTTGGGTATTTGTACTCGTGGCAGGCATACCCCAGCAGAAAATGTCTGTCATTTTGTTCATGTTTACGCTGAACCCAGAGAGCACTGAGTGGGGTCATTCATTTCATGAGCATATGAATGGAATGCATTGCAAATATAGTGTTGCAAGCCTGCTGAAGATGGAAGCTCTTTGTGCTATGATGCCCTCCAACACAAACATGCCTCAATGTCAACTTACATTAGCATTTACTTACCTAGAAAAGGCCCTCCTCTCCCGTAAAAAGAATGAAATGTATTGTGATGATGGTTGGTATGTCCTGTTTTGAAGAGAAGAGAGGTTTCCTTGTTTTAGCTTTTTCTCATGACGTGCTTTTCATGTAACATGTAGGTGACACTTCATTAACAGTTTTGTGCTGTCCCTGGAAATATTGTGACCAAAATCAGTGATGCCTCTGATGCACAAGCCATTTTTATCAGTGCAATGTTTTCATGATTCTTTTCAACTCAGTCTGGTGATGAATGAATGAGGATGCCATGGTAAAGATGAACAAACGAATGGGCAGAAAAGAGGGTTCAAGTCGTACTGTAAATGTATTTGTACAAGGGAATCTGTGATTTAATAAAGGCAACATGACAATTTTTTAAAGCCTGTTTTGTTTTTCATTTCACTGAGAATACAGTGTCGGCAGCTTTATCATGTTGGTGGGATCTGGTGGGATATAGCACACCAGAAGTAATGCCAGTATCATGTAGAACCGCTTGGCAAGAAGAATTGTTGGCGTGACATTTTTGACAGTTCTGATCTCGGAGCGAGAGTGTGGGTGTGTATTGATGTGTCTGCAAGAACTAGATTGTGCGGGGGCTTGCAGCCATTTGTATTTTTTATTTAGGTCAATCAAAAGAGCTGCCATGTAGGTACACAAAGTTGTACTTGTTTGCAAGTACTTTTTTGCAAAAGACATATGGTACAATTGTCGACAACTAATTGCTTCCTGTTTGCGCTCCCTTTTTGATTCACAGATCAATTAGGCCTCTTGTTTTCTTGCACCGAGGCAGTTATACTACCTAATCATCATGTATCTTCTTCAGATTGCTATCAGTATGATCTCTAACATCAGGATGATTTTGTGTGAATTTATGTTTTATTCAGGAAATGTTCTCTTCTCTCAACCATGGAATCATACTTAATGCAAAGATGGATGATCAAGTAGAAAGAGTTAGCAGCATGGAAGAACCAAGTTGCAGGGCACACCGCACTCTCATACTCTCCTTTTATTTGAATTATAAATGTGCTGGGAAGCTTGTCTTAAAAGATTTAATACTTACACTCACCTAATGAGGGCATTCACATTTGAAACCCTGAAGGAACATGGATGTCAGAGAGACATGAAAGTCATATTTGTCACTGTCATATTAGCAATAAAGTAAGCTGGAGATGGAGGAAACTCATTTACCATTCTGGTTTAAGACCAGCATGATTTAGATCAGTGTGACATTTAATGACCTGAGACGGCAATTGAGTTGAACTCACGTGGGATGTGGAAGATGGCGTATGATTTATATTTAATTCCTTTTTTTTTCTTGTAAAGGGAGCGGTATTGATAATATGTCATCATCAGTATGATCTCTGTCCTCAAAAAGTCACATCAGTTGCTCCCCATATTCCTCCATCCATACACTAATGGAGCTATATTACTGGGTCTGGCTACTCAAAACAAGGCACCCATTACCCACATTCCATCCACTTTATGGGAGAACAATAACTTATGGTATTTGATCACATTCACTCAAAGGCACATATAAAATGTGTGTTTCATAGGAAGGATCAATTTGTCAAGGCCCAACTGGCAAACTGCAAGTTAAAAGCACTGTTCAATATTCTTCTTTTCACCTCCTCAGATGTGAAACAAGAATTCCACTGAACTGGTTATTTGAAGTCATGTCAGCAGCACACATTGTTAGGCTGTCAAGGTTTGTGTGTAGGGTTATATAGATATCATCTAGCATGTCGGCTCCATGCATGGTGTGGTGTCTGTGACATGCCTTCCACGTGTGTGCTTTGCAGATTACACAACCCATGCATTTGACTCTTTGCACTCTTCGGCCTTCAGTATGTGCACACATGATCTCCCACTATCTCTGCATCTTTATCCACAATCCTGGAGTTGGGTGGATTTACGTCGAGTGGGCTTTGCGTGCGCACATGTGTGTGTGTGATTGAAACATCGTGAACACATTTATAATTCAGGGTCTGGTTCTGCGGGACCAGCCCAGCATAATTGGGTTTCTCGCCGTCAGGCACCACCCAGAGATCCATGAATATGCGACGAGCGGGCCAGGCTTTCCATTCCGCCACTCCAGCCTGTCTCCGTGGTTAACCACCACACCAGTGTGTGTGCTCAAGAAAAGCCCTCCGGGCTGCTCACGGAATATCTGGAGCAGCAGCAGCGGCAGCATCCATTACACACACACACACACACACACACACACACACACACACACACACACACACACACACACAGCTGAGACAGCGAAGACTGGATGGATGCATAGATGAAATTCAGCTAAAAGTGTTTCCACTCTAGTGGGAAATCTGTGACTGGTCTGTGATTTGGAGGGGGAATAGTAGGTGTCGAAATCGGAAAAGAAGCTTGTGTCAGTACTGAATTCCACAGAATGATTGTATCTGTTGTGATGGGGAAATGATGTTCATGTGATGTGTAGATAGGTTGGTATTGCATAGCATTGCAGAAATGTCACTGAGTTTAAGTTTAAGTTTACATTTCAAAAAATGTACTCAACACTGAGACACCTTCAGTGGGATTATGGTTTAAGAACCTTTCCAACTGCATAGCCATGGAAAAGCTAGCACATGCCAACAAAGGGAAAATTCAGGGCTTTTACAAACTATGGGGTCAATTTACTGAATACCTCGAAAATCTTCTACTTAGAAGTCTACTGAGTAACTGATTCATGCTACAGTATTGTTTTAAGTAAAAAGCAGGGTTTTTTTTTCTTTTCTTTTCTTTTTATTGACATGGACGTGTGTATGTGTATATATGTATAGGTATGTACTTGTGCACATGCATATATGTAGATCCTGATAAGAGTTATGTGTATGGCAGGTTATGTATGTGAGGTTTATGATGTGTACATTTTGAAAAATCCAATAAACATAATGTTAAAAAAAAAAGTACTAAACGCTCAATTGTATGATTTAACCTCTGATTACTTTTGTAATGGTCATCATGTTGATAGCTGATGAGACAGGACATGTGAGGACACAGTGAGTAATCTTATGGACATGTAGCACACAGTAGGTAACAGGCTGGGAAGGTGGTAGTCTATAAGTAAAGACATGAATAGCATCTTGAGAGGGAGAGGAAGGGACAGATATGCATCTCTGACTCATTTCATGGAGTGAAATATGATGCACTGATAGAGCGGAGAGAAATGGTATGGTTAATTTCCTCTGCATGACGGTGCTCTGAGATTTATAACCATCCTACTTCTTGCTCAATATGGACAAAGTAGCTGTCCCACACAGACTGAACGAAAGGGGAACTTTTTCTGTCTCAACACCGTTTCATTAGAATTCTAAAAGTGAAGTTCCCTGACTTGGTGTTACAAGACTGGCCCAGGCAGACAGCCTTTTCTTATTGTCCATGTCTATAATCAACTGTACTGTTTCACCCAGATCCTCATCAGTTAGACTATGACCCATTTCACTATGAGAACAGATGAGCTGGCAGGAGCAGGGAAATAAGCCATATTCTATCAGCCTGATCGATCAGATAGGGTGGGTCCGTAAGTGACCACAGGTGCCCAAATCCATTAAGGACCCCATAAGCTCATAAAATTTGCCCACAAGAAGACAAACCACGGGTTCAATAATAACCCTCACCCTGCCATATTTCAGTAGGGCACTGCCCTCGGAATGACTAACCTTAAAATAAGTTATGTTGTATGCTAATGACTCATTTTAATGCTGGCTGGGTTTTGTCCTATGATGAGGTCCTCGTTCTTTCGTAAGCCCTTTCTCTGAGGGCCTCTCTGACCGCGGCAGAGGAAGGTTGCGTGCTGCTCGGGGTGGGTGGGTGGTGGGTGTTGAGAGCCACTGATACTGTATGATTGTCCCCCGTGTATCCAAGCAAGCCCCAGCTCGATTTTCACCTGTAGTCTTATGTGGAGCACACTGGCGAAAAACAAAATACAGTTGCCACCCAAAACGATCCTGGCGTGCCGGAGTTTGTGTGTGGCTGTATGCATCTGAGAACCTGTTGCAGACACGGAGTGTGTTTGTGCAGTAGTTGACATCCTACATGTGTGCATGTGTGTGGGTGAAAGAGAGGGAGAGAAAGAGAGAAGAGATGAAAGAGGTGAGAAGTAAATGTGTAATACAGGCCTGATGTGTTGTGGTAAGTGCACAAGCGTACAGCAAACTGAGAGAAACCATATGGACTACTGAGGGCAATCAGGGTTATCCTCAGGTAAATTAAGTCCATCAAATTCATGTGCAGAATTTATAATGGTGAAAAATATCTAATGTGGAGCGTCTGCACAATGCATTATTTGGTCACCTGAATAATTATGTTTCACAGACGTAAGCTTTTACACAAATTCCAAAGAGTATTTAAAATTCCTAAAAGAATTAGGTTGATATTTTCTAAAACTTAAGATCCAATCAGTTTTGACAGACAATCTTTTGACAATGAGGGACAAATAAAAGAGAGAGAGGGAATACCTGTATTCAAATTTGTCTGACCTGTTTTTTAATTATTTAATATATGTATGCATGAACAGGACTCAAATTCATGTGCAGAATTTATAATGGTGAAAAATATCTAATGTGGAGCGTCTGCACAATGCATTATTTGTTAAGCTGAAAGGAAATTAACCAGTACCGATCCACGCTGTGGGCATGTCTTGAATCTGAATTTTGCCTGCAGATTACTGACCACACTAGGGTCCACTGATCCTGCGCAACACATCTGCACTTGGCAGAGAGTTCTGAGCAGCTTCCCTCTGGCAATCAGTTCTGATATTGGCTGTCCACACACAAACACACAGAGAGAGAGAGAGAGAGAGAGAGAGAGAGAGAGAGAGAGAGAGAGAGTCAGCTGCATGTCTTTCTCTCTCTCTCTCTCTCTCTCTGAGTGAGAGTGTGTATGTGTGTGTCTGTGTGCAAGAGCCTCTGAAAGGCTGCTTTTGGAATGTGTGTTGAGAGCACGCTCCCCTCCCCCACTCCCCTCCAAATCAATCAGTCTGTCCCCCCTCCAGGGCACAGAGACAGCACTGCACTCGAGCTCGGCGGCCCTGGAATCCGACAAGGACGAGCTCGCTGCTTGGTGTGGAGGTGTGTGGAGTCTGGAGTGAGAGACACATCCGGCATTCTCCTGTCTCTGCATTCCAACATTACGGAATCCCAGCGCAGTGCTCCCAGATTAAGAGCAGACTTCCTCCCCTGTCTCACCTCGCGTGGGAGTGATCCCAGACAGGCCTGTGCAGTCTCATTCAGATAGACCCGGAAGTGGGGAAGAGAGGGGAGGAGTGGAGTGTGAAAGAATGAGTACACAAATAGGGGAAAGTTGCCAGGTGTAGGGCTTGCAAAATCCCCATTTGTAATCCATAATTAGCACCTTTTTCTTCACGCTTGAGCGAGCCCTTTTAAGAATGCCCCCGACTCAATGAGCCCTGCTCCAGGATACGCCATCTCTTTTGTCTGGTACTCAGTGCCGACGACACATATTGCAGCCGTCTGTCTGTGCACACACACACACACACACACAGGGCCTGTTGATTGCAGAAGGGGTCTTTTATATGGCAGGCAGTAAATTGGAGTGCCCATAAACTGGCACGGATGTGGAGGCACAGGGGGGGAACACAGGAAGTCAGCGCTGCAGACAGGAGCTCGAGTGGAGGAATGGAGGGAACAAATGACGTGAGCTTCCCTGCAGTAAACACAATGGCCCCAAATGTACCACACTGAAGGTCTCTATATAACACACCACAGGGGACACGAGGGTTGCTGAAGTTGGAAGTTGAAGCGGTTGGTCACCTGAATAATCATGTTTCACAGACGCAAGCTTTTACACAAATTCCAAAGAGTATTTAAAATTCCTAAAAGAATTAGGTTGATATTTTCTAAAACTTAAGATCCAATCAGTTTTGACAGACAAAAGTTTGACAATGAGGAACAAATAAAATGTTATTACTCTATGTAAGGGTCATTCAGTATGTTTTAGTAATTTGGTTTTACTAGCACCATTGCACACCATTACTAAACTTAATTGGGACTGAGTGGTCTGGACAATTGTTCTCAGAACAGTAACACATTAACATTATTTGGCCTGGCATACCTAGAAAAACAGTGCCAGCCTTGTCAAGGAAATCAAAGTATACAAGTGGAAAAAAGACATGTGCTACTGCTGCCCCCTACAGGTTAACAAAGTCACATACACAGAAAGATCAGTAATGCACTCACATTTTGGTATTTGAAAATAGACTATTGTGATCCAAAAACTTGATTAAACTTGATTTATGAAGGTCAGTCATGAGGGAAATTGGTTACACAATGTCTAAAATGTACACCACTTTTAACACATGACCCAAAGATACTTTTAACTTCACAAATGGCAAACATGTACACATTTAATACACAAGGTTATATTAAAGATGAATAAAGAAAGACTAAGAAACAGTCATGTAGATGTTGATATTTTATTGTGCAATATGCAACCACACTACACTCATCCAAGCACTAACAAAAACAGCATTGTCTTATGTGTGTTTATGTGCCATAAGTACCCCCTACAGCCCACTCTTGAGATCACCTTTACATTCAAGTTTGCACATTCTATATTTCACCTTATTTATCATCATTTCAAATGTTTTGCCTAGTTCACATAAGCATATTGTACTTAGTTAATTCCTGTCCACATTAAGACATACTACTGATTATTCTGGAAGGAGGCTTTCTGAAGACACTGAGTGTAATGCAGAATGAGTCATAATCAGACACTGGTCTTTTCGACTTGACTGAGCAAGAGCAAAGATTCTGCGTCACACCCACCGCCTTCATGAGCATCTCCTGAGCATCTCTTGTAACCACCTTCCAATTCACTTTCATCTGTTGCTTTTCTCAAGCACATGAACCACATATAAGCTAAGCTTCTAAGCACGTTTCATCCTTTTTTAAGTGCACTGTCTAAAACAGGGATCCGTTATTGTGCACAGGCAAGACAACGGGTAGAATCCTGATTGTCTTTGATATATGCAACAGGGGAGCATCACTTTCACTAAATCATCATATTTCAATCCTTCAGACCATATGTTTTTCACTGAGACGACTCTCACAGATACAGACACTTGTGAATACTGCACCTGGGTTCAGTATGATGATCTGTGCTGTCGGCTCAATGCAAAAAAACAAACAAACAAAAAAAAACAGAAAGAGTGCGAGAGAGAGGAAGATATCTGTCGGGACGAGATGGAGTGGCTTTCAGAGCAGGCGGCTCTGAAACTCCGCACAGGCCCCTGCTAATGTAAAACCCACGTCCATTACAGTCTGGCAGCCGGCCATCAGTGGCCACTCCACATGAAACGCACATCATCTAATCACTCGCAGGCACAAACCCTCGAACAGAGAACCCTCGCCAGCCTGATTGCTACAGCCACAGCTACTTTCGCTCAGCAAACACAAGCAATCAAGTGCCCACTTTTCACACAAGCATTCCCACCACTACTGACATCCAAACCTCAATCAACCTCTTGGTGAAAGAGGGGTAAACACACCATCAGACAGGGGAAACCTAATCCACTGTCTGTCTGACTGCTTCAACTTCCAAAGCTCAGAAACAGCTCCAGGGGGCCCACAATAACAGGTGAGGGAAGGAACATCTGACACTGAAATTATGAGTGTCAAAGTGGAAGGGTATTCTAAGAACGGGTTAACTCCCAGCATTCCTCTCACTGTTAATCTGTGAGTATTCATTAAGGAGCTGCCCCGCGGTTCACATTACTCGGCATGTAAGTCCTTCCGCCGAGAGGAAGGTCTCTGCCAGCCATCTCATTTTCATACACATTATGCGCCTGAGTTTTATTTATGAGGATGGATTTTATATATATATATATATATATATATATATATATATATATATATTCCCCCAGATAGGACCCAGCTCACTGAAGTGTGCATGACAATGGGCTTCAGAGGCCACGTGTGATGAGATCCGCACGTATGAGAGTGGACTTGAGAATTGACCACCGAAGCCCGTAGAGAAGAGGGACGTCGGGCTCTAAGTCCTCCAGTTCCCAGGCACAGCTCTGGGCTCTTTGACACACTCCAGTCTCTGTTTATTTGCAGGCCTTCCAAAGGCAGCCAAGGCCTCGTTCTGATCCTAATCTCCTCCGGAAAGAATAATGTTTAGCTAATAAAGCGGACGGTCGCCATCGCCCTTTAAATCTCTCGCCAATTCACTGCTATAACTTCCAGCAACGGTGGCTTAACATGTGTACGTGCCTGTGCATGTGTATGTACATCACTGCACGCATTTCATAACTTGAAGATTCCCTGTAAGTGATGGTGTGCATATATGTGTATTCTGCAATATCAAAGAAACTCCTTGCAATAAAATGCACTTTGTGTCTCTTCGTCTGAGCACTGACTGAAGCGTGAGAAGTCTGCGGAGCGGCAGCATATTAGCATAGGCGGAGAGCCCACCACACCCAGCCCTTTTCCTGTGGGACAAGCGCGGGCTAGGCACCCGCTGATAATATTCAGGATGTAGGCAAACAACAGTCGCCACTTCAAAAGGCCCGCGTCCAAAGGTTACAGGCCTGCTTCACATCAAACAATAGCTCCAGGACCCACACTCACCCGTGGGCTTGCCATAAATAATACCATGACAGGTAACTGGGAAGGAAGGAACGCTGCACAGCGATCAGAGCCAACTGCCCCAGGGGCTGGATCCAAGGGGGTTAGCCAGGGCATCTTAGCTTGGGACACAGGCCAATTGAGATCTTGGCACTAAGTGAAGGCAGTGGGTTTATCATCAAGGAGATTCCACTGGGCAGTGCTGAAGAAACACAGCCCAGGAAGGGAGGGAGACAGATATACAGTATATATATATACAGAGAGAGAGAGAGAGAGAGAGAGAGAGAGAGAGAGAGAGAGAGAAAGAGTTCAGAAGAAAAGAGTCCATCAATGCCAGCTAGCCCAGGGCCCCAAGCTGGGCTGAGATGGTCTGGGCTTCAGTGCTGTGTAAGACTAAAGAGCAGAGTTTTGTGCTTCTTCAACCTTGAGGAAATATGCGGATAGAGAGAGACGTCCGAGATGCCTCAGGGCAAGGCATAAAAATCAGACTGACATAAGCAGTGGGGGTTCGGAAGAAATCTGAGGAGGAAATCAGATTCAAATTCTCTCTCTCCGGCTACCAGTGTACTGCCTTGGGAGGGCTGCGGGCACAGTGTGGCAGAGCTATGTGGTGTTAATGACAGGCATACAAGTGTTTATTATTGCCCATTTTAAATAGCAGCTCACTGTTACAGTGGGTGTTTCTATATCAATTCACAGTTTGTTTTAATGGTATGTGCAGTTTAGTCTAGTGGACCATCTTTCACCCACTTCACAGGATTAGTTGACTCAAAGGAGGGACTTCTGTCCAATCTATCCAATGGACCTGTTCATGCCATGACATACAGGGGGCGCCCTTGTCCAAAGGTGTAGGTCACTGAATTTCTTGGTTGCAAAAAGATTCCATAGCCATCACACGAACACACCGTAAATGCCATGCCAACAAGTCACATGTCATTCAAGGAAGCAAATATTATGCCTCTCTTTTCCCTCCCACTCACACACTCCATTCTAATTATATTCAGTGTGGATCCACCCGTCATGGCTGATTGTCCAGATAGCATAGCGAAGCAGTGCTGCAGCACAGCATTGCAGAACACAGAAGAGCAGGTTTGGCAACTTTGGTGTGAACCGCCATTGCATTCTTTCCACCGAACACACTTTGCCCTGCCCTTGTAGTTCCTGGTTCACGCCAGGGTTTTTTTGCATCGCTTGTTCCGGCTGAAAGTACACCAAACAAAGACGCGGGCCACCTTATGCAGCCTAGTTAATGATAATGCGGGACGACATTTCTTCAGAAGGTGCACACCTCTTCGCCTTAATTCTAGCCTGCATTCAAAGTCTAGGTTCCCATTAGGAAGTCAGTGCAGTAATAAAGAATGGATGTAAACAAAGCACAACTTAAATCCCTGATTGTTATTCTGCGGCGACAGCTGTCAGTGTTAGTTTTTGTTGAGCACTTCTGTGATCTGAAAACAAAGACGGGGAACTAGAGTTCACTGTGAACTCCACGGTGAAATAATATACTATACTGCCGCATGAGATGCTTTGATGCTTCTGTTCCCCAAAGTTTCACAGGGATGATAAGGCAGGAAAATACAGGGGGGGGGGGTATAATAGTCTTCTTTGGGCTTCCAGGGGACTGTTCTCCAAAAAGACATATCAATATATTTGAGTAAACATTTCTTCTAAGGATCAAGGAGTGACGCCTACTACTTAGAAGAATTGAATACAACAAAATCTCACAACTGTCGCATGCATTCAGCAAAAGAATGTGAAAGCTTTGCTAAACAACATCTTCCGGTCTATCTTGTCTTATTCTGTTAATATAACTTTGTGAACTCTCCGGTCACACTCGCTATCAGAGGTAAAGACAACACTGCACATCTGAGATTCCCACACCTACATGGTTTGGCTATATAGCCTCATACAAGTATTACATTTCCATAAGCCTATATACTTAACGCAATGAAAATACTAACTTTTAATACTACACTAGACCCAGATCAACCTTGCATTGCAACTCGCAACAGTGTGTTATATCAACCAGTGTCTATGTTGACTGGTAGTGTAGCTAAACTAGATGTTCATAAAGTACCCTGGGATTGAACCAAATATTCCACTGATGAACACAGCAACATTATAATAGTGTAGACCCTTACGCAACGAGCGCTAATCGGTTTGCTTATGAAGATGTGCTTTGATCAGTAGCTCTTCAAGCAAACAACAACACTCTCAGTCTGTTCTCCAATAATGCATAATTAGAAATCCGCTACCTTTGAATACGATGAGAACACACTGAACACCACAGACACACTAGAGCACACGCAGAAAAGGCCAAGGGCACTTCAGCTCCAGAGTGGCCACTACCGAGTCAGTGCAGAGCATGAGTAACTGAGAGAGAGACAGGCTAGATTATTCCCCTCCATATCACCCAGCCCCATGGCTACACACTGTTTGTGCACAATCATCACAGGCCTAGTGTCACCACAAGGCATCAAAATCAACTAACAACCTATTTGATGTTCCAAGCATGTTTCTTCAATTCTGATAATGGCTACGTTTTGAGGCATACAGATGTTTAGACTGACCCACAAGTCGAGTTGACATCTGTAAAACATGCACAAACACACACACCAGTTCAACAAAGCTCTGTGTTCTCTGGTTCAATCAAGGCAAGCCTGCAGCCTGTGTCATGCAGCCTTAATGCTTTTCAGACTGTGAAAATAAACACAACACATGTCACTACCTAATAGCACTTCAATACACATGTGTATGCACAAAATTAACAACATCAACCCTGAAAATGTTTTAACACAACTGAAAGCAGTTAGTCATCAGAAACAACAACTAAGGTATCTGGTCAAAGAAAACATGTTCTGGCCTTCACCTAAATGCAAAACGCTACCAAGCCCTTTGTTTTCGTCTGTGTACGCCTGATAAAGTGTACCTCAAACTAGTGATTTTTTAGTTTTCTAGTAGTTTATTTTTTTAACTAATCACATCATTACTGATAATTTGATTTAGGAAAGGAAAAAAAAAATCACTCATTGCTGAATACAGGCAAATGAGAGAATTATCCAGAATCATAGAACACTGAGGTAACATTTCACAGTCATCTCAAAAAGCTGAGCAAGAATGAAATGATAGATGGGAAACAAATTGAATACTCCCTCTTTTCAAGAAAGGAATATATTGGGTTCATCAGATAGAGTACAAAAGAACAAAATTATGTACCATAAAGTAACAATGATGGCATAGTTTGTGTAACAGAAAGCATTTAGGGGAAAATAATATTACTGAATTTGGTCAGTTTTGAAATGGTACCTTTGGAATCCTTTTTTGTCTTTCAAAATGATGGGAATTATTTGGTAACATAATATTTCCTGTTTGGATTTCTAGACATATCTGTTGTGGCTTTTTATATATGAAACTCCCTCATGACCTGCCACACTTTTCCTGAACGATTCAGCCTAACATGACAAATAGTTATTTCCTCCAGACTCCAGGCTGTGATTATCAGTGTTTGTGCTCTTGGTACTGAATACAATAACATTGGCAATCTTGTCCATTGTGGCCTACATGTAAGTTTGATCGCCACACAGACAAAGGCCACTGGCAAAACACAGTGCAAAGCAGGCCTATGCTTCACTTAGACCAGCCTAAATACAGGGCCAGTAAGATACGCATGGCATACTTAAACCTACATATTTCTGGGCCATCCAGTGTGAAGACGAGATTTTTAGTGGTTTTAAACCAAAAATGATCTAAGCAAGCTCTCTCAACCAGTATGCATAGTCTATACACCCACAACAAGATAATGTAGGCCTTTTTCCTATTCTCTCTACACACAAATGTAGGTTAATATTATTTGTAAGCACTTCCTGCTCATGGTATGTTTAGTAAAACCATGACGTATAAACCACGACGTATAAACCACACTATGTTAACAATGAGTATGCAGATTTGTGAACCACGAATATAATTATAAGCCACTGTTGTTTCACTTCACATTGTTGGACAGTGCCGGTTTGGACACTCCCCAGTGTAATCAGCATTTAAGGAGTGTTATGGATTTGGCTGTACTAGTACATCTGGGCCATGACATTATGATTATTCTGGGGAGAGACCTGGCGTGATGGTGTCGGTGACCTTATTGGACGGTCTGGTACAGATAGCCTCTCTTGTAGGCACTCAGAGGGTAGAAAGTGGCCACCACAAACTTGCCGTCGAACGTCCTGCCCGTCAGCAGCCTCTGGGCCTCTTTGGAGTCTCCAGCATTTGCATACTCGACAAACACCTGAATGACAAAACAAAAAAACAAGCACGATTTCACACTATTTACAATTCAGATGTAAACCTGAAGTTTCTGGAATGACTTCAAAAGAGGCTATGCCTTACCTGGCCTTTGCCTGGGTTTTCTTTTGGAATTAACAGTGAGACAACAGACCCATACTTCTGGCATTCCTCTTTCATGTCCTCTATAATGTCTGATAAAAGCAAATGTGTGAACGTATTTCAGTGACACTTTACATACAAAAGACTGACATACAGAAATTCTGAAATTTTAAATAAAAAGAAGCTTCTTTGAAGCCCATTTTTATGATAATAAAACGCAACATGAGTAACACTGACTTGATGCATACGCCACCCTCCCAAAACATTAAAGTCATGTATCTTTGAGGTTTGAAAATAGACAGTTACCCTATTTCCATCAGAGGGTTTCCAAAGGCAAGTATTTTGTTTCAAAAGGTTCAAATGGAAACCTTGAAATGTTGTTGTTTATGTCTTCTTTATTTAATATACATCTATTTAAGAATGAAAAACTTGGCTCCTAGAAATTGTCATTGACCATTCTGAAACATGTATACCTCCAATACAGGAAATGTTTTGGAGTGGACATCTGACACAAATTAAGTTTTTCAGCAAAGTAAAATACTTGTTTGTAGGGTTTATTGTTGTTCTTTGTGTAAAGATCATCTAAATCAAGCCAATCGTAGATGCAGTGATTGTGCAGGAAGTTGCGTTTGTTTATGTTCATATTTAAATTTATTAGCAGATGCTTTTTTCCAAAACAACCTACAGTATACTTTAACCAAGGATGAAACGAAGCACACCAGGGAGGTCGCTCACCCCTCCGTTCAGTATTCCCAGAGAAACTCCACACAGGGTTTCATATTTGTTTGGAGGACAGGGTATTCCCACTTTGATTTTTTCCAGTTTTTAGAGCCTGGGGTTAGCCTGGCGGGCCATCCTATATCATTGAAATGTATAGTCTGGAATCGAACCATTTACCTCGCTTAATCCAAGGGGCGGGCAGAGAATTGTCTTTCAAACTGCCTAGGCATGCAATAGGCCAGCGCTACGACCATATCCGTATCCGGTCGGCAAAACAGCAAATACATCCTTCTTCGAAAGGAATGACTTAAGTGCATTGTGTTGCTCAACTTTCAAAGAAAAGCACAAGTCCAACTCCTCCAAAGTTGACGCCAACGCCGATTCAAACAACCGCTCTTCGTTAGCCATAGCCACCTTCCTTGTTGTTCACAGTCACAGGACTGTCGTTATCCTGTTAAGCCCGCCTTAAGACTCTCTAACAAAATAGAGCGCTGTGATTGGATGAAGTCCACGGCGTCAGCCAATAGGAATCCCTATGGTTTGATACTAGACGTACAGGCTGAGCAAATTAATTTGCCGCCGCTAGGGTGCGTCTAGATTTCTAGGCTAGCCTGGGGTGCCTACAGAGTTTTTTTTACACTGTACTCACAGAAAGGGCAGCTAGTGGGTTGTGAGGAGATGATTACTGAGTGTGCCAAAAAAATGCTACATGCTTGTATGATCGCTGAATGCGCCTTTAAGTAAATTGCATCATTGTTGGAATATTTATGTTGTGTGTGTACAAAGACTATTTGACCGAAAACATTCGTGGTTATTCCTATTTATCCTATTAGTTATTAGGATGTTGAGAGACAGTAGACACTGAGAAAAGCCATGTGGCTTAAACATTTGTTGTAACTTCTGTTGCACAAATGAAAATAAAATAAATTCAGCAAAACAAGACCTTGGAATGCAAAAACCCTTGTATACAGTAATTATTTTGGTAGGCTTAGGCCAAGTTTGATGCATATCTGGGTATTTCCTCTGCTAAATAGGACCAACCAGTTCAGCTATCTTCATAAATATATGTTTGATATTTGGCCTATAATTCCAATACATGCTATTTCCGATCAAATTATAAATTCCATTCTAATTATGCTGTAATATCTCTCATCGCATTTGAAATATATTACATAATGTCCAGATGTGGTAAATGTGGTAAAGTTTTGCAAAAACGCCATGTTGAACTGGTGTAGCAGTCTGAAAAATGTGTGACACGTGTGACATTTTTACACTTTTTCCCCCAATTGTGTAGGTGCTTCTAATTCTAGTCATTAATAAAAATACAACAATTCTGAGGTACACAGACCTCAAATGTGTGTAATCTGTAAGGGATAATGTATAGAACGCCGGTCATTACTGGGAAAATAAGTCCCGACAGGGCGAACCGGACCCCGACGCGCAGCGGAGGGGTCTTGTTCCGCCCTGAAGGGACTTATTTTCACAGTAATGACCGGCGTTCTATACATTATCCCGCTTATTATTATACGGCTACTTGCCAAAACGAAATAATAAACTCCCCACGATATGACTTTAGCCTACATAACCTAGCCTATTTGTTACCGTTCATCGTGGCATTTGCTGAGAAACAAATAGGCCTAGTTCGCAACACACGCTGCTGAACTTGAATCAAACATTCTTTAGAACACAGCTGCTGATCAACCGTCTGCTTTCACGTTTGAATGAAGTTCCAGTCCTTGCGTAGTGATATGAAAGACATTAATCAGAAGCACAAAACCCGTTGCCATTGACAGCGGTGATTAAATGCTTTGCCGGTGATTTATGTAGATTTAACATAGGCCCGAACGTTGGGAAGGCCCATTCATGTGAATGGAACGTTCTGCAGCACTCTGAAGAGCCGTGTAATAACAAGTGTTTACAGTGATTGTTACCCTTTGAAATTACTCAGAAGGAAAATACACTCACCTTCATACTCGTCCTCGTTGTACAGGTGACTGTCATCAATCACATTGAGAAGCCTCAGGACAGGAGTGGGCAGCAGAACCAAATCCTCTATGTGAGGAGCTGCAGGGAGAGCACATGGGCATTAACTAACTCATCTGCCCCAAAGTATGCAACATTCAATATTTTGACCCCTATCTTGGCGATCTAAAACGCATGGTCACTGGCAAATAGCTTAGGGGTTTGTCCAGTCCACATTAGGGATGGTTTTGTTATCAAGCGTTATCAAACGTCGGGCACGTGGCGTAAAAAGGCGGTTCTTATGGTTCAGCTGTGGCCTGACTGGTTAGCACTTCGGACTTGTAACCGGAATCATGTTCTTTGATTTCTCAAGTGCTTTTAACACCATCCAACCCCTCAGACTGGGAGACAAGATCTTGCAGATGGGTGTGGACGCTCACCTGGTAACCTGGATTACAGATTAGCTGACCGAGCGACCACAGTTCGTCAGACTGAAGAACTGTCTCTCTGACACTGTGATCAGCAGCACCGGAGCACCACAGGGAACTGTGCTCTGTTCACCCTGTACACATCTGACTTCTGCTACCGAGTCATGGCACATGCAGAAGTTTTCTGACGCTACTGCAATTGTGGGGTGTATCAGGGACGAGCAAGAGGAGGAGTACAGGAGCCTGGTGGAGGACTTTGTGCAATGGTGCAAACTCAATCATCTTCTCAAACTCAACACTTCAAAGACCAAGGAGATGGTGGTGGATTTCTGCAGGTCTAAGCCCACTCTGCTACCAGTCCCCATTGATGGGGTCAATGTGGAGGTGGTAAGCACCTACAAGTATCTGGGTCTCCACCTGGACAATAAACTGGACTGGTCAGCCAACACTGACGCACTCTACAAGAAAGGGCAGAGCAGGCTGTACTTCCTGAGGAGGCTGCGGTCCTTCAATGTGTGCAGCAAGCTCCTCAGGATGTTCTACCAGTCTGTTGTTGCCAGCGTCCTCTTCTATGCATTGGTATGTTGGGGAGGAAGCACAAAGAAGGATGCGTGGCGAATTGACAGGCTGGTAAGAAAAGCTGGCTCTGTAGTGGGAGCTGAACTGGAGTGCATCACTTCAATATCTGACAAAAGGACCCTGAACAAACTGATCAACATCTTGGACAATGAGTGTCACCCACTCCACAGCACTATTGTTAAGCAGAAGAGCCTGATCAGCTGGAGACTTCGCACACTGCATTGCACAACAGACAGACTGAGGAAGTCATTTGTCCCCAGGGCCATTGAACTGTTCAATGCTTCACTTAAGGGAAGAGGAGAGATAGACTTCTCTACATAGTCTGTCTGCCTCTTCACCCCCTCCATGTTTGGATACTCTCTGTCCACTAGCCACATTTTACCACCGTCTTTCTGCCTCACTGTTTGCGTGCTATATTAGCACATATGCATAACCCCTCCCTCCATGCCACAGCCGAACTGTGGCCACACTTATACCTTTTCTTAATATAGTTATATGTTATATAGATATGTAGACTTTATTCTTGCACTGCAATCACCTTCAGCTTTCTGCCAAAGTCAACTCCATGGTCAGATTTAGATAAGAGACAAAACCATAGACAAAACAATGGATGAAGACGCAGCAGGTCCATCCCGGGAATGTGCCAACCCGTGGCCCCATCTCGCCAGACTATTTCAATTTTCTGAACAAGTTAATGATAGTTTTCGCTTCAAGTGTTTCAATTACAAAATAGTATTTTGTATTTGAAATGCGTATTTTAAATACATGTATTAGAAATACTGCCCATCCCTGGCAACATGGTAAAAAGATGAAAATGACTTGATTTTACTTTCAATTCCTTTTACAAGGTATTAACATTAACATTTTTCATAACTCCATGTAGGACGTTTCTGTACATAAATGTAAGCACTGTGGCAGTAGTAATGCAATATTTAAAAAATGTAGGCTACTCTTGTACTCTTGATACTCAAGTACTTTTAAAAACAAGTACTTCAGTACTTTTACTTAAGTAGACATCTGACTGTTGTACTTTTACTTGTACTTGAGTAAAATTTAGCAAAGGGTATCTGTACTTTTACTCAAGTAATGAAGCTGTGTACTCTGTCCGCCTCTGCTCATTTGCACTATCACCATGAAACTCACTCACACAGAGCACCTTACCTTACCTTATGCACAGAGAATCACAGGCTCAGTCCCTGCCTCAGTCATTGCAAGCGCCTCTTGATTGATTAATCACCCACTATGTGGATACTGTTTTTAGAATTGATTTAGATTAAGTGTTAGTATAATTTGTATTTTACTATATTTAGTATATTCTTTATCTTCTACTGTCCTTATTGCTTAGTTGTGTTTTTTATATTATATACTTTTAATTACTTTTTCTGCTGTTAGTAAATGTGTTTGTGTTGTCTGTATGCTACTGAGACCTTGAATTTCCCCTGGGGATCAATAAAGTATCTATCTACTTGAAGTGCCCTTGAGCAAGGCACCTAACCCCTCACTGCTCCCCGAGCGCCGCTGTTGTTGCAGGCAGCTCACTGTGCCAGGATTAGTATGTGCTTCACCTCACTGTGTTCACGGTGTGCTGAGTGTGTTTCACTAATTCACAGATTGGGATAAATGCAGAGACCAAATTTCCCTCACGGGATCAAAAGAGTATATATACTTATATACTATACTATACTAATCAGTCATGGGTGTGTTTTGAGCACACCATCCTTTAACCAATGAAAATGACATCTGTCATTCCCTTTAACAGCATGCAGCGCAAATTCAAATAAGAAAAACAGATCATTTAAAACAGCTAGAAAAGTTATGTACAAGTCTTACACATGTAGCATGCATATACACTAGAGCATGTACTGTTTCATACAAACCAAAGGGAATGCTGAAGAAGGGGCTGATGAGGGCAGCCTCAGCTGTGCTTCGGAGTTTTGGGTCAGTGTGGAGCATGCTGGGAAAGACCAGGTGAAACATCATGATTTAGAAAAAAATACAAGAGCTGTATCTGTCTCCAAAATACATGCACAAGAAAATGTCAACATGTCAAATCTTGAGAACACAATACTATATATATATAATATATTATCACATAAAGCATCTCATGTTTCCACTTTGATAGCATACCTCTTAATAAGATCTCTGAGATGATATACTGGGATGGCAGGGTAGACCATACTATTACTGGTGAAGATATGATCGACTATTGCAGCGTTGTTATCCTAAAAAGACAACAGATCATTTGACTCATAAGTGAACTATATAATTAGAATCAATGAGTGTTGAGCTTATCTGAACCAGCAAGATGTAACTTATAACCATACATGCTGGTGCAGCCCTCCTTGTATAACTCACTGTGTGTGGCTTGAGACCAAACTCTTTAGCTTAATCCTTAGACCAATCCTTGAGACCAAACTCTTAAGCTCAATCCTTTTAAGCACACTATGTTGATATTTAATTTAGTTTATATAGTATATTTAGTATTTAGTATTTTAGTATCATGTTTATCCTCTACTGTCTCTATTGTACAGTGGAGTTTGTATATTACTTTTTCTGCTGTAAGTGCATGTTGTGTGTGATGTCTGTATGCTACTGAGACCTTGAATTTCCCCTTGGGGATCAATAAAGTATCTATCTATCCATCTATATAACTCAAAATCGATGGCTGTCACCAGTCCTCCTACTGACCTTCCATTCCTGAGATCGGACCGTCTCCTTCAGCTTGATGCCCGAGTACAGCTCCAGGAGGATGATCCCCAGGCTCCACAGGTCGATGGCGGCCGTGCACCCACTGTCACCCTCCAGCCCGGCCTGGGCCAGAGTGTTCTGCTGCTCCGCCTCAGGGGCCCGGTAACCATCCGTCTGGACGTACTTCACATCCTGTGTGGTGAGTACAGAGAGCAGTGTAAGATAAAAGCTGGAAGACTGATAAGAAGTTTCAAATCAGTTATTGTAATTAATTTCCCAGCAGAATACAAACTCATTCATCATCTTGGGGAAAAGGAGTAAAGCACCATATTGAGCTAATCAGGGCCAAATGTGCAGTAAAGGGAAATATGTAAAAACCTCCAGTAAAATACCATTCTAAAAACAGATTTATAACTTAACACATTTGGCATTAGGCACTTGAGCATCATCAAACCGGCATTAAAACCCACACACTTAAGCTCACCTGATGTCCCTCTTTGTAGCTGAGCCCAAAGTCGATGAGCTTGAAGCACTCATCCTCGGCACTCCAGAGCACGTTGCGGGGCTTGAGATCGGCATGCACATAGCCCTCGCGGTGCAGGAACGCCAGGGCCTCGAGCATGTTGCGGGCGCAGTGCTGGATGAGCCACATGGAGTGACCCTGGTTGGAGGCACGCAGTAGCAGCTCAGACACGCTCACGTCCAGCAGCTCCAGCAGCAGGCAGCGTGTGGGCACGCCCACCGCGCTGTGATTGGTGAACACCCCATACAGGGTCACTGTAGAGGAGAAACCGTTGGTTTAAACTGTTTCAGTTGTGCAAATATCAACAGGTATAAACACTTAAGAGAATAAGATATAATATAATGAGCTGAGCTCAATTGACCACACCTTTAAATTGTTTTAAAAGGGCTTGTAGCACTGTCATCTATGCATGCAAAACATGTATGAAATGTAAAAGTTGAATGTGAAAAGTTATGGCAATGCAAGGGAAACCCTTGTATATAATGAAATAATGGTTCAATCAATTCATGCATTTCTACTTGATTTATTTCCTCAGATATTTTGACCCTAAAATATCCTAAAATCCCCCCAAAAAAGTATCAATCTATCAATGTCTCTGTTGCCCTACCTATCTAACCATCTATCTATCTATCCATCTATCTATCTATCATGGAAAACACATAATCTCTGCACCAAAGGACCTGGTTAACCTATTCATGGGTCCTAGCGAAATCCAGTGTAGCAGATGGACGTGTCCCTATTCGAGACACATGTACAAACTAAATGTATTGCATGCCCAGTATGTGCTGAGTCAATCATACTGGCTCTTGACTGTCTCAAGACGTGATCACTACAGTTATGCTCCCGTCATAGGGCGTAACTGGTTGATATAGTATTTCAGTGTGTAGGCCTACTCTGTACTTCCAATTTGATCAGCGATTTTGCTTGAACGTATAGATACTGCAACGTTGACAAAGAATTCAAGTGTATTAGCCTGATCCATAGTTATAGACACATGGTTATGTTTTAGCATATCACGTCATTGCAATTACCATTATGGCAAAGGCATATCGTACCTATATTCTTATGTCCCTGAATGTCTTCAAGCACGGATCTTTCTTTGTGGTACCCGTAATCCCCACCCTGTGCGTCCGCCTGGAACTCCTTGACAGCAGCTGTGCTCGATCGACCAGAGCTCACGCGGTAAACAGAGGCTGACACACCCTGACCTAGCAGAGCCTGCACATTCCACATCTCTCCAAATATCTCGAACAACACCGGCGTCATGGTCTGCTCCACCGCTGCCGGTGAAGGTGCCATTATTGCTGCCGTACCGACATCCGAGGACAGTTTCCCACTCGACTCAGAACTACAAGCCATGAGGTCAAATACCTTTGCCTGGTAGCAAGATATATAAACTGCCTAGACGAGACGAGTACACCTGCTTGCTAGCTAATGTCACCACCAATACTATCCAGTTAACGAGCGACGTAAAGTTTTTTTACACACTGGAGTTTCTTTCAGCAGCTTCTGATATTTCTGACATCCGATGGCAAATAACCATTGATAGCGCCATGGTTACCCTTCTGCTATACCTGCCTAACCTCACAATTACAAACAAAATAGTTTAAAAACACTTTGCGCTTGGCTACACAATCTTGCTACGTAAATCAGCTCTGTTAGCCGGCTAAATTTAGTAATTTAGATTGAGGAATTCCACCTCAAGATATAAAGCATATTGGAGCTAAATGCGGTATGTTCCGCCCCTGACCGATCACAGATCTTCAACGATGACAGTGCGCTTTCTGCCATTGTGTTTTCTTGTACATAATACTTTTTTAAAAAACTACTCGATTAGAGATCGAGTGCATTTAGCCTTTGTTTAGCCCGCCATTTTACCGGAAGTAACGCATCAAAATAGCGTGAACTAATAACTACTTCCGCGTCCTGCTCGAGTTTTTTCCCCAAGAAATTATAAGACGCATCAGGCAATGTATAATAAGGGTAGACGGGCTCTGGACGCATGCAGTGAGACAGTTGTGTCATGTCAAACGCTGTCATTTATGAGAGCATTTTAGAAGGTTGTGTGTGCCTGTCAGGCTGAAGGAGCGCGAAGGGGGGACCATGTATGTGCTGCAAATTAGTTGATTTTACTAAAGGATTATCAGGTCGGTTAGCTGGTTATCCTGTGTTTGCATTGTGTTATCATTTTAACGTAAGTCGTAGTCAGTCTGTATCTGTAATGTTTTGATTAGGCCTATAGTTATATGTTGGGGTGTAGTTTTCTTGAAGGGTGTTCCCGGTTTAAATTACTTTAGTGCCACGTCAAAGTGACGGAGGTAAGAGGTGGACCTAGGGGCGGTGCACTTATCACTACGAATGTGTCCGGCCAGAGTGGCAGAGCAACAGAGGCATCAAGACTTGTAAGGTAAGAATATGTCAGAATCATATTAACATACAACTCCAGACAAAGTACTCGTTTGAAAGAGCATGTCGTTGCTTGTTAACGGGCTAGCTAGATGACCGTCCGGTTTCTTGTTAATGCAAAACATGCTGTGTTGAACTGCTTGCGTCTTTGCTAAGCTCATAACTTCACACTCACGTTTACTGGAAACATGCTGTAGGCTACTGTATTTGTGGTGGAAATGCTGCTGTTTAGTAGACAGTCAACATGTAATGTGTTTCTAGTGGAAATATTTGGCTGCATGGACAGGCTGTCATTCATAAATGTACAGTGGTTTAGCTTGTAGTTAGACTAGCAAACCCTGTTGTATCCGTGCCAGCCAGCACCATACTCATTTCCAGTCATTCATAACGGAGACAAAGTCTGATGGTGATCAGAGAGGTTCACAATTAACAGCAATAACAGAAACATTTTTAAATCCGAAAGCTACAGACGTGCTTATGCATTCTAGATCTAACACACGTCATTGCAGAAATAGTAGTGAAGTTGTGAGTAATTGTCTTGTAATGTAGGATTGCTGGTCAGTCCAGTGATCATGTCCTAGGGAAAGAGCTGATGTTGTTTTAGATATAATATGGACAAAGACAACCCCGAATTAGCTTTAATGACAGGGTAGAATGTAATGGTTTAGCTTAGCCAGCAGTAAACCAGGTGTTCATGGGGTAACCTACTTTCACCTGTTTCTTTTCTCCCTCCAGCATTTGAGAGTGTTTGTCTGAACATAATAAGAATGGACAGATTGAGAGAACGACTGACTGAGGCTGGGCAGTCCCACCTCTTGCAGTTCTGGAATGAGCTCAGTCCTGAGGACCAGGCTGAGATGAGCCAGGATCTGGAGGGCATGAACTTCAAGGAGATCAATGGCTTCTTTAAGAGTGCCATGGAGACGTCCTGCCAAACAAAACAAGAGAAAGTTGACAGTCGAATGGAGCCAGTGCCCAGAGAAGTCCTTGGGAGCGTGACTCGTGATCGAGAGTCTCTCAAAGATTGGGAGAAAGAGGGTAAGTGTCAAATCAAGAAATCAAATTGTATTGCTTCTTTACTGGCAATGAGGAAAGCAAGTGTTCAGGAAGTAGTTATGGCCCTCTTTTTCTACCCACTCATAAGGACATAAACTTTCTCTAAATGTTATGCAACACACTTGCAAGGTAGTGTTACTCCAATATCCTCCGTCCTCATACTTTGCAAAGTTGCCAGTGTGACACAGATAACACAGCTTAGTTGTCGCTGGCTTCCATAAACACAGAATGAAAACCAGCATTATTTCAGGATCAGATCCTGCCTTGAGCAAGTAATACAGTATGAGGGCTTTGCTATGTTAAAACCAGTAAGTGGGGGTCCTCTTATTGGCTTGAAGCCCTGGAGGTCCAGTCAGAAGGCCAAAGCAGAGGAGAAGAACTTTTTTTTTTTTTGGGGGGGTGGGGGGTGTAGAACCATCTGGTTTTAACTAGCCCCTTGATGCCAAACTGGTCTATTACACCCTTGGTTATGAGGTCATACAGCATTGTGTCATGCCTGTTTCAGTTTTCATATACAGACAGTGAAAGGCAACGCCTAGCTACAGTTTTGCTGTTGTAATGTTCAGTAGTGGTTTTAATTGTGGAAGTGTGGAAGCTTTGTTTTTTTGTTTAATATGTTGACAGTATGTGAAGTAGCACTGGACATTTATGGCCGGGTTCCGAGTAAACAGAGTTCTAGACTAAAAGGTCTTTTGTTCAGTGTAGCTTCACACATGGCCCATGTCTCATTGATGTTCACACCAATTTAAGAAATAAAATACATTTAAAAAGTATCCTGTTTTTGGCCTCCAAGAGGGCAGCTCTGTCAAAGTAGAGATAATTGGGATAATGAACCCTCTGCTTTCATTTATTGTTAAGTGGCTAAAGGCGCTGACCTGTGAAGTTAGGGCCCGAGCACTGGATGTGCAGGCTGTACCTATTCACTGGTCTTGGTCTTCCATTTCCTAGAGGTTTGGTGTAGATTAACTCATAGGTGTCGTGATTCTATTATGAGGGGGGTCATGCACGGCCCGTCAGACCCGTCATCGCTGCTTGCGGCTATATTTGGAATTACTTTCTCAAACACTCTCTGCTGACAATTTGTTTATCTCCATTTGTTTTCTATGTGTGATTCTGTTTTTTTCTCTCTCTTTCTGATTTTATAACCTTATTTCCTTTTGACTCTCTTTTAATGTATTTCTGTTTGTTCCTGCTCTGGCTCTCTCTTTCTCTCCATCTATATATCTATCCCCTCCCCTTTCTCTCTCTCTGTCTCCTCTCTCTGTCTCGGTCTCTCTCTCTCTCTCTCTCTCTCTCTCTCTCTCTCTCTGTCTCGGTCTCTCTCTCTCTCTCTCTCTCTCTATCTCTATCTCTCTCTCTCTCTCTCTCTCTCCAGGACTCCGCTGCATTGCCCAGAACAAAGTTGCTGTTC
The DNA here is from genome assembly GCF_018492685.1 of Alosa sapidissima. Classification (NCBI taxonomy): domain Eukaryota; kingdom Metazoa; phylum Chordata; class Actinopteri; order Clupeiformes; family Clupeidae; genus Alosa; species Alosa sapidissima. Next base: position 23,138,424 of record NC_055968.1, on the reverse strand, counting down.
TTCTGCTGGCTGGTGGGCAGGGGACCCGGCTGGGCGTCTCATACCCCAAAGGCATGTACGATGTCGGCCTGCCCTCACACAAAACCCTCTTTCAGATCCAGGCCGAGCGCATCCTGAAGCTCCAGCAGCTTGCTGAGCAGCAGCACAACGCTAAGTGCTGCATCCCCTGGTAAGCTGCCGCTACACTGACTGTCTGGCCCAGTGAGCCCTCTTACCCAGTCTATAAAATGGTGTCCAAGCAAGGTTGTATAAGCTTAGATAACCCTTGCCAGACACTGTTGCACTTAATAGCTGTGCCTGTATAAACTAATTGTGTAATTGCTGAATGATATTTTTTATGATGGCTCATCTTGTTCTATTGGGCCATTAGGTTGTCTCTGTTGAAGCCTAATCCCATCCAGGAAGTTTTGTTTTTATTTTCTCAGAGTTCAAAGTATTCTTCCATAACATTACAAAGGAATTGCATGTCATTAAATCAACTTGACTAATGCCTTTATCTCAGAGAGAGCATCAAGGCCACATGCCTCTGTTGCCTACACTCATTCCTTTGCATGACAACAGCTCACAAGGAAATTTCGTGCCATAGTTTCTCGGAAATTAATTATTTGCATACTTGCATAATCAACATGCATTTTCTCCTTGAGAGAGCTGCACAGGGAACACTGGCATAAATACTAAACCATGTTTTCTGTGCCAGGTTGGCGATTAACCTCATTTAGTTTACTCATTTCAGTCAATTTTCTCTTGGTCAATTGCTGGTCCTATTGCTGGAGGATGTTCAAGGTTTTCATTACCATGTCATTAGCTGCTCTTTGCAGAAGCAGAACATGAATAACAAACCCTTTTTTACTTATGTACCTTGGGCCAAACCATTCTTTGTTTGTGGGATGTTGACCAAGAGGCTTGAATGAAATGTACACAAAAGATAGAATATGTAACTGTATGTAGCTAGTATATAAGCTATCTTGAATTTCCCCATGGGGATCAATAAAGTATCTATCTATCTATCTATCTATCTATCTATGTATCTATCTATCGCTTTGTAGGTCAGGAACATTTGACAACATGCCTTTAAATGTTGTCTTTTTAATTAATGTCGGACCTGTATAGGATCTATTCAGTTTGAACAACAAGATGTTGTAGACAGGCTTTAACAGTTATAACTTGTAAGACTATTATGGTCATACAATGCTAATCAATAAATTACACATTATTAATCAATAATTACACTTTAGGTACATTATGACCAGTGGGAGAACAATGGAGTCAACCAAAGAGTACTTCTCAAAACACAACTACTTTGGCCTAAGCCAAGATGATGTTGTATTCTTCCAGCAAGGCATGCTTCCCGCTATGGATTACAGCGGGAAAATTATCCTGGAGAGTAAGGGGAAACTCTCCATGGCTCCAGGTAAACACGGCATCCTTTACTACCCCAAAAGGCCGTAGGTTGCACTGATTATAGACACGTTTCCCGTTAACTAACAAAACTAGATATTTACATGGAGAGCATTGTTCCATGCTGTTTTATGGTGCTTTCTGCCCCATAGTTGCACACACATGTTTTTTGTGATATTGCATAGAAATCCATATAGAACAGCTAAGGGCCGTTGTTTGGCAAGATGCGCCTCTTAGCTGTTCTATAATCAGTGTAACCTATGGCATGTATGATACGCATCGTGCCTAACAACGCTCCTTACGGGTGTTGTACGGCACGACGGCATGTACACTTGCGTGCCATGCCTAACAACGCCCCTTAGCTGTTCTATAATCAGTATAACCTACGGACTCAAGTGGCTTATAAATCTGTTTACACTACGGGTGTCCCGCAGGCGGGACAATTGCAGTGCCCCCCACCTCTCCCCAACATTCTAAATCAATTGTATGCACCATATTGCTATGTAGTATTATAGTATAATATTATACACCATTTAAAAGGCACAGCAACAAGAAATGTAACAATTTATTTATATATAATAATTCTTCCACCAAGAAATATATATTTCCTCTATCAGAATGGTTGCCAACTTTTGTATCAAGTTCAAAAATTCGTAACGAAATTCGGTCAACGTGTGGGGTTGAGTTGGATTATACAACTGCATATTGTTGCTGTTATATTACAAGAGCCATTCTCCCCAGAGCAACTCTGGGTTAAGTGCCTTGCTCAAGGGCACAATGGTGGAAGCTGGGACTTGAACACACAACTTTTCAGGCTACTGCATGCTAGCCCAGCTCCTTAGCCACTACGCTACCACCGTCCCACAAGCTACCACTGCCCCACATCCAAGCCTTAGAGCGTGTTTGGAACGCACCCAATTAGAGTGTCTCTTTCCAAGTCTTTGGGGTAGAAGGCACTAAAAGGGACTGGCCCAGTTTGCATCAAAGAATACATTATTGGCTTCTTAGACTGTCTCAGTTAATTGAATATAAATGAATTGGTGGTTGTTTTTTTATACATTGCCTTGGCAATGATAACATGACAAGGGCAGGGAGCCCTGCATTTTTAGTAGCTTTATGGTAGGTCTGTCATTTTTTTACTACCTTAATCTTCTTCACGTCTGCACTCAATCAGACATAGAGGAAGCCTGCTCCTTGGGTGTGTCCTTGTAATCAGGGTACTGTATCCCTTGTATTTCAGGTCTATAGTTTCCCTGGAATAAAATATTTCTCTCTGTTTCTAGATGGCAACGGAGGTCTGTACAGGGCCCTGGGCACACAGAAGATCATAGTGGACATGGAGAGGAGAGGTATCAGCTGTATCCACGTATACTGCGTAGACAACATCTTGGTGAAGGTGGCTGACCCAGCCTTTGTTGGCTTTTGTGCACTAAAGGGAGCTGACTGTGGAGCAAAGGTTAGTGTGGGTTAACTTTTTACTGCGGGCTTCTGGGTTTTAACACACTTTTTGACTTTTAGAACTAGAGTTTAAGAGAAGGTATGGATAGGGTATACTATACCATTATTATGTCATACTTCATGTCAGTTTTTGACACCATCCATTCAGATGTGTAAACTTAATTGTTAACCATCCAGAGTAAATTATACGGTCTTCTTATTTAACCATAAAGCAGTACAAAGTTCATTATTGATTACCTTCTGATGTGGTTTTTATGTAAAGGCTAATTCTAGGTTAAGAGTGTTTTTAGGGAGCTGATTAACAGAACAGAGTGAACCTCAACACCATTGTTAAACCTGCACTTACTATAGCTCACCACTTGGTGGTGCTATGGCTTTTGAAAGGGTAACTAATGGGTAGTCCAGGCAGAGTTAGGAAGAGAAGAAGGTGAACATTATGTTCTTTACAGCATGTTCCACCATCTTTTCTAATAATAACACTGCATCTTAGGTTTTTGGGCATGAAAGTGGACACATTTGAGTGTACAGTAGTTGTATTGCCCATTTAATTGTAAAAACATGCCAGGGTTTTCTAACCAATGTCATTTATCAGCAAGCAGCACAGTACAGTATGAAGTGCAATGTGGGAAACGTTTGCTTCCATTTGAACACAATGAGTTTTCTTTATGGAGCAAAATTCTGAAAAGGGTGACCATAATAGACTTCACCAGGAGAAAGGGTTCAAGGTTCAAAGGGTGACCATACAGGTTTTACTGGGAGTGGTTCAACATGAACCTGTAATGCTATCAGACTGCAGAGTACACAAGTGCTTTTCTCAGATTTGTGAATAATTCCATACTAACAAAGTTGTAGTATGTTTATTTTTTTAGGGTTGCAACATACTGCAGAGAGTAAAAACATACAGTATTTTCCATGTCACCATGCACTTATTAGTGTTCAAGGCCTTAATATCCCTTTGGCATCAAATCAGCAGGGTTACTTTGTCCTTACAGTTTTGAGAAAGTGGGGAGAGAGAGAACTTTGATGTATAGAAGTGCATGCCAAACAAACTGATAAAACGGTCCTCCATTCGATCAGCTTCCTTTAAATTTCTTAGAATGCACACAGTTTCATATCAGGGCCTTGCGAACCGATATGTCCTACAAGTATGGCCTACAAGTATAGCCTTAGTAAGCCTCTAGTCATGCAGCCCAGTACACACAACTGTTATGTCCGCTAGAAGACCTTCTCCGGGCTCCATGGAGACAGCGGAACTGCTCGCCCCCGTCTCTGGGACGCGTGTGATTCAGTCCAGTGGCTGCGATGAGGCTTGGGGTATAAGCTTCAATTAGATGTCATTAGTCTACATTTTCTTCACATCTGTGGACATTCCTTCACGCGCCGTCCGTCCCAGTTGGTAATTACTCGCCTTTCCCCCGAACCCCGGTCCGCAGAGCAGGTTTGCAACTGCGCGCTCAAGAGCTCCAAAACGAGGCAAAGATGTTCAGCAGCACTACTTTGGCCTATGAAACACATATTTTAGTGTTCTGGTTCCACCTGATTGGTGCCAAGTATTTTTTGGTCATTTTTGCCCATCAACTTTATAGCAAATGTAAAATAAGACCAGGAAAACTTCTCCCCTGATTTAAAGCTGTCAAAGTCATTTATTTTCTTGGCAATAGGCTTTGCCCTGTCAGATGTTAAGGAAATGCCACAGAATTGCCTGCCAAGAATATAGGTATGTTATATTTAGGTTATATATGTATATGTATGAGTGTTATGATTAGTTTATATATAGATATGCTATATAGAACACCCTTTTTCTTAAAGTACAGTGCTGAGGGAAAGACCTGGCAGGCGGAATAAATTATTTAAAAAAGTGTTTGGGCACTTTCCCAAGAATCTTGTGATGTGGCCTTGAAAGCATTCGTCATTCCCGTATGGCGCCCAACCAATGACTAATCCACAAATACCCAGGAAATAACGGCAGCCCTGCTCCCGTATGCACCAAGTCAGTCCAGCGTTCAAGACACTCAGGCTTTGGTCTGTGCAATCAAGAGAAATACCTTTCCAAAATCATGTCTGGACACTTCATAGTCAGACTCTGCCATTGAGTTTGGCGCAAAATGGTAGGGAAACAATTCCTTCGTGACTCTGGGGAATCTGTGGTAGAGAGGGGCTAACAGGATGAAAGACCAGACCCACCCTCCCCATTGTAAATTGTAAAGTATACAGCTAATGTGGCTTCCAGCGCGAAGCCTCCTCCCCTACACAAACCCACCATCAACAGTGAACTTTGTAATTTGTAACTCACAGATGGATGCTGGGCCCTTTTCCCCCTCTCTGTCCGTGTAATGCCTGTTCCTGTTTTAAATTAACATGGGAGATGGAGCGTGGGGCACCGTGTTTTCCTTTTACATGGCATGACCATTACTGATTGGTGCAAATAAGCTGTATCCCACATCTTAACCAATTGTGGAATTTTGAGAACGAAAATGTTGCAGTGCTCATGAAATGGAATGACATCCAGATTTTGCCAAAACCATCTCTGACATTGACATCAAGGCCCCGGCTGGAGTTGTGGCCTGTTTATAAATAACCCGATTTAGACGGACTTCTATTTATTTTTACGAGACCCCAATGGCCTCTCGTCTTGTGACATCACTCGCAGGTTGTGGAGAAGACCAATCCGACAGAGGCCGTGGGCGTGGTCTGCAAAGTGGACGGCCGCTACCAGGTTGTGGAATACAGCGAGATCACCCTGGCAACAGCGGAACGGCGGAGCGCCGACGGGCGGCTGATGTTCAACGCCGGCAACGTGGCCAATCACTTCTTCAGCCTGACGTTCCTGAGAGACATCGTCAAGTGAGTCAGACCCCCCCTCCGAGAGACAGAGACTGACTCATGCACGACATCAGTCAGGGCCGTCTCACCCTTACTCACTCACTCACCCGCTCATAAACTGAAGGGTCAAATAAATGAGCAGTAATTCAAAGTGAATGCTGTCATAACTGCTGTCTAATATTAATATTTCAAAATGCAAACTGGAAAATTTAATGCATCGTAAGAGCCCAAAAATGTCTCTAAAAGAGAGAGCCAGGAAAGCACAATTGCAAACTTGTAATGGACAGAAATGGCCCCTGTACTGTATAATGCCATGTAAAAAAGATCAGTCAGTCAGGACTGAAACAAGGCTTTTTTCTTATGACAGCTCCATGTGGGCTATTCTTAGTATGATTTTATCGCCCACCCCCCAAAGATGGCCTTCTGGGTACAGTACATTGAATCCAGATTGAATCCTGGAACAGGTATTTGGTAAATGGTTGCTAGGCACTGTACCTCCAAACAGTGGAGATTTCCATATCTAAGGAGCCATGCTATGTTGGGAATTGTCAGAAAGGTAGAAATGACTTACCCAGAATATAAGGTGAAGTAAAAAAAAAAAAAAAGAATATCTGTAATTTGTGTATGTCTGGACATTGGTATTTTAAATGCGTGATGGCTTTGCCAGTCTCTCCTTTGCCTCTCTCTCTCTCTCTCTCTCTCTCTCTCTCTCTCTCTCTCTCTCTCTCTCTCTCTCTCTCTCTCTCTCACACTCTCTCTCACTCTCCTTTCTCATTCTAAGTTTTATGAGAGCAACATGAAAAAGTACATGTTCCATTTTTATATCCTGTCTTTTCCTGTATCTGTCTGTCTGTCTGTCTGCCTCCTCCTGTCTGTCTGGTTCCTTCTTCTCCCTTTTCTTCTGTCCATCTTCCCCAGTATCCATGAGCCTCAGCTTCAGCACCACGTGGCCCAGAAGAAAATCCCCTATGTGGATACACAAGGGCAGCTAATCAAACCCGACAAACCCAACGGGATTAAAATGGAAAAATTTGTCTTTGACATCTTCCAGTTTGCCAAGTGAGTGAAGCAATGATTTTTTTTCCAGCCCTGTTTTTAACATATGTGCTGCTTACACACACACACACACACACACACACACACACACACCACAGAACACACAAAACTGTCAAAACAGCAGGTCCACAATGCTAGTCCCACCCCTCTATACACCCTTGCACTGTCATATACAAACATACTGAAGCACATGTACTCACTGTCCATGGAGACCGCTCATGTCCACACACACGCACACACACACTTCCTTTCTGACGGGCCCAACCAGCTCTCTTCTCCTGTCGTATGGTGAGGCCGAGCCCAAAAGAGTTCAGCGTAACAGCCATTGCGGCTCACTGCCCTTCAGTGCCCTGGCTCTACTTAAGGGGCTCATAGAAATTCCGTTACCACTGGGAGCCATTACGTCAGGCTGGAGTCATGCCGCTATTGGGAAGCCTTCATAGAATTCAAAGGCATCTTGCAGACAGATTCCTCCTCCAGTTGCTCCACACTGACGTCAAGAATTCAATTATTTTTTTGTAGCCATTTCATTCAAAGCGCAATCAGATATTGATCAATCAGTATTGAAACTCAACGGCATTTCAAGTTCAAAGAGCAGACCAACATCAGCCACTCAGATGTTCCGTTAACTGTAGAGTTCGACTGATCGAGCATGCTGGAGGTCTTGCATGCTCACAATGAAGCAAAAAAGCACTGACCACAGAACACGTGGTGTCTCTAGACTTGTTTAGTAAACATGCGAGCAGACAGATTTGTCTGAAATGTAGGGCCTTTCATTTAAGGCCGTAACTGTAGGCTTTGCACATTTGGTTCAGGAACATTTTGACCATTAAGTCTGGGCCTGCTGTGAGTTACTGCCGAGAGTGACCGGCCACATGCTAGCAGTGGTATTTTGTAGGAAGTGGACTGTTCGAATACTTCTTCACTGACCGTCTGGTATGCCTTCACAGGACGTTTGTGGTGTACGAGGTCTTGCGAGAGGACGAGTTCTCGCCCCTGAAGAACGCCGACAGCCAGGACGGGAAGGACAACCCCACCACGGCGCGACACGCCCTCATGTCGCTCCATCACCGATGGGTGCTCAACGCCGGCGGGCATTTCATCGACGAGAATGGCACGCGAGTCCCCGCAATCCCCAGGTACACACACACACACACACACACACGCATATACATACACACACACACGCATATATACATACACACACACGCATATACATACACACACACACGCATATATACATACACACACACACACATACATACATACACACACACACACACACACACACACACACACACGCATATACATACACACACACACGCATATATACATACACACACACACACATACATACATACATACACACACACACACACATACATATACACACACACACATACATACACATACAGACATACTCATACAGATAAAGACGTGTGAGTGAATGTGAATGCATACTAAATTCCCATGAAGGGGAAACACTCATACAGCACATATTTTATGTCTTGTGCGCTTATCAAGTCAGGGGATGAGTCGGACACAAAATATCACCGGGAGATTTCAAGCACAAATGGCCTCCTCCTGAAGAGGGGGAGAGCGGGTGTGACCCAACGTATGGCAAGTTAACTTAGATAAAAGTGTCCCCAAAATACACATGGGTAACATATGAGTGTAATGAGTCTTAACAGTTCTGGCCACTCCCACTTTGCTCTTAACCAAATCCTTTGCAGGATGTTACTCTAGCCTCCCCACCGCTACAATGATATTATAATAGGGTAGAACAATAGATATAGTAATAATCAACCTGTTGCTGGCAATGGAAGCATGTACCTATTTGCTAGCTTGATGTTTTTCTTTACTGTTAAACGTGAACTACGTTAGCCTGGTAGCTACCTAGCTAGCTATCCATCTAGGTAGACTCTGAAATAGCCCTAATCCGCAAATGGGATTCATCATATGCTTCATAAGCTTCAGGAGACACAAATGATGGCTTGAAGACTCGCCTCCTCTAGTGCCTCATACCCTTTGTTGCCTTCATGATCCCTTTTAAAAGTTTCTTGTAGCTAGCTGCCTGCTACCAAATGCCAACAATGACAAGCCAGCATCAGTGTGTGTATTTAAGTATTTAATGCATTATTGGAATGAAGTTTAACATATGAAGCTTTTTATTCTTATTTTATTCTTAAAATAAAACACTATTTTACAGTGCTAAAGCCTACTTCTATTTTAGGGGGGAAATCCGGGGCTACTAAAACCATACTGCAGCGGCCATCTAAAATATTTAGTAAGGGTCTGGAACTTGCACGACAGTTCATCATAGCTGTTACTACGTGGTTACCAGGGCCATGGGGAGTGAGATTGCACAGCCCAGGCTGCTGGAGGGCGCAGCAAAGAACTTTATCAGCTTTATCAAGAACGATATCGTGCCTGTTTTTAAGCTCACAGTAATCAGCCCGACCTCAAAACATTTCTACTGAATTCTCCCAACTCTCCCAATTACCACTCCGCTATTGAATCAAAGTATTGGACAGGATGAAGTATTCAAACATGCTCACGCACACTGTATGCAGATATTGCACCTTTTTATTTAGGCCAACCTCCCAAGTATAAATTTTCTTGAACTTGCCATGTATTAAATGAATCAACTGTGGTGTTGTGAATCAAGGTACTCTGTTTGGGCACTCAGTCACCCAAGTTGGGTTGCCCAGAATTAAGAGCATCCCAATGCTGTTTATGTTTTGTTTTGTTTTTATTTTGATGTCACTTCCACAACCAGTGTCATGTAAAACACCAAAGAGGTTTGTTAGGCCACATTCTGTACACCATCTTTTTTTGTACTCATGTTATCTCCTGTGTAATATTTCTAGACACGGACCTGCAGGGAGTGTTTCACCCGGTGTCACCCAGAAGTAACTATTCCCAGTGTTTATTTTTTTATATAGTGCATGGTGGTGGGGCTTCCGCTTTCCCCCCCCCTCACAGATCCTGCAGCTAACCTAGCCATCACAGAACAAGGCCCAGAGGCCATGGGAAAGGTCCCTTGACCTGGCCAGGGTGGTGGTGGGAGGTATCCATGGCCCGAATGCCAGCTGGTTCCTGCTAGGACTGGTCCCCTGTCGCTAACTAACAGACAGACTGCTCTGCATGTGGGGTTATTAGGCATGCCAAACAATCAGGGAGATGATACTCATTTACGCAAATTCATGGTTATGGTGCGCCTCTGAATCAAATGTCCGTTTTCGCCATTTCTGTGTTCCTCTCTCCTCTTCTCTTAAACCTGTGATTAACTTCCAAGGGAAGAATGTATTATTTTAAAACCTTGCAATAAAATAATCATTCTTTGAAAAATAGAGGATAGTTTTAAACGTACTGTACTGTAAAAATGATTTCTGTAATTATGTAGCTGTTATTTAGCACAAGTGTAGATAGCTTTACTGCAGGCCTTGTTTAAGACAAAAGTTTCTTATAGATTATTAAATAAGTTGTAAAATAGTCCTGGGTTTGTATAGTTGGATAGACGTTCACAGAATAAGATAGTTGATTTGCATTGTTACGTTAGTAACACTAACAGTGTTGTCACATAAACAAACCCTTCAGTATGGCCAGGATCTTAGTTAAAGGACTGCTACAAGCACCTACTACATGTTAATGTGACCTCTTCTCTAGCCGTGTTTGCATCTACAGAGTGGTTAACTCAGTTTGTCTGTGTAATCCATATCCACAGCTTGAAGGATGGCACAGACCTACCAATCAAATGTGAGATCTCACCACTTGTCTCCTATGGGGGAGAGGTATGAAGCCAGCCTCTGCAGTTTCTTATGCGTTCAAACTGTTGCCAAGTTAAGCATTAGCATCAGAGGCCTTAACTAATTCTGTCGTTACAGGGATTGGAAGGATTGGTGAAGGGCCGTGAGTTCCGTCCCACACTGGTCATTGACAAACACGGACTCCATGAACTGGTGAAGAACGGACTGTGAGGAACAAGATGGCGGCAGTCGACGAACCAAATGGAAATCTGGAAATCTGAAATCTGTTTGCCTCTCGAACTGGGGAAACTGAAGTTATTGTGCAATAAAATGAAGGAAGGAAGCGTCTTGCAGCCAACTGCACGAAAACCGTTTTAAAAGATTGAGCTATATTTATTTTGCGAAGACTTATTTTTTTATTTGCACCTTGTCACCGGGTCTGGCCAATAATAATTGCATTTATCCCTTAAATTGTACATACAGTAGATTTCCAGCACAGAACAATAAATAAGATCAAATGTTATTATGATTATTGTTGTACAAAAGGTACGTAGGGAGGGTTTATGAAATATCCCACGTGTGACATTTGTCAAACTGTTTGTCTCCTGCCAAAGTGGCTCAATGTCTGTCTGCTCTACTGTACTCTGATGAAAACTTTTCTTTTTCGACGAGAGTGTCTGTGAGTGTCTCCCATTCGAGGTCAGACTGACAGGACTTTGATTAAACGCACAGTTGAGTTCCCCCTGGCGAGAGTGTGTGTGTGTGTGTGTTTTGATGGGTGTGTTTTTTGCATTAGAGATCCAGGCTCGTTGAATCAGAATTTCCAGCGCATGGTTTATGAGGGAGGTTTCAGATGGGCCGGAGCCTGCTAGACCGCCGCAGCCATTCAGGAAATGTGCTCTGTGGCTCCTCGCGGCCAACTCCCCCATCTCTCTCTCTCTCTCTCTCTCTCTCTCTCTCTCTCTCTCTCTCTCCATCTCTGTTTGTCCTCTCCTGCTGCTCACGTTCCTTCCTCTCCTCTTCGGCTTTCTCGTCTCTGCCGTTGTCTCACTTTCACTGTTGCCCATGATGCACCTCTGCAGTTCTGTCTGCTCTCTCACCCCCCCACTCCCCTCTCATTTTCCCCTCGTTTCTCTTGAATTCTACAGACCTAATGGGAAGAACCTTTTTTTCTCTCTTTCTGTTTACATTGTCACCACAGTTGGCATACCAAAATATTCAGATGGTATACTTGAAGGATTTTGTCTGTCTTCACTCTAAATAAACCGATACAAAAGTAACTTATTGTCATTTGTATGTGTCTCACCCGCCGTGCAAAGACGATGTCCTAAAACAATTAAAACATGTCAATACCTGGGTAATACAAGAACATGGATTAGTGAAAAGCCTGGATAAATTAACCCAGAGTAAATGATAAACCTGCTAATAATTAGCTTTGTTTTGCAGAGAGAATGAAGCTATGGGACTGTGCCATTAGGACGTTTACCACTTGGGTTGATTTAGATAGGCTTGTTACTTATCCCCACTCGTGGGATACCTTAAAGAAATAAGATTAGTGTATAGCTATCAGACAAACCTGATTACAAATTTGAATCCTCCCTGTCAGTTGAAAAAGTGGTGATGTTCCATGAGAGGAAAAACCTGTGCTCCTCAGAGAGGGCTTTTTAATCAGCAGGGCTGTTCAGGATGAGGTCTTAACAAAGTACTCAAACACTTACATTCAAGGCTGTAGCCATGGGGTCAACAGGTCATCAGAAATAATGACCAATTTGTACATCCGCTTTTTTCAATTTGTATTTTATAATTCCATGGTATTATGCAACTTTAACATACAGTAAGCAATGGGTCAGGAGAGGATTATTGTGCAAGTCGAGTCAGAGTTGCATAATAATATGTTTTTCCTGGCAGAGTTGCACAATAATGTGTTTTTCTCTGTCAGATGTTTAACCATTTAGCATATAATTTCCTAGTTTGTAACAAGTGCTTATTTTGTACAACAATGAGTGATATACTGTAGCCTACCGGTTTTGTCTTTTTGAGCATTTTTGAATAATGGGGGTGGGCATGTCCCCCTCAAAGTATGTTATGATTACAGCCTTACTTCAATCACTAGAAGTCGACCCTGTGCAGCATATGTGAAATAGTGTGCAATACATGCTACTGATATCTGCTACTTTCATGGGAGGCTTGGATGTGTCAACTCATCAGTAACCAAGTTGTCTTTGTTGACTTAGAAAAAAAACATGCTATAACAATGCTTTTACCATAATCTAACATTTCCATGCACACATAGCCAAAGATTTTCACACTCAAGCTTGGGTTGGTTTCAGAATTCTGAATGCCTTCACACACAGAGGTTTATAGGCCAAGTATACTTGCGTATACAAGGAATTTGGTCTCTGCATTTATCCCGTTGAATTAGTGAACACACAGAGCACACAGTGAACACACAGTGAGGTGAAGCACACACTAACCCGGAGCAGTGAGCTGCCTTGCTACAGTGGCGCTCGGGGAGCAGTCACCATATGTGGGAATGGGAATAGTAGTTGAAAGGTCAGATCAGTTAGAGCTGGTTAGCGACATATGATTGCACCAACTGTTGGCATTCCTACACATTGGGTAGTTTATGAGAAATGTGCTGAATAATTTAGCTAGCAACTCTGGGACAGGAGCCAATGGCCTGTACAGTAATTTCTCGTGCATTATGTGTATAAGCCACAGGAGAGTGTTTTATGCAAGTTAAAAGAAACAAAACCATATTAATACAATATTAACTGCCCCAGTGTATTAGCCTCATAGCTGAAGAAATTTAGCAAAATGAATGTATAAGCCGCGGCTAATAGTTGGGTAATTACGGTAGACACATACAGAAATAGTATAGCAATCATGTGCAAAATCAGTGATCTGCCCACCGTTAATGACACAGTAGATCAGTGGTCCCCAAACTACGGCCCGCGGGCCGGATACGCCCGCCACCTCATTTTGGGTGGCCTCCCAAAACGTGTCCGTGGTATATAGCAACCGGCCCGCACGGGAGTACGACATCGTCAAACTATAACCTCTGCAATTTCCCCCATTCATTCTCTATGGCGAGTCTTAACAGTACACATGTAATACTCTTTTTGTCCACTGGTGGTTGTTTTGGCGCTGTTTCGCGTTTGCCATCAAAAACGGAATGAAATGTAGGCCTATCTGCAAACAATGTAATGAGGCTATGCTGACTGCATCAGTGCTCAAAGTATTCAAAAAAGTTTATCAATGAATTGTTAATAACTAACTAACTTATATTCAAGTCATTTTTCTGGGACTTTCTGGGATAATTATTTGTATTTGTTCAAATGTTGAATGGTGGTCATTTCAGACCACTTCAGCACTTCATAAAATTCTCATAGTTTGAGAACTTTACATTTTCAGAGTTCAGAGTTCACACATTTTTAATGAAATATACTTTTGGGACTACCTGCTAATACTTTTGGAAATGCAAAAGTCTTTTTATTAGTATTATTTAATTTGAGTTACATTTAACACTGATATGGCATGATGGCAATATAAACACAGCTAACAATGGTATTAAATTGCAAAAGCCTATAGATTAAATGAAATGGAATATTCAACTAAGGTAGACTGCTGTTGTTCACAGCACTAAGCTATGTATGGTTACTGATATACTCAGAGTCTCTGGCCCTCTCTTACAGCCAGGCATAGTAAGCTGGCCCTCGGAAGAAAACGTTTGGGGACCACTGCAGTAGACCATCTAGACCTGTACAGTAGGTCTACCCAGGTGGTTGCTTTGTTGGTGTGAGGTTCCCCAAATATCAAGGGTATCCTCTTTATCAAGGGTACCTTGATAAAGCACTATGCAATGTGTTGTTGCATGACTCACTCACATCCTCAGATACTGTACAAGGAAGAGCTGTAGGCAGTGCAAGCTAATCATTTTGAAACATATGTGTCTGGTGGAAGCAGCTGCTTTTGTAATTGCTTAGCTTTAGAGCAAGATAATGGAAGCTGTCACAGAATAGGCAGACTTTGTGAAAGGTTAAATCTTTGGCATGATATTTATTTTAAAGGCTGTTGAGATTCAGAATATGAAACTTGTTGCAATGATGCATCTATTTGTTAATTATGTGTTCTGCCGGATCCTTTTCCTCTGGAGTGCACGTATTTGTGTCTGAATACATGAGGACCAAAGTTTAACTATAACTATATTTATATAACTGTATCGACTCATCAACTATCTTCTTTTATCATAGTCATATTCATGAACTACTTCTTATACATATTTGTCTCAACAGTAGCTGAAGGCATTCTTCTAGATCAGCTGATGTAAAATTGACTCCAAATGATTGCTTCATGGTAATCTGACCTGAAGCATCTTCATGCAGCCCCTGGTGAAAAGAGGTCACCATTTCCTAAAACAGCTCTTATCTACTTTCCAGACCATACTGAAAATTACACATTCTTCTTGGATAAAGCTCTGAGTGTGTTTCAGAACCAGAGGTATGGAGAAATAGTCCTGCTTTCCTCATTATAGTGCAGTGTTCTCCTCCTCCTCCTCCTGCTCCTGCTCAGTGCAGAGGGGGGAGAAATCAACCCTTAAAGAGATGTTCCTGCTTCTCAGACTGCTAAAGGAGATGATGTCATTCCCATAAAACTAAATATTTGTCCAAAAAAAAAAAAGAAAAGGTTCGTGTAGCGATGGAGTGGCTGACTGCACATTAAAATTGTACTTTTAAAGAAGAGCTATAGAGCGATACTGCTATAGCTGCAATAGATATCTTGCCGATGTTATTGTTTGTTTTTTTGTTTTTTTTCTTTTGACATTTTTTATTCTTCAAGTCAGAAAGAATACAATGCATGTATACATTGCCATTCTTTAATGCACTCTCAAAATTGCTGGAATTTAAAACCTCCATACAAATCAAATTAAAGAATAAAATGTGGAAGTCATCCATGATGACAATGATGTTGGACTCTGCGGTGTTTGTGCAATGTGAGATTCACATCAAACAAAAAAAAAAAACAGATTTTTTTTTTCCATGAACTGTCGCTGCTGTGAGTTGGGATCTTTTTCACTATTGCCTTAAATTGTCAAAACAAAAAGATGGAGAAAAAAAAACTCTGCTGATTGGTCACCAGAGTCAGACTTAATTGAAACCTTATGTATGGCATGTGGAATTCTGGGACTTTGGCATGCTCCCAAGAATCCTCAGAATGTAAAGTTTCTTTCCCTCTCTCCCTCTCTCCGTGTCTCCCTCTCTCCCTCTTGGTCTAGCTCTTGCTGTGTCCCCCCCCCCCCTCCTCCTCTTTTTTTTTCTTTTTTTCCAGGGGTGTCTTACATCAGCTCACAGTCCTGAGAGTTCGCCCTGAGAGAGAAGCTTGAGAGAAAGGATTCTAGCACCCACTCTCCTACACTGGCTCAACTGGATTACGAACTTCTTGGGACAAATGGTTTGAGAGAGGAAGATCTTCAGAAGTAAGTCTTAATGGTGTCTACAAAACAGCTCCTTTTTTGATGAAGGCACAAGTTTGTTATTCTTTTCATATTGCAACAATTATACAGCTCTGACTTAAAGTTCATCGTTGGCAGTCGGACTAGATGTTTATTCTGAACTAAATTAAGTTCAGCAAGTCAATCTTCAAGGGTTTTGGTGACTGGTTTTAGTGATTTTTGGTCCACTTTCTCTGTATTAGTTGCTGTTTGCATGGCAGACCAAAATAGCAGATTGCAGAGTAGCTAGCACTCCGCGCTCCACTGTGAAAGAACTGGTGCAAACCAGCTGTTTTGGAGAAAGGCTCGTGTGGTGGCTATGTACAACTCTAGTGTTCAGAAACTTGCCATTTACAGGTCAAAACAATGTATAACTTAATTTTGTATAAGCTGTGTGAATATTTTCCCTCCTCACTTATTGCCTTTCCTTTTAAACTAAGGTTATTGAAGTGTTTGTTGAGTTGTTACTATGTGGATTTTATATCAGATCAAAAATGTTGATAAAACACATAGGTCACAATCCATATTATATTCAAAAAATAATGTTTACTTATTTCTTGTCTGAAGTATGACACTGCTCAAATTGTTCAAAAAGTGTTGAATGTGGACTCCATACTGACCATCAAAAGCAAATGACATACAGCACTTCTAAATGTTACATGTTAATTATTTCAATGTGCCTGTGTGTAGTATGCCCCATGGCCACTCAGCAGTTACTGTGCCAATTTGATAGTAACTGGAATTTGTCTAGGAACAGTCGGTGCACATTTCTTCATAAATGTATTGCAGCCACTTGTGACTGAAGTTGCCTTGGCAGCACTCAGTTAACATGTTGCGCTCAAAGGTGTTTGTGGTGACAGGGCATTGAGTGAACACCTAAATGCTGCAAGGTCAAGGTGCTCCGTTATGTGACCTGCATCCTATTCCGAGCAGCCTCGTTTGTATTGGACATGGTTCATGACCTCACTGCTGGGAATATTCAGGGATGAACTCTCCAAGGCCTCAACATGTGCTTCAAGTTATCAGAAATATGTGCAGCAGGTTCTATTGCACATCAACCCCACCACCACCACCACCCTATAGACCCTGACTAACTTAGAAAAGATGACCTCTGGATTAAATATAACAGCCTACCTTTTTGTCCTGGTTTCTCATCTGCATAATTATGTAGTTGCGTAGGATGATTGGATGTGACAGATGACTCTTCTGATGGACATTTAGCAGCAGTAAATATTAGACTGTGTTTATAATATCATAATGGTGCATTTTTAGGTACTGGGGCAAGGGACAGGGGAAATGCAGTGAGCTATGTTATCACCACATCTTAGACACATGTCACTTGAATTAGCTATCCAACCCTTTAGACTAGTGCAGGATTGACAGCCATTCACAGATAACGGCCATAATGATACACTGTAATGGTGGTGTGTAATTTTGACTTGTGCTTCAAAAACAGCAGACGTTGCCTCTCCCCCAATGCTGTGCCATTACTCTCCATTTTATGACATTCCACTGCTTTTTAGATCAATCCTGCTGGATCGGGAGAGCAGTGGGATGGCTCTTTACTTAGCTGCCGTATGCATTGAGGTATAAATAGTGCTGTCCCAAAGACATCACACAAAATACCAGGTTTTACATCCCACACATGTTCTTGAACTCCAACCCAGCCCAAACCGAAACGCCTCTCTTTTAAAAACACCAAGCAGAGAGACTGGGTTTCCGATAATGTCAAGGTAAATAAATTCTGCATCAAAGTTGTTACTTATGCTTGGCAACTTGTGCTTATTCTGTCTCGCCTGCCATCTTTAACGCATTTAGGGCCAGATGATGGTGTTTCGCGATTTTTGCCATATTGGTAGCCACTGTCATCCCCCTCTGGCTAAAATAGAATGATACATTCTTGTATATTTCATCGTTGGGATTTCTATTTGCACACAATGTCTTGATCTGAAATACACCGAAAAATAAATGACAGATGGTAGATAGTCCTTTGTAAAATGGCAGTGAATGCCAGTGAGGTTTGTTTCTACCACACAGCCTATGGACCTCGTCATACTGTATCTGACTCCCTACAAAAGCCGTTGTGTGCAACATATTATATCGCAGATCGCAGTAATTTCTGAAACTGCTGCTGTTTCCTTTCACCAAAACTGTCAATGCTCAACTGACTGTACTTCCACGAAGTTGCACATCTATTGCACATACAGACGTATTCATTGTCTTTAATAAGGTCATCGAGATCCTGGATAGTGGCTGCAAAGGATTTCTTTCTTCTCTCTAGCACTGTGTACATGTGACTATCTTTACATGTCAATGTGAGAGAAAGAGAGGGGGGGGGGGGGTAAAATAAGAGGAAAATTAAAGCAAGGGTCAATAAAACTTTCAGACCGACATCCTAATGGCAAAATAATAATAAAAAAACGTGAATCAATACAAGCCAATACCAACTCTGTTATTAACGGCTATTAATGTAAATTTGATCAGCTTTTATCTAAAAAAATGTGATCACAATTTTTTTCATTTTGAGATTTATGAGGAGGGAAATAGAATTGAAATATACATGAGAATGCTGTGTGTCACTTCATATGTTCTATAAAGTGCCAGCAGCAGGTTAATAAAGCACTCAGTGTCCATAACACACGTGTGAGATCTGAAACTAGTCTTGAGTGAAGCTGGAATTAGAAGTCATTGACAGATTTCAGCAGGTCTCAGTCGCACATGATTTAAGCACCAGGGTGTGAACTGAGTGCTGCTTTTAAGGAAGGAAATGGAAAAGGATTTCTTGGCAAGAGACATTTTTTCCAAGGGGCAAAGTTGCTGGGCTTAATTTAACTCCAAAAGCTCCAGGGAGAGGCCGTCGAACTGAGGCCCTGGTCTACACAGGTGCAGAGGCAGAACCGCAGCTTTCACTGCGTCTTCACGGCTTTGGGGGCATCTGGGACTCATTTGGGCACAATGCGGTACAAATAGTTTTACCCCAACCTTTGGCCAGACGGCATTCCCATTGGTCTCAGGTCTGACTGTAGCCCAATGGAGTGATCAGGGGACAGCTTCATTTTTTGTCCAAAAAAAAAACAACTTCTAAAAAAAACTTCTAAAGCAAATAAATGTTATTAACATGAATAATAATGTATATACAATATCCATATACATGTAGATCACATAATCCAAACATATAGCTGGATATAAATAAACTAAACCTAAATACACATTTTCTAAGATAAATAAGAAAATTTAAAAATATAAAAAATACATTTGTTGATAAAATGCATTGAATCCTTTTTATCATATTGGCGTGTGGTAATATCAATGCATAATACACTACAAGTGAAAATCTCATGCCTGTGGGACAATGGCTAGTAAAAGTGCAGCCAGTGCTACTGTCCTGTACTGCGCAGGGCCGTGCCCCTGTGGTAGGCCTGTAATATCCCTGCAACATGTGACACCTGCAACCGCAAATGTCCGCTTTCCATTATGGTGGACACCAGGTGTGTCTCAGTGCCCAGAATAACGGGGGCTTGTTTTAGGCATTCTCTCACCCCTCATCGCTTGGTACGTGCACATAAACTCAGATGGTCATCATTCATTTGTAATTTGTGCTTGATACTTTTATTGGCAATAATTTACATGCACATCACCTGGATCTGTTCCCATGAAAGACGTTCCCATGAAAATAATGAAATACTTGCGATGCCATATCAGTGCCGGGGGGGGGGGTTGTGAAGGAGACTGAAACGAGAAGCATGTGTGCCCTCACAGCAAAGCGCGTGTGTGTGTGTGTGTGTGTGGGTATCAAACTCTAACCTCCCAGAGACACACGCCCTATAAAACGTAACACTGCATTGTTTAGCACTGCACTAATTCAAGCAGCCATTTTAATAGCCTATTATCTCAAGGCACATTGTTCTCTCGTAGATCCCCCCCCACCCCAACATATGCACACACACACACATGTGCGCGTGCACACACATACACACACACACACTCTCACAAACTGTGCCCATTCTGCCGCCTTTGTCTCAGTGGTGAAAGGGAAATTTTGACTGAAATTTGGTCACACAACAGAGTAAAGGGAATTTTTAATCCTCAAAGTTTTATGACAATAATATTTTTCATCAACATTAGCCCTTGCTTCCCCGGCTGCCAGGAACTTTCTCCTCATACTTCATTGTCTCTAAATGTCTTCGCATTTATATATTTCTGCCTCTCTTCTTGAATTTATATTGCGAGATGCACGTCTTAGGCCTGTAAGCCCACAGCACATCTTCACCTCACAGAAAACAGCAGCCATATATCTCTGACATGCCGCTACCTCTCCAACTTTAAAGCCCTGCGAGTGTTTGATGAATGAGTCTTAAGTCATCTGTAGCAGCCATGATTAAACGGCAGTCGCTCAGCACATGGAGTCTGAGGGCAGCTTGTGGACACTGCGGAGCCCCATCACTGTCATTTTCAGGTCAATTATTACCATCACAGTGCAAGGAAACCATTCAGCCTCAGGGCCACTAATTGCTAACAGATTCTGACGCTGAGCATTGCCGGGAGACATAATTGCCACCTTCATATAATGTCTCCCTCGTGTTCTGTCCAAACTAGTTAAAATGCACCTATAATCTTTTTTGGGGTCCAATCAGACTGTTTTGAACAGAGAATAATATTGCATTTGTGATGCCTCTGTAGAGCCCCTCTGTGCGGTGTATTTCATTACAGATCAATGAAAGAGGAGTTCATGATATCAATATGATATCAATTCCTTTATCATATCTTACATCACACATGGCCATGTAAAAGAGGCTATGGCTTGAGTTCAAAAAGTACATTGGGGTTGAACAAAGAACCGCTTTTATGTTGAGTAGAAACTATAAGTCAGTGAGTCCTTTCTTAATAATATTAAGTCAAACACTCTCTAGTCACACATATTTTTAGTTTCAGGGAAGCAGCACAACAGTTTTAAAAATGCACTAAAAAATAAAGTGGTCCATTGTTTTAACATAAGGCAGTACAGTAATAACAGCATTTAATTTAAAACTGACTTCCTCTTTTCACTAGATCTGCACGTTTCAGAAACATTTTGGGTACTTTTCAATGTATGTCATTGTACAGTATCGGCCAAGACATTAATATCATTGTGAGAAGTAGTGTTGACTTAACACAGAGCTTCAAATATTCATCCTCCTTTGCACGAAAGAAATATTGTGCATTAAGAGGGAGCCGTAAAAGAGTGAAGTGTCTGCTTGCACAGACCTTTGGGCCACACTGATGTGGCATTAGGGTGGCATAAACTCAGCTCAGTTGTGCTCTATTGATATTATCTTTTCTCCTGCAGCGGAGGCAGGCCATGTACTATGGACCCTCTGTGTGGTCAGTTTTGGAAAGGAATCCTGTCTAAGAGAAGATCATTGTTGGAGCAAAACATTTTTTGAAAACACAAAAATAAAAGGCTTCCTTTTTGCTTTTTTAACATGAGAGTGTTTAGGATTCATAACAGAAGTTCTATGTTTGAAGCAAGCCCTGCTGAGATTATACCATCATCAGCACAGCCACTGGTTGTGTATAAAGCGGTGCCAAATGTTCTCCTAGTGTCTGTCATCGTATAAAGCCCGACCCATGCTTGTTGAGCAGTTGTGATTGATTCTTGGGTTTTCGGTGATTCAGAAATCGGCATAAATGGGAAGGTGGCCAGATGGATCTGCCAGAGCAACGCCATTTGCTCTCTAAGCTTTGTTTAGTTTCCAGGCTAACATTGATTCACAATTAATGACAATCAAAAATTACTTATTCATAGCTGTGACTTTTCTTCTTAATGATGATGTTGGGTGAGTCAAAAACAAACACACCTAACCTAACAGCTACTTTTTCATGTCTCTTGAGTCTTGATTGAGTGGGTGCAAAGAGGGTGGACACCGGTACCACCTGGTTTAGTGTAATTTTATGGGAATGAATGGAATGTGTGAAAATCATTGTTTTTGCACCTAAACTGAAACTGAGGAAACAGCTGCAGCACAGCTGGATCAATCAAGCCATCATTAGGTGTGAAAACCAAGAGAAGGAGAGGAGGAGGAAATGTACCTCCGGTGAACCACACCTTAAAGGCTGCTGTGTTGCCAAAGGGAAAAATTGAGACAACGTTGGTTGGGGTGTCCAAGCGGACCAAGGTTTCGATAAATGAGAGGATGTCCTGAAATCTTTGTTGATGTCTGATTGTGCTCTCAGCGTTTGGGTTGGACGAGAGCTTCGCCACAAGAAAGGGATACTGCGGATCCCCACATAATCTGTAATGCAGATTGAATAATTCATAATATCTGTTAAGAGATTGCCATTGAGCATTTGTGAGTGGTTAATGCTGGCCAAACCAACCCACTGAAAACCTTTTGTATTACCATTTGTGGGGAGAAAAGTAAACAACACGATGGCTTTGATGACCCTTATTCGTGGGGAGGAAGTACTCTACAGTAGTCCTCTTAGAGTCAACAATGCAATCCAAGGCAGGATGGTGTATATGGTCAGTGTTATCTGCCTAACTGAAAGTGCTGAAATTGTGCCCCCACACTGTGGTTTTGCTATGGAAGTATCTGGTCTCCACTCTTTCCTGTCTCTGGCTGTACAGAAACATGATTTCTTTAAAAAGTTCATTCCTGAATTTAAGCACCCTGTCAATAGCCATCCTGGCTTTTCAGACAGAAGGCAAGATTTTACAACCAAAGAGTCAACAAGGTCAGACTAGTTCATTCTGCGATTGAATGTGACACATGTGGTACGATATTTGCTGTTCCGGCAGTTATTATGGTGTGTATGGATTAACTCATCAACTATTTACTCTCCATAAAGTGTACCTGGACACCAGTTATCAATTACCAGTTACTAATTATCTGCATTAATTAGGTTTACTCTTTGCTTTTTGTATACCAGCTGTTAGGTAGCTGCCTATAGAACCAGAAAAATGTTGTCCTGATATATTGCTCACTGCACTGTGTATTTTTCTTTGCTTAGAAAAGCACAGTGTTTTCTTTCAGTTTCAAAAATGTCCTCAGCCCATTCCACTGAATACAGTTTCATAGATCTTTCTCCAGTCCAGACATTACTAAAACCTAATACTTTTATTTTGTCTGCCTTCTGTAGTATTGTTGGTACAACGTAATCTGATGTGTTCTTGTAAGAATATAAAGAAATTACCCACATTATTTAAACTCAAAACGTCAAACATGTTACTTGTGTGATCATTGTTTGATTTTCTTCTGCTCTGTATGTCTCATGACATTCTTTTCCATCTTTTTTGTGATGCAGTGGAAACTATCCTCCTTATGATGTCTGCTTGTTTTGCCCAGAACTGATAGGAATAACAGTCGACCTCCATTAATTTCACCTGGCTTGTGAAACATTAAACATTATAGCTATTGAATTATACCTCATTTCTATAATGTGACCATGAATAACTGGGGTTAAAAGTTCATGTTGAGAGAAGGTTCTGTTGACATAACATTTGGTGCAAGTTTGATGGGTACAGAGTATAATTTGTGTCAGATTTAAATTAAAGTTACAATTATACAATCTATTCAGACCAACTAACTCTATGATTTGTTGCTTCAGTGAAATACTGTTGGTTTCATCCCTCTGGGAGTAACAAAAAAACATTACTGAAATAATACACACTTGGACACTGTGTCGATATGCCCTCCATTGAGCCAAGAGAAAACAGATCTGGGCATGAGATATATTTGAAAAGGCCACAGCTGAAATGGCAACACGCCCCTGCCTTCTCACGCTTATAAGCAGTGCTTCTGGAGGTAGCCGTGCCGAGGCTTGGAGGGCTTCGTGTGTGCTGCAGTGTGTGTTTTGAGCACACAAGCCCCAGTTCTCTCTCTCTCTCTCCCTCTCTCCCTGGCCAGAGTGGCCAGAACCCTGGTGCTGCTGTCTCTCACACCTGAGGGGACGCAGAGAGAGGCTCCTTGGACCCGCGCGAAGTCTGTTGACTTTGGATGCTCTCTTGAGGAGGGGCCGCCCAGAGGGGCCACTGGAGGGGCAGATTGTTGCTTTTTCTCTGCTTTTGAGGAACGTCAATAAACAGAGAGGGGATATCAGCCAGTTGCGTGAAGGTAACAGCTGGGCTTTGTTATCTGCCATGGTGCTTTATAGAATTAACTGTCATTGAATTCAAATGTGGAGTGTTTGAGATTAATGCCTCATCAGCAGTGATAAGCTTTGTTTCAAAATTACCAGATGGTGCTTTGGTTAACTGATTATTTGTTGCTGTTGTGGTAACTATTTAAACTCTAATATGACACTGTAAATTGCCTGTACACCGAAGTGAAATGTAACGTGACATTGTGCTTTTTTGTTCGTGCAATTTGTGCATCAAACTGTGAACTAAGCCTTTCCACATAAAGCCAAATCAGCAGCTGATGAGACTCTGGGAGCAAAAGACCATTTTACGATGTCAAACATTACATTTGTGTTTTCAACTAACTTACCAGTTTCATTTTACATCAAGTTTGGCTGTGCTCATCAATTCCGTTCTCTAAGTAAACCTGTGACACCAAACAACCAACCAAGATTTTATGAAAGTCCCTTGTTCTGAAACTGTGAAATATGCCATAGTCATAATGTGATGACGTGTTTTCCAGTTAGTTACACACACACACATACACACACACGCGCGCGCACTTGTCTTTTTCCTCTTAAATCACTCAGATTTCTGCCAATCAGGGGAAGATTTGAGCACATCTGACACTGGCTGGAACCAGTTCCATAATCCGCAGTTGCTTTCTCACTTGTATGCAGAGATTTTGAGATGCAATGGTTTGTGTGTACAGTATATAACAAAGGCAGGAATAGGCCTCTGGTCCAATATCCCCATGTTCTGAGGCCTCCTATGTCTCTGGCAGATTGACCTAGATACTTTATTCCTTTTCACACTTGGTCTGGAATGTGTTTACCATGCAGGGTCGACAGAAGCAGGTCTACCTGCACCGTGTATCGGTAGTTCAGACCAGGAATACCTGACACACTGCCTGCATGGGGCTGCTTCTCTCACATTCATTACTATCTCCGTCATTGTGATATAGACTTATTAATAACAAATAAGGACTGGAATAAGGAACAAAGCCACATTCATTGCTGAAGTTAAACATAGACAGATGTCCATTCACATCATGATCCATCAATCGGTAGCATATTGGCTGTACCCTGAGTGGTGTATGAGCCCACTGTCCATTTGATTTTCAGAGCAAAAGGCAGGCAAAGGCTTCATTCTATCAGGTTAACTGATTCTAAGGCTGTTGACATTTGAACTCAAGAGCCAATCAGATGGCACCTCTTCCCTTCCATGGTGGAATTGTTTATTGTGTGGTCTGAGCCACTTTGCTATACAGTGCCAGTACTGTACACTGAGGGGTTTCTTTTATGCACACACTGAACGCACAGCCAGAGGACCATGAGGACCACTGAATTTGACAAAAGGTGTAGGCTATTGGAGTAGAATTGCAGACTCCATCTTTGACCACTTGGCTTGGTATCAATGGAATAGTTCCTGTCATATTTTAGCCCTGAAAGACTAAAGTAATCTTGCTAAATGCATTTACAGTAAGTGAGCATTATTAATTCATGGCTCATGTTATTCTTGTGTCTGACAGCTCGTAGGCACTGCAATGTAAGCTTTGTTGTGTCTTGTCATGTTACAATGTCGCAACATTTTCAAAATGATAAAATAATAACTCATGAACAGAAAAAAATGGTGTGTGCACTACATGTTGCCCATAGATAGATAGATAGATAGATAGATATTTTGTTACATGGTAATTCTGGCACATGCACAAGTGAAGGAAAGATAACATACCTGCTGCTAACATTAGCTCCCAGGCCATTCACAATGTGGTCTGTGAGACAGGGGGAAGAACAGGTTACGTTTTGACATCACATTTCACCAGACACATTACTGAAACACATCTGAAGTTGAAATATTGTAAATTGAACAATAAATACAAAAATATTCATAGACTTTATATTGATCCACACTAGGTGGGTTTATATGGATAGTTTTTTTTTTGTCATTCCGATTAAACAATTGAAAAACAATGTGAAGATAGGCACAGCATGCCATCTGATTGACCCTATATATGGCTGTTCAATCGGAATAGGAATGGAATACACCACCTCTTTCATTCCGATTAAAATTCTGAACAGATCGGCAGTTTTATTTGTATCAAGGTGTTTATATGTGTAATTTCTATTCCAATTGAGCCATTATTCCGATTCTAATCAGAATAGAAGTGTCCATGTAAACTCAAGTCTCACTTTTCCACTGGATAATTCAGAGCCTCTACTCCTGTGTCTCACCATTTGTTACACTGTAAAGTGTCATTTAAAAGCATGGAATCCCACACTTGCCTTTAAAGGCCCTATTTTGGCGATCAGAAACGGATGGTCAGAGGTGCAAAGCTTAAAAACATTTAGGGCATGTCCTGTCCCAGCATGATTTTGTGATCAGACGTCAGGCGCATTTTTCAAAAGGGTTGTTCTTCTAACTCTTCATCATGGGTGTATTTTTGGGTGTAACATCCTTTAAACTAATGAGAGTGACATCTGCCATTCCCTTTAACAGCAAGCAGCGCAACTTCAAACAGCATCGGTAATTTGACAGTCAGCGGCGCATTTCAAGGAAACTGTTTCCACGCCTGTGTATGGAACACAGGGATTCCACTAAACCTTGCCTAACTAAAACATGTTTGTGACTAGCATAGTATAGCCTACCTACATGCATCTGCACTCGCCTATTATTTGAACTCGTGGATTTGTTGGATTTGGTGTTTCTAGAAAGGGTAGCTCGAACTCTCAATCGCAAAAGTTTGGTGGTTTGAACTACTGCCCCTGGGCAGTCGCACTTGTGTCGTTCCTTGGTAGTTCCAGTTGGTGTCCGGAGTGCCTAACCAAAAATCACAACCGCCTAACCAAAAATGACGAGGTGGTTGTTTATCTCGTGACTCAATGATTGATCTATGCTGTAGCTTAATTTTCATTAAGATTACTGACTCCCCTACTGGGCTTATTCTTGCCATTTATGTTTCGAATATTGACTTGCCTTTTGATATGCTAGTGTTATAATCTTCACAGACTATTTAGGACAGTACAGTGATTAATGGTGCAGTGGCCAAAGCAGGTGACTTGTTGTCCGAACGTTGTAGGTTTGATTCTCTTATGAAGTGAGTTTGATTCTCTTATGAAGTGAGTTGTCCTCTTGCTTCATACGTGCAGGTGAACTAGTGACATGTGGAAATACCAAATAAAATAATGCAATTATATTTGAAACAATTGTTTTTGACTGATGTCATGTTCCTAATGGTCTCTCAAGTAGAGTAACTAAATGCATACATATTAAGGGCCAAAACCTATTGTTGTGTCTCGTAGCCCTAGGCTATTCTTACTCAGAAGTGAATAGGAGAGAGAGGATGCAAACTCTGTCGAGCGTGCAGAGTACGGACGCGCTGCCGTTAAGCAGTGTTGGGAATGTTACTTTAAAAAAGTAATTAGTTATAGTTACTCACTGCTTGTTCCAAAAAGTAACTGAGTTAACTGAATTACTCTATGATCAGAGTAACTCGTTACCAGGGAAAGTAACTATTTGCGTTACTGTTAAAAAAAAAAGTTGCTATATGTCAAAGAATTTGGGCTTGTGGTTTTGAGCAGCCAGTTGAAATGAGTAGAACAGACAGGTGTTTGTAGGCTACATAACTTTCAATATTTATTAGATAGATAGATAGATAGATTTATTGATCCCCAAGGGGAAATTCAAGATATTGCACATCGACAGACCTACGGTTGACTTCAGCCTGTGTCATAGATTTTTGTTGTGAGGCAGAAAGATCTAGCTTTTGCTGCTTGGAGGACTTTGCTCCAAGTCCTTCTTTGCTAGTGGATGGCGAGCTATCATCTGTGGTGGAGGTATCCGTGTTTTTGGCCACTAGCTTTAGATGCGTGTGTGAGATGCTTCATTAAATTAGAGTTGCTTACAACGGATGTCGACAAAGTCTTTGCTCCTGGACATAATGTACACATTACATGCACGTTCTTGCCTTTGACCACAATGAATTTGAAGTAGTGCTCAGGCTTGGAATTTCACCATTCTGGGGGCAAGGCCACTTGGCTTTCAGTTGGGCATATTTGGTGGGCACAAAGGCCACATGTCAGGGCACCAAGGCCAAAGTTAACTATACAGTAGTAGGCTATAAAAATGATCAAAGTTGTATTTAGCCTATTCACTGCAGTAGACCTGCATCACTGTATGAAACATTACAAAAACATGAAACATTACATATACATATAACTGTAAATCATCTGATCATCTAATATGTATAGATATCTAGGCTATATTTAACATTTGTTTTATATTTGGCCTGTTATAAAATCATGTATTTAAGCACAGCTCAGCAACACCAAAGAACCTTTCCTCTGTCAAACGCACTATTTGTTTATCCAGCACCGGCTTTGCAAATAACAATGTCCACAGACAAGGTAGAATATGTTGCATGATTTGATGAAAGTACGATGTATTGCTACTTCAGATGCAAGTCAAATTTGTAGTTTGTTATGTCTCATTCCATCGAACTACAGATCCGCTACCTGATCTGGCAAACTTACATAGTGCGGTTATAGCCGATAGAGGGCCGCGAAGCGAATGCAGAAGTGCCGTTCACCCTGTTACGAGTTGATGAACCACTGAAACGATTTTGGAAACATTATTTTAAGGTGCAAAAAACTATTTGGTGTTGCTTTAAGAAACTCAAATAGCCTAGATGCATAGCATTTTGTGATCATTAAGGCTACTTTCACAAACTCTTAGTCAACTGACCTCTGATTTAGGCCTACCGATATCTAGGCGATATTTGTAACATTTATTTTGTATTTGTCCCGTTATGAAATCATGTGGAACAATTTAAACACATTGGAAAACTTAAAGCCCAAATTTGGAGACACCCATGCATGTCGACATTTACTGCAAATTCAAAACTGAATTACTCTGGAATGGCTAACTGTACAGGGGACTGCTTTGCACCTTTGTGTTCGGTAAGGTCTGCTGTTTATTCTGATATATGGTTTGTCATGTGTTAAACAAAATGTTCGTGAAGTATTCCACGAGATGAATAGGGAGATGGACGCAAAACCTTCAGTAGAATTTATGATTAAATTGATTATTTCCCAGTAAACAAAATAAAGTCCTGGCGACGTCACCTCCTCGACATTGTGTAGGGTTCCCTTTACGTCCCGCGGACCTCTGTTCGGGAGGTCTAAAAGACGTCCACGAGACTTTGAGAGGACGTCCTGTAATGGTCACTGCGACGTTATGCGCGCGACGTTTATATTTCCGCGATAAAAAAAACATGAAGCGCAATTTAGTATGGTAGGCTATTACATCCTATAAGTCTCAACGTTGCTAGGGGAGAACGATCATGAACATGCACTAACCACTTGTTCTACAACTACACAATCAACTTCACTCACCTCATATTTTCACGTGCATGTATGACGTGCATGTATGAAATCACGTCCTCCTAATGCATTACACTAATGATGAGTAGACATGGACATTTATACCTGGCTAGGATGTGCTGCTTTCACATCTATGGTGTAATTTTCTTAATAAACTATTACGACGTTTTAATGGGCATATCCCGTAGCATATTGTTCAAAATCATCAGAGTAGGTCTAGGCTAGCCTAAGATAAATTGTTCAAACCATATTGTTTCAAAATATTAAAAACTAATAATAGCCAAAAATACTAAATGAATCGCAATGTATGCTGGGAAGCAAAACTCAACATGAAATAAAGTACACGAAACATAACTAGAATGCATTGACGTTATATCCACTCGTTTTCTTGGACCTGTGATCAAACAGGGACAGCCTATAAATGTAAGCCTTTCTTCCTGGAACATTGCAGATAAAGGAAAAAAATATCGTTTTCTCTGAATGCTCTTTGTAGCCAACTTTAAGATGAAATAAATAGATTCCAGATGTTTCTATTCTATATCATTGTTTTATTAATAAACAGTAAGGCTCTGGTGAGGCAGAGAGCTTGCTCCTCGTCAGAAATCTCATCGATTATGTGCACTCTTTGCTGTTTCCACAAGGAGCTGCTGTAACATCGGGGACAGCTATGCGTGACACTTTTAAACGTGAGCATGCGTCAAATAAATTACAATGACATTTAAACAAGTCATGAAGAAGCAGTATCCTTAATTCTTCTGCAATGTAGAGCTAGATCGTTTTGCTTTACAAATTAAGTAGTCACTTCTGTTGCTAGACAACCCTAAACAAATGCTACGTGGTCTGTTTTTAACATTTCTCTAGTTTTATTGCATCGTATTCAGCTCCAAAAGTCGGTTCAGTCCCAATTCGGCTGTGTGTGTGTTTCTGAAAATAAAACAGATAATAAGTACGTGACTACGTTAAATGAACCACTGCCTATTTAGAGCATGTTACATGCATCACGTAATGACAGTTATCTGAAGAAATGCGCATTGTAGGCTAAGCTAGAAGCTAAGAACAGCGACTTTGCTAACGTTACACCAAGCATCACATCAGCGAACATGAATTTGATATAATCCCTTCCCTAGTTTGTAACGTTATACATTAACGCTAAAATCAAAATGTATGTGCTACATAATTCGCAGACATGCTGAATTATGTAGCACATAGTCTACATTTTGAGTTTAACTTTAACAACCCTTTTCCCAATTTATGAAGTTGTGCGTCTACTTCATAAACTGTATATGTTGCCTTAGACTACGGTAGGCTAATGCAGCTACTGCTAGAGACTAGATAGATAGATACTTTAGTCATCCCCAGACGTGTAACGTGAAGTCGTGCATGGATGTGATGTCTTCGTCCTGCAGGCAGTAGCCAGAGCGCTCTCAACTCTGCCATGTGTGAATAAACAAACGTCCCCTCCATGTCCCCGGTATAACGTTATTGTCGGGTCCTTAGGAGGTATTTGAAATGACCAAATGCAAATGTCATCCGAGGGACCTGACGGTGACGTCCCCAGAAAGTCCTACACCGGACGTCACGCAATAACCAAACGATAACTTGCTCCAGACGTCAATAAGGTCACCGGAACGTCCGCTAGAGAACATGACGTTCGGGACCAATCAGGGACGTTGTGAATGTCGGCATAAGGTCCGGGGGACGTCCCGTGTTTGTCGGGTTACTTTTCTCGCAAACCGTTCACCACAACCATTAGCGGCTAACATTGTTTTAAAGCTGAGAAAAAGCTCTTTCATGTGATACTTGTGATGTCTTTGTGATGAGTAGGCTACTTAGCGAGTAGTTCAACTGATAAGAATGGGTGAATTTGGAAGCACTTTCTTGCGCTGTCACTTTCTCCACTGCGTAAAAAACTAAATTAATTTGCGCTGTGAATGCTAAGATTATTTTGACAGGCCATAGGCTAAATAAAAATCGCTATTAGTAGGACACAAAGCAGAATATTGAAAGAAGGGGGCACCAAGGCCACCGCTGTAAACCTCTGATTTTCAAAGGGGCATCACGGCCAACGCAAGGGGCAACGGTCGTGGCCGCCGTCACCGTGAAATTCCTACTAGTGCTTATATCTCCACCTTGAAAATGCCAACTTTTCATCGGATTGCTCCAGACCTCTGCTGTTTCGTCGAATCTCTACTTTAGCTGTTGTGTGTGTGGCGCGTGTGCTGGCAAGTGTGTAAAAACACTGGCTCTGGGGGTCATTTCTAGAAAAGTTAGCAACGACGTTGCTTAACCACCATGGTACGACGCAACTTGCGACCAAACAACGACACTGTTACACCTGTTTCCAGAAAGCATCGTACCTGTGTCGCAATTCGCTACCTCCGACGTTCGAACACCATAGTTCCAACAACGTTGTTGTTGATGCAGCGATACATATCACTGGTGGAAACAGTGGAAACGTGTAATACCCCACCCCCTAGAAATGTTCTGTCACGGCCTATGTCGACATGTTTCTAATCTAAACCGAGTGATTAATGCTGGTATTGTCATTGCCATCAGCCAAAACCTAAACCTATTGCAAGCATATAAAACAGTTAACTTAAGCAGACCAATATGAGTCATTATTTGTGTTAAATATCTGTGTTGGAAAAAATATATAGCCTGGACAAATATCTGGGTATCCCATAGGTTATCAACTGTCTCGTGGCTTAACGGCAGCGCGTTGGTGCACTGCGCACTTGGCCGGAGTTCGCATCCTAGCTCTTCTTTTTATCTCTGAGTAGGCCTACGAGACACAACAATAGGTTTTGACCATACATATTTATGTATATAGTTACTCTACATCGAGAGTACAATAGGTATACATCAGTCAAAAACAATTGAATCTACGTGTCACACTAGTTCACCTGCAGGTAGCGAGAAGCAAGAGGACAATCTCACATCATAAGAAAATCGAACCTACAACGTTGGGATAATAAGTCATCTGCTTTAGCCACTACACCATTTAACACTGCTGTTGTTAGGGACTGTGAAGATTATAATACTAAAAGCAAGGCAATACTTTAATTAACATAAATAGCAAGAATGAGCCAAGTAGGGGAGCAGTGTCTTCATCAAAATTAAGCTACAGGATAGATTAATCATTGAGTCACGAAATAAACATCCACTTCGCAAATTTTGGTTAGGCGGTTGTGATTTTTGGTTAGGCGCTCCGGACACCAACAGGAACTACCAAGGAACGACATAAGTGCGACTGCCTAGGGGCAGTAGTTCAAACGACCAAACTTTGCGTCCTTGTTTGCGATTGAGAGTTCGAACTACCCTTTCTAGAAACACCAAATCCAAGAACGATGCAGAGAACTACCAAGGTTGCGACGCAAGTTAGCAAACGATGCTTTCTAGAAACGACCTATTGGATTGGCTACCATGAAACATGACTCTGCCTTAGCCAATCATAATCGCTTACGTCGTTATTAACCCACCTCCTCACTAGCTGTGAGCCAGGGGTGCGTTCGGATCACACAGTTTATTCAATCAATGCATAGTAACGTACCGCATTTAAAGGAAAATTACGGTTTTTAGCACTTTGAGTCCCTTTTCTGGTTTGTTTTGGATAAACTAGAGTGGTGGACACCGAAATTTTGACGATTGGTCCTGTCTCGACCTTTCTGACTCGTTTTGAATCGCCTTTGACTACTCTGAGTGGTTGCCAACAGGCATACTGTAGTAGGCTACTCAAACATGTCCTAAAACAACCCTCAACGTTCATTTTCAAAACTGTGCAACTCACTGAGTGGTTATTGGTGTTCGTTGATTATTAAAAGCAAAATATCGGCGTAATGTATGATTTCCAGCCGTCTTATTTGCTAGGCCTATTGTGGAACTATTTATTCAGACACCTCACAACCGCGTATAAACTTCCGCTCAATATTTGAACCTGAAGCATAGACGGTGGCGCAGTAATATCAACGTGCAATGAGTCTTCCAACAGAAATCAATGAGATTTTACAAAATGCCAAATAAAATACGACAGAAACTGTATTTCGCTACGCTACTTGTTTTGGAACATCAACAAACACCACAAACCACTCGGTGAGTTGCACAGTTTTGAAAACGAACGTTAAGGGTTGTTTTAAGACATGTTTGAGTAGCCTACTACAGTATGCCTGTAGGCGATTCAAAACGAGTCAGAAAGGTCGAGACAGGACCAATCGTCAAAATTTCGGTGTCCACCACTCTAGTTCATCCAAAACAAACCAGAAAAGGGACTCAAAGTGCTAAAAACCGGAATTTTCCGGCGTTGTAACAACGGGAAAAGTAATTAGTTAGATTACCCCGTTACTGAAAAAATAACATTGTTACCTAACGCCGTTCTTTTAAACGGCGTTATTCCAAACACTGCCGTTAAGCCACGAGACAGACAATAAAACCTGCAATACCCTGAAATTCGTACAGGCTATATATTTTTTAACATAGATATTTAACACAAATAATGACACATATTAGTCGGCTTAAAGGTGCTCTAAGCGATGATGGGTAACGTCGCTTCTGTTGACATTCAAACAAAACAGAGAGCTAGCTCGCTACTTCCTCCCCCTCCAGCATCTCATCTGTGATTTGCTGGAACAGTTTGTTATGTTTTTATGGACTAGGTTTGCCCAGGTTGTTTTTGTTGCAGTTTTTGGAGCCTGGGCTGTCCACAGAGATCACGTTTTTTTTAACAGTGTATTCAGGACCCAGACAGCTAGCGGTTGGTTAGGTGATGTTTGCTGTAAGTGACAAAAAATGTTTTAGTCTAAAAAACGTGTGGCATCGCTTAGAGCACCTTTAAGTAAACTGTTTTATATGCTTGCAATTGGTTTAGGTTTTTGCTGATGGCAATAACAATGCCAGCATTAATCACTTTTGGTTTAAATTAGAAAAATGTCGACATAGGCTGCGGCAGAGAATTTCTAGGGGGTGGGGTATTACACGTTGCCACTGTTTCCACTAATGATATGTATTGCTGCATCATCCACAACGTTGTTGGAACTACGGTGTTCGAACAGCGGAGGTAGCGAATTGCGACACAGGTACGATGCTTTCTGGAAACAGGTGTTACAACGTCGTTGTTTGATCGTAAGTTGCGTCGTACCATGGTGGTACTTTTCTAGAAATGAGCCCCAGGTCAGTGGCGTAATGATTTTTAGAGGGTGTAAGATAGCGATTTTTGCATCATGCGCCAGATCACATCTTATGTTGTCAACTGCCACACCCCTACGCGCAAGGTTTAATAAAATTGGAACGCATGGCAAAAAATCATCACATAATTGAGTGTAAGATAAGAATAATCCTTGCATCGCGCTTTCTGCCGGGTGTAAGAGGGCCCTAAGATTGTTACTATGTGATTTTATAGAACCTAACAGGGACAAGGACACTGTAAAAACTAAAAGCATATTGTTGCAACACTATTAACACAAGTTCACACTTGCTGTTTGCAGCTGAAGTTTCTGTCAGCCTGCTCATGCCTGAAGCACAAGAACATTTAGGATAAAATAATGATGTTGTTTTCCTATCACTTTTTCCATTTCCAAATCTGTCACAGGCCTTGTCAGTATATAACAACAGTAAAAGGCCAAGACTTTCTATGAAACCCTTGTGGTGAGAAATACAACAAAAAGTTCACTGTCTCTTCTTAGTCCTCATGCAAGTTAGGCTCCACATTCTTCAGACTAATTTAATGCAGAAATTTGCCAGGAACCCCTCCCTGAAGATCTACAGTGTCTAATAATGTAGGAACGGCTTAACTTATAACCAGTTATGTATGAGTATTTTCATTGTGGGCAATTTGTGTATTGGATCTGTCCCAGGCTGAAGAGTTAGGGGCTTTCTTGGCCAGGCTTTAAGGTTTAAGGAAAGCGTTTGCATTTGTCATGGTGATCTATAGGCCACCCCCATGAAGGACGATTAGAGGGGGCTGTGTTTTATTTGGAATCAAGACAAGAGAGTTTTTTTGCCTTTTTGAAGTGTCCAGTGGATATTTGCAAATATAATATTGTGGGTCCCCTGCTGTTATTGTTGACTCTTAAAATGGTAACATTTCTGTAACTTCTTGCCGTAAGAAAAACTTCTTGTGGTTCTTCATAAGAAGTAATTGGATAATTGAATGATGTAGATGCAGTATTAACATATAGTTTTTAATAACTGAAATTATATTTTGAACTGAAATGATATTTGGTATATTCATTTATTAGATGCAAATACGCTATGTATACACAAACATTATAAATATTTATATTTTAATTAAGACCTACAATCAATTGATTAGATTCATTTGTGGATGTATGCCTCAGGTTCCTCTGTCAGAGGATTTTAACTTGCACAGAATCAGAAGGAAGCCATTTATCAACTTAGACCACACAATACACACAAATAACTCAAAATGTTCTTTACTCCTATGATTGCTTACATAACACATTATAAACCACATATGGTGTTTCCTATAAAGTGAGAAAGAACCTCAATAAAACGAAACTGAGTACCAAACACTTCAGTTTGCAACGTGGGACATTAATATGGTTGGCTTTTCCTTCTAAGCACATTTAATTAACAATACTCCATTATAAACAATTTCTGCAAGGGCAGAACACTGAAGAGGTTATGGTTATCATGAACATAGGGAACATCAGATAAGACACACACTCTTCCACCCACACACAGGCTCTCTTAGATACGTAGACTAACAGGCACACACTCACATGCACACTTTCGTAAGATCAGGTCAGCAGGGAGTCAGGGACATTACTGTTGTAAGCTTTTCATCTCATCAGTTTTAAGTGAAGAAAAGTCATGGCTCTGGCCCTCATCTGGGCCATCTGCTACCCTGGTTGTTCTCTGATAGTATTCAACAGGGCAGGCTAGACTACTGTAGGCTAGGTTAGGCTAACAGTGGCATGCCTGCTGCTCCTCAAAATGTGCCCATTCCGCCGTGTTGGCACTGAGAATACCACGCTCTCTTTTCTCCGGTTGAGGTCATGTCTGTCGGACACGTGGCTCTGCCTACCATCCACTGGTGATCTGTTGCACTCCGTATTTATTTTTCCTCTTGAGGTGTTATGCCGCCATGAAATAACGGCCCCGCGTCAGTCTTTTGAGTGAAGTCATTTTTGCATCAACTTAAAAGTTTGTTGGAAGTTTACCAGGCAGTTGTAACATAAGCACAGATAACTGTTCCTTGACAAAATGTTAAATCCTTAATATGGAATTGTTTGCATAGATAACTCCTGTGGAAGCTATTATCATCATCATCACTGATGATGTGCGATTGAGGCCGTTTTGTTCCATCTGGCCAAATTTAGACGTGATGAAAGCGGAGGAAAATCTCGTCTCCTCAGTGGGTTGTAATTGCATCTTTAATGTCCTAATTAAAGCCACCTCCTCAATAAAGCTCTCTGGTTTTACTGCATAATTGATGTCATTGCCTCATCTCTTTTTCCTCAAGAGATTATCCAGCTCCGAACCTCCTTGAAAAATGATTCCAATTCTGGCTGTGCAGTGGGCTCCTAATTTTATGCAAATTAAACAAAAAAATCTTGGTGAATGATGCTGAAGCATTATCACAGGCACGTTTTTTTCTGTAATAGCTGCTGCTGCTTCATATGAAGTGGCTGTAACTGAATGTAATGTATCTTTGAGTGTTTTGGCTTTTTTGTGGTAAAACTTCTTCTTTTTATTTTGAAGATATGAAGACTTGGTGTCTGTCCAGGATGAAGCACCCATGGAAAACCCAGCTTCCACCTCTCTTTCTGCTTTACCTGTTGGGAGCTGTGAGGACTCAAGTCAACCCAGGTAAGGCCATGTCTACTGGAATTACACTGACTTATGACCAAAGATTTTTGAGAATGTAGCACTCTTGAATCTTCCCTTATTGCTATCCTTACTTAATATATATCTACATATGAAGTGAGGAACTAGATAGTTAGTCAAAAGTGGTATTCCATATACCATACATCTCTGTATGTATCTTTTAAGGACAATATATATGCCTTTGTTTTAGTTATTGATACAGCGGGCACATATCAACTCATATTGTTACTTCACCATCTGCTTGATAGTGAACCATCTCAGTCTGGCATCTGCAACAACTATAGAGTTTTTTTTTCTTTCTCACATCCATGGGTGGTTTGTGGAGAGGAAAGTGTGATGTCAGTGTAAGGCTCAATTATACTTTACAAGGCATCCAGAAGCCAACATTTGGTGAGCAGAGATACAGTAGAAGGAGGCCTCACAATCCTGGTGCAGGGGCAACCAAGCGAAAGGGGATTTGCTTCCCAGGCTCCCCCGGCCCCAAAACCCACACACAAAACCCCCCCAGCTCCGCAGCAATTTCCTGGATCATGTGTCCATCCACCCGGAGCAAGTACCATCGATGTCCTGCTTGACTGTAGGCCAAAGCAACAAAAAAAGTATTGTGTGTTAATGCAATAAAAGGGCTGTCATCAACTTGAACTGTAGAGTGTGAGTCTATGACAGACTGAAGAGTAGAGCTGTGCAATAAGGGTAGGAATATGTGTGCGCTTTTAAGAGT
Source organism: Alosa sapidissima (assembly GCF_018492685.1). Taxonomy (NCBI): domain Eukaryota; kingdom Metazoa; phylum Chordata; class Actinopteri; order Clupeiformes; family Clupeidae; genus Alosa; species Alosa sapidissima. Next base: position 23,100,407 of record NC_055968.1, on the reverse strand, counting down.
TCGTTTACAGCTGTGTGGTGTGGTGCTTGCATGGGAGAGGGGGATAATTGTACACCACTGCATCGCGAGTAACATGTCACTTTAATTACCGCCCCGCTTGGGCGAACTACAAAGATGACTGAATGTTCCCCGTAAACTTGCTTGGCGTTGTTCAAAGTAAACACAGAATATGTAAAAATGTGTCATAAAAGTGTCCTTTTTTTCTGTGGCTCGGACACAGAACATTGCAGTTCTTTTGATGGGCTCTGTTGGCAGGTCACTCCCTCTTTTGCTTTTTTATCCAGTGGGATGAAAGATGTGTACTAGAAATGCCATTTTTCCAACTATGACTGTTTAAAACAAGGACATTTAAAACATGGGTAAAACACATTTGACTGCTGCCTACCATGTACTATGAATTACTTGGAAAGTACTGAAGAAGTTCTGGTTTAAGATAAAGCATTGCATTTCTCTGCTGGATTTCCTCAAATATCAGGCAAAGCTGAGGTTGTAAACTGCATGTTTACCCTGATCAATATAGAACAATGTACTTAGCATTCAGATTGGAAAATAATTTCTGGTTACTGTACAATAATCTGGTTACTTGGAATAATCTACGGCGTGAATGTGTTTGGGTAATCTAACATGTGGGAGATCTATTCTTTCTCTGAGAAACCAAATGAAGTCAAATATTTCACTTTTTGGGAAAATATGAAGTATATGAAATAGGCCTGGCATATTTCCATTTTCCATTTGAATCTCTCTCTCTCATTCTCCTTCACACACACACACACACACACACACACACACACACACACACACACACACACACACACACACACACACACACAGAATCTCTGCCCAGAAGTAGTTCCACTGATTGTTCTTTTTCATGAAGTGATAAAAAGGGAATGGAGTAAGTCCCTGGATCGCTGTGTTCTGATCCTTTTCCACTGGGATTAGCCAAAGGGTTCTGCAGAAGCCATCAGGGCAAGGATCTCCTCCGGGCCTCCACATTCTGATCCCTGCAGCCGAGCTGCATCCCCTTTGTCATTTATTTAAGCAGAGATCAGGCAAGGACCTGACCTTGGCCTGAGGTTATTATTACATGCAGAAAAGGGAGTGAGTGAAGTGTGTGTGTGTGTGTGTGGGGGGGGGGGGGGGGTGTTTACAATGGATTCAGCAATCAGTCTGGAGTCTGTGGCTAATGCATACCAGACATTTTGACAACAGGAAAGTACATTGAAATGGGAACTCTCCTCGTTCCAGAAGCTTCAGTGCATTTTCCAGATAGCTGTTGCCCACTCCAAAGTCATAGAGAAACATATTTATGCGTACACTTGCTTATTTTCAAGACATACAAGAAACATGCATGTGAGCCCACTAAACAACATTTTAGACTGAGTTTACATATCATGAGAGAGTTCGGAGACTGAGGTGAGTATGAACGTCTGTGGACAGAAGGATACAATCAGTAAGATAGCTACTCCAACTTCACTCTTCTGAATTTATTCCTACAACACAACAAAGGGAAAAAAGTGAAGAGAAAAAAAGTTTTCCAGTAGCAAATGGAAATGGTCAATGCTGCAGCAGAGAAGGATGCAAACTGCCAACTTTCCCCTGCTTAAAAATCCAAAGCACTGTAGTTATGCCATCCCACTCTATTCCATTTCTCATGTGCGATGTGTATTTGAAAAAGCTCTGTGTGTGTGTGTGTGCTGTTAGCTTAAGTACAGTGGCAAAGTTTTGAGACAGCTTGAGATTTATGAGTCCGGCTTGTGAGCAAATGAATGAGGATGACATTGGGCATCCGCTGTAGGGCACATGGCTGTGTGCGCATGTGGATTTGCAAGCCTGCATGCTTGACTTTACTGTTTACTTGTGTATGCACTTGCATGCGCATGTGGATCCACTTGTGCATGTTTGTGCGACTAAATCTGTGTGCCACAATTGGTAAATGCTTGTGCATTTGTGCATGCACCTGCATTTGCAATTTCAAGTGAGGGTGTTTGTGTGCCTATGCATGGAATTCTACTTATATCAGTGTTTGCCTCATGCATGTGTGTGTGTGTGTGTGTGTGATTGTGTGTTTGTGTGTGCCTGTGTGTGTGTGTGTTTGTACCTTCCCCAGTCTGCATGTGTGTGTATGCGAACAGGGGGTTGTTGGAGCCAGCGGTTAGACAGCAAACACGGAGGAACAAGCGTGCCTTTCACAAGCCAGTGCATGGAAAAAAAACGTAAAGGGGGGGGGGGGGGGCAAGACTGGCTGAAGAACTGTGGTCTGCCAGAGAGAGTGGGACCAGCGCTCGCCCCCTGAGAGCCTGGTGCAATGGCACTCTGCTCCTCCACAGAGCATGGTATTTTTCCACCTTTTCCAAATGGGATATTTTTAGCAAAGACCTGAGAAATGATGCCTTGACCACAGTCCCATATTAGACTTGTCCAAAACACCACATTCACCAACACAATCTTACACGTACACACACACACACACATACTGATCCATGCTATTTTAAGTACATTCTTTTAGCCATTTTGCCTTTATTCAGATAGGACAGTGAAAAGTGACAGGAAGCGAGTGGGAGAGAGAAATGGGGTGGTAATCAGGAAATGACCACATGTCGGATTTGAACCCTGGGGACCGTGGGCACTTGACCCGAATGTGGTATGGACGCTGAAGCTGCTTGCGCCACCCCCCACACTTACACATGCTTAGACAATGTGCAGATACCACACACACACACACACACACACACACACACACAGACACACACATATACACACACACACACAGAGAGAGAGTGAGCATGTTCCAGGTTTGCCCCCTCACTGCTTTCCCTTGGGGTCACGCTGAGAGGGCAGAAAAACAAACACAGAATAAAACAACATTTGTGGAAGTGAGTGTTGCTAACTCCCTCTAATAGACATGAAGGAGCCCCTTGTCTTTCCAGGATCTCTCGCAGAGAGCCTTAGGATGTGGCATTAGAAAAATCGCCTCAGGTGTCGTGTGAAGGATTTGGAAATTGTTTGGATGCTAAAAATGGGCAGTCAAATTAAATGTCAGTTACGTCAAGCACACTACAGGTCTCTGTATTTTCTAAATAGTTTTCAAATCCATTTGCCCCCAGGTCATGCATGCTCAGTTTGGCTTAGAAAATCACCTCCAAATATTATTACTAGCTCTTTTTTTCACACTAATGAACGTTTTTGCAGAATTCGGAAGAATATCAGTCAGCAGCAGGGCATTATGAACACACCCGCACCTGGTCATTACATACTTGCTGTTATAATTTTATAACATTAGAATGTTATGAGAAATATGTTACATCATGTTATACAAAATACAACACAACTCTTGATGAAGACTTTCATAAGGGCACAATATTCTGTTGCCCACTGTGGGTCAGTGAACACTGAACACAAGGGTCTTTCTTAACTGGTAATCACACCATCACACCAAGTCACACTATCATGTCAACAAGCTTACACTCCTCTGCCTGCATTCACAAAGCTTTGGGATATCTCTCTCCCATGCAGCATATTCAAGTTCAACCACAAATGTAGACCACCGCTCTCTGAAGCTGTACACACACACATATCCCCCAGCACACACACATACTCGCATACGCCTATACTTATGAAGAGACCGTTTTGCCCACTCTCTTTATAGCTCTCATTCTCTTCTCAACTTTTCACCTCTACAAACACTCCCAAACGTAGCTTTCATGCCACACCAAACATGCTGTTCAAGATGCCATTTGTCTAATTATTAACTCTATTCGCTGTTCGCTATATATCTCTGTCATATTTCCTTCTCACAAGCACACAGATTCACAAATAGAAAGAGAGTGTGTGTGTGTGTGTGTGAGAGAGAGAGAATGAGAGAGAGAGAGAACAAACAACAAAAAAGTGGTTGTACATCACTATGATTGTGAGGTTGGTAATTGCAGTAACATAGCAAACAAAGTGAACATCCAGGGACATCAGCATCTACTGGTGATGTCTGACTGTGCACTGTAGGGGTGGGGAGGGAGGGAGGGAGCAGGATGGGGGCAGGGAGCAAGGAGAGATTGACGGATGAAGGGAGGTGTGGTTTGAGCAAACGAAAAAGGGAGGAGGAGGAAGAGGCAGCGCGGCTCTGTCACATCTGGAAGAGTTTTTTGTTTGGGGCTTGGGCTCGATTTGGACCATATCAAGTCGCCCATGCCAAGACGAGCCCTGTGAGGTTTCCCCCATCTTGACTTTTAAGCAAACATTTGGAAGAGGGCCGGACAAAGAGAGAGCGGACACACACACACACACACACACACACACACAAACACACACACACACGCACACACACACACACACACACGCACAAACACACACAAGAAAAAACGAAGGGCCTCTCTGTTGTCCGTGCTGTTGCTGGCGAGCGCACAAAGGCTTTGCTGTTGGAATGGAGGAGTGGTGGGGCCATTCTGTCTGGGAGAGTCTCTAAGCACTTCCGACTCCACGCCGAGTATCCTGACGATCACCGGCTCAGAAAATACTCACCCACGCCACAGACACACCAACACACACTCACATGCTCATTTGCAGGGTCGTTTGGACACCAGAACCTGATGCCCCATGTTTACCTCCAGAACACTCAGCCACACATTATAAACAAACGGGTCTGCTTTCTCTCGCACACACCCACCCATTACCGACTTCTCCCCTGCATACTCGCCAGTCCACTCTAAGACCAGAACATCACCCCCCAGGAACATACCAGTGTACTATAGACCGGTTTCAGGTCCCCAACAACCGTAGTCAAGAACGAACTCGGAGGACAAGCACTAGCACTAGTTTGTTTACACGGACAGCGCATAGAAAGTAAGCTGGCTGAACTTGATATAAGATGAAGAATAAAAGCATATTGCCTAAATATTTAGATGTGGCAGA